>NC_133364.1:19723138-19817402 GCF_049309525.1 Garra rufa
TTCCTCTCTATGAATATCATTTCCTGATATCTATTTATTTGTTTGTTTTGTTTGCACTACGGTTTTGATTCTGCAGGCAACCGGAACTTTTAATAAAATTTTAGGTATTTAATTTTTATTTTTTTCTAAAAATAATAATAGAAGATTATGCAGAACGGCACCAGAATTTTAAAACACCAAATGATTTTTATTTTGAATATATTAAAAAACATTGGTGAAATTTGCATTTATTTGGTCAAAAATACAGTAAAAACTGTAATATTGTTTTAATACACACACACACACACTGCCGTTCATAAGTTTGGGATCAGTAAGATATGTAATGTTTTTAAAGACATTTCTTCTGCATCAAGGGTGTATTTGTTTGATCAAAAATACAGAAAACAATGTAATATTATGAAATATTGCTACAATTAAAAAAATAGTTTTCTATTTAAATATACTGTAAAACATAATTTATTCATGTGAGGCAAAGCTGAATTTTCATCATTCATTACACCAGTCTTCAGTGTCACACAATCCTTTAGAAACCATTCAGATTTATTAACAATATGCTGATTTATTATCAATGTTGGAAACTTGTGATACTTTTTCAGGATTCTTTGATGAAAAACAGTTAAAAAGAGGATAATTTATTCAAAATAGAAATCTTTTGTAACAACATACAATATAAACTACAGTTTTCTTTTTAAAAAATAGGGTCTGTGAATTGTTATTTTTTCTCTTTTTGAAAGAAATTAATCAATTATTCAGCAAGGATGTGTTAAATTGATAATTAATAGGACAGACTTAAATTGTTAGAAAAAAAATCTATTTTGAATAAATGCTGTTCTTTTTAACTTTTTATTAATCAAAGAAGCCTGAAAAAATCACAGGTTTTGAAAAAAATCTTAAGCAGCACAACTGTTTCCAGCAATGAAAATAATAATAATAAATCAGCATATTAGAACGATTCCTGAAGGATCATGTGACACTAAAGACTGGAGTAATGATACTGAAATTTCAGCTTTGCATCAAAGGAATAAATTATATTTAAAAGTATATTAAAATAGAAAACCACTATTTAAAATTGTAATAATATTTCACAATATTGATGTTTTTTCTGCAGTTTTGACCAAATAAATGCAGCCTCGATAAGCATAAGAAACTTCTTTAAAAACATTAAAAATCTTACTGATCCCAAACTTTTAAACAGTAGTGTATGTTGTAATTTTTAAAAGCTTCTACTGTCACTTTTGCGCATTTTAATGCATCATTGCTGAATAAAAGAATTAACATTTTCCCAAACTTTTAAAGTTTTGTTAAGGTTTTTTCCAAAAATGCTTTGTATGATATTTCTGACTTTATGAAAAAAAGTAATAAACAGTACAAACATCATTAGCCCAGTAATTTCAGTTTGTTTTTACCAATTACAAGGTAAATGTCTTCTGGCAATTGACAGAAGCCACCATTAGATGTGAACTTACAGTGATCCCAAAACATTCTTTAAACATCAAGCATACAAAGCAAGTACTTAATCACAGGCCCCATCAAACATCATTTGAGACTGTCAATCAAACGATAAGAGAAAACGCTGTTTCATCCTAACTGGCTGTTTTTACTCCACACATACCAGATGAGCTGCTCACTTGCTCTCATATATCAAGCAATTTGGCATTTATTCATTGCTAATGTGTCTGTTGTGCAGTTGAACATCTCTAAGGAACAACACAGAAGGTTCAAATTGAGTTAGTTAACGGCATTAGATGGAGTTGCAAAACAAGGCCGATCCTCAGCAGATTAGTCAGCTATGCAGAGTATTTCCTCTACATATTAAGCATCAACTATGTCAAATTCCCTCCATATTCAGAAAAGATCATGGTCTGGAAGATTGCGACTGTGATGAGGCTAAATAAACGCCTCACGTTGATAATTCCGGTGAGACAGAAGGATTGAGATAAAAGTGTAATATTGTGTCATAACGGGAATGAAATCTGAGCATCGTCTCAGACTCAGAGCGAGGGAAAGCCCTGCCTTTGCTGTGAGTGTATGACTCATCCTGTGTGTGGAGAGCACCAGGGTGCTGCACTGCATACAGTATATCAGTGTTACCCAACCTGCCACGCACACACACACACACACACGCACACACACGGCAGCGCAGAACTAATTGGCACGGCTACACGCTCTGGAATCTTGAGTAGTTGGAAGCGCATGAGGGAGGGTTACTGAAGAGGAGGATATGAATAGATGTGGAGAACGAAGAGATGCTCAAATAAACTCCAACTGAGCATCGACAATTGCTTTCTAGACGCTGTCGCAAAAAAAACTAACTTTAAATATCTCACGCTGACAAACCACGCTAAAACGCTGTGAATTATTTTACACAAAAAGCTAGATTTATACACTACTTTTTACACTGCCATTCATAAGTTTGGGATCAGTAAGATTTTTGCATTTTTTAATGTCTCTTATGCTCATCAAGGCTGTTTTATTTGATCAAAAATACAGAAAAAACTGTAATATCGTGAAATATTATTGCAATTTCTAATACTGGTTCCCATTTTTTAATATACTTTCAAATATTGTTTATTTCTGTGACGCAGCACTGAATTTTCATCAGCCATTACTCCAGTCTTCAGTGTTACAAGATCCTTCAGAAATCATTCTAATAAGCTAATTTATTATTAGTTTTAAAACCCTTGTGCTGCCTAATATTTTTTTGGAACCTGTGATACTTTTTTTCTTTGATTTTTTGATTATTAAAATGTTAAAAAGAACAGAATTTATTTAAAATAGAAATCCATTCTAACAGTATCTTACAATAAAGTCTACTATCGCTTTTTATTCATTTAACACATCCTTGGTGAATAAAAGTACACATTTCTTTTTAAAAGAAAAAATTACTGACCCCAAACTTTTGAATAGTAGAGTATATTGTAACACATAATTTCTATTTTGAATAAACCCTGTTCTTTTTAACTTTTTATTTATCAAAGAATTCGAGTAATGATGCTGAAAATTCAGCTTTGCTTGACAGAAATAAATTATATTTTAAAGTATAATAAAATATAAAACTCTTATTTTAAATTGCAATAATATTTCACAAAATTAAATTTTTTGCTGTATTTTGGATCAAATAAATGCAGCCTTTATGAGCATAAGAAACTTCTTTAAAAACATTAAAAATCTTACTGATCCCAAACTGTTAAACAGCACTGTATGTGAAAGAAGTCTCTCATGCTCACCAAAGCAGTAGTTATACAGCAGTAGTAAAAAGGTGAATTAAATTGAAAATAGTGTACAATAGTTGAATATAAATACCTGACTACCTGACAATCAAATCTTAAAGGGAAAAGTTCACCCAAAAAAGAAAATTCTGTCATTATTTATTCACCCTCATGTCATTCCAAATCTGTAAGACTTTCATTTATCTTTGAAATACAAATTAAGAGATTTTTGATGAAATCCGAGAGCTTTCACACTCTGCATAGACAGCAATGCAACTAAAACATTTTATGGCTCAGAAAGGTAGTACTCTTGTGAACATGTATCGAAGACTGACACGAAAGAGAAATTGTTGAATAGAGTAGTTTATTTTGTTTTCTTTCCTGACAAAAAGTTTTCTCATAGCTTCATAACATTATGGTTGAACCACTGATGTCACATGAACTATTTTAACGATGTTCTTTCAAACTTTCTGGGCCTTGAATGTAGTAGTGCCATTGCTGTCAGAAAGCTGCAGGGTCAGAAAGCTCTTGGACTATATCAAAAATATCTTAATTTGTGTTCTGAAGATGAACAAAGGTCTTACGGGTTTGGAGCAACTTGAGGGTGAGTAATTAATGACAGAATCTCTTTGACACTGAAACTAAAAAGCATTTCATATTTAATCAGATTTAAAACCACATGTGGATAATGACTGTAAACACTGGATTCCATGTGGTTTCTTGCTGTAGAGAAAACTTGCTGACACAGTTTGGTCCCAAATGATGTACTACACACTGTGTGCTTATACAACACATTACATTATGCATTCAACGCTTTCCAGTTAGCCTGATAAGCATATTTATCCTCTTCTCTACTACTATGAAGTGAAAGCTACGACTGTTGAGTGCATGAAGTGTCCAACATTCAACATTTTGGTACTTGTAGTGCACTAAACCCTACCCGATCTCATGGGAACTTTTTTAAGTACATATCACTGCAGTTTCCAACAGAAATGAACACTAGAGGTGGTAAAAAAGTGAGCAGTTGTAATCGTTTTCGTACACCGCTTGCTCGGTAGTTTAGAATTGGACTTTGGATGTGGAATCCTTGGGTACAAATCCTGTGAAAAACATGACTCACGATGAAAGAGCTGAAAGATGAAAGATCGAAAAACAAGCTCAAATGCATACTTGCAATTAGCTTTTGTTCATACTATCGGGTAGGTTTATGCGTAATGCAGATGATATGTTATTTTAAAACGTCACAGAGAGTTAGAGTTATAGCGCCACTCAACGGACATTTCAACAGCAGTGACACGACAAAACCAACATCACATAAAATGTACCGTATGTACGTTCATCTGTTCAGGGGGGAAAAAACGAACTCTTTAAGCAAAACTCAGTGGACATTTCACATTGAATATGTCATGAAACGTACATGGCGGAACACATTTGACATCTTGCGTAAAACGTTCTCAGGTAACAGGTAAACAGGTACGTTTTCATCATGAGATCAGGTCAACTAAACCTGCTCACACTACTAGGCAAAAAAAACAGCATAGAATACCATTGTTCAAATTTGTACTGAATGTTCATAGACAAAATCCAGTATTTAGTCCAATATTTAGTCACAGGAATTTGCCTCATTGACCAACAAAAAGCTGCTTGGTTAAAAAAAAGTGACTTCAGACATCAACACTACAGTCGTGGCCAAAAGTTTTGAGAATTACATAAATATTGGAAATTGGAAAAGTTGCTGCTTAAGTTTTTATAATAGCAATTTGCATATACTCCAGAATGTTATGAAGAGTGATCAGATGAATTGCATAGTCCTTCTTTGCCATGAAAATTAACTTAATCCGAGAAAAACTTTACACTGCATTGTTAAGAAGGCTTCAGGGGGCGTCCAAGAAAGTCCAGCAAGCGCCAGGATCGTCTCCAAAAGAGGATTCAGCTGCGGGATCGGAGTGCCACCAGTGCAGAGCTTGCTCAGGAATGGCAGCAGGCAGGTGTGAGCGCATCTGCACGCACAGTGAGGCCAAGACTTTTGGAAGATGGCCTGGTGTCAAGAAGGGCAGCAAAGAAGCCACTTCTCTCCAAAAAAACATCAGGGACAGATTGATCTTCTGCAAAAAGTATGGCGAATGGACTGCTGAGAACTGGGGCAAAGTCATATTCTCAGATGAAGCCTCTTTCCGATTGTTTGGGGCATCTGGAAAAAGGCTTGTCCGGAGAAGAAAAGGTAAGCGCTACCATCAGTCCTGTGTCATGCCAACAGTAAAGCATCCTGAGACCATTCATGTGTGGGGTTGCTTCTCATCCAAGGGAGTGGGCTCACTCACAATTTTGCCCAAAAACACAGCCATTAATAAAGAATGGTACCAAAACACCCTCCAACAGCAACTTCTTCCAACAATCCAACAACAGTTTGGTGAAGAACAATGCATTTTCCAGCATGATGGAGCACCGTGCCATAAGGCAAAAGTGATAACTAAGTGGCTCGGGGACCAAAACGTTGAAATTTTGGGTCCATGGCCTGGAAACTCCCCAGATCTTAATCCCATTGAAAACTTGTGGTCAATCCTCAAGAGGCGTGTGGACAAACAAAAACCCACTAATTCTGACAAACTCCAAGAAGTGATTATGAAAGAATGGGTTGCTATCAGTCAGGATTTGGCCCAGAAGTTGATTGAGAGCATGCCCAAGAATGGCCAACACTGCAAATACTGACTCTTTGCATAAATGTCATGTAATTATCAATAAAAGCCTTTGAAACGTATGAAGTGCTTGTAATTATATTTCAGTACATCACAGAAACAACTGAAACAAAGATCTAAAAGCAGTTGAGCAGCAAACTTTGTGAAAACTAATATTTGTGTCATTCTCAAAACTTTTGGCCACGACTGTATATGCAAAAGTCATTTTTTTGCCCAAAAGAAAACAAAAATGACAATTCTGTTATCATTTACTCACCTTCAAGTTGTTACAAAAGAGTTTCAGTTAAAGGGGACATCTTTAGAATATTTCCTTTTCTGTTCAACAGAAGAAAGAAACTCATACAGGTTTAGACTTGAGGGTGAGTAAATGACATAATTTTCATTTTTGGGTAAGCTATCACTTTAATGCTTATAATAGTAAGAGACATGCTTTCTTTAGAACGCACACACCCTCTCAACATCCTCCACTGTGTAAAAAACAAAGGTCAAAACAAAACGTGAGCATCCTGCATTCTGATTGGTCGATGGGCCCATATTGTTTGAAGTGTCTCAATCAGATTGTGCACCAGATTGATTGGCAGGGACTGCTGATTCCCCTCTCCTTTCATTTCCACTGGAGGATAATTAAAACCAGACACGAGCAATCAATAACCGCACCGTACCCCGAGGGCACAGGAAATGCACTGATGTCATTGATTCTCCCATGAGCCCTCTGAGCGTTATTGGGCGTGTGTGGCCTCCTTATGAGAGATCACAGACATATGAACACGCTCGACAAAGTCTGGCGCGGCTCAACTTGGCGTTAATTAGACCTCGTCAGATCTTTCACGTCTACCTGCAGTCTGTTTCGTAACAAGCAGCCATTTCTCAGTACAATCTGATTACAGAAAATCGCTTTGATTAATGCTGGAGCAATTTGTTGTTACATACATCATCAATGCGGGAATCCTGACACGAGCGCAGCTAATACATCAGCCCACGAGGAAAGTTTCTATGTCTGTGCGAATGTGAATGTGTTAAACAGATTTTGTATACGCAGCGCTGCCAAACGTTCTGAGCAGAAGCTGAATTTAGATTTTAACAAGCTGCTCTCCACGCAAGCAAAGCTTAATCGGAAAGCCCAACACAAGGGAACAGTACGAATCCCTCAGGCCTACCGCAGACTTAATCTCTACTTGAAGGACAAACAATGACTAAACGATAGACGAGCAAGTGTATAGAAAGAACACAAGTGTATGTGTGTGCTTGTGATGTCTGTGTTAAAGGCCAGTTGAGTGCTGTATATTCTGTGGTTACTTCCTACAGGAGTTCTCGCCAATGTTTGACCGCTGCTATCCCACAATGCATGCTGCCTCCCTGACCAGCAAGTCACAAATGTGCTTCACATTGGACCACTTTATGTGTCTGTTGCAAGTAAGAACTGCTCTCTAGGATCACTTTAAGAAAAAAGGTACAAAAGCTGTTACTGGGGCAGTACCCTTTTAAAAGGTGCACATTTGTACCATATTTAACAGTAAAGAGTGCGTCTGCATACCCTAATATTATATAATAGAAACTAAAGTGTACATTTCAGTACTTTAACAATACGCATTTTTACATTTGAAAAAGGTACCACCCCAGTGACAGCTTTTGTACCTTCTTTATAAGTACATATTTTCTGAGGCAGAATCACAAGTGATACACACACACATACATGCAGGTTAAACAGACAAGTTTTCATTATATATAACTAATATTAACCCAGATGGCACATATACATCTGCAAAATGTCTGTTAAAGATCTCTTGATCTGGAAAACATCTGCTGTGTACAAACGTCTGGCAGACATCTGTAAGATGTCAGTTTTACATACATTCTAAATCATAAACATCTTAAAGACATCTAATAGACGTCTATTTGACATCTGACAGGAAACGTTCTACCAAGATAGCACACATACGTCTGCAAGATGTCTGTTAAAGATGTCCTGATCTGGAAAGCATCTGCTGTGTACAAACATCTGGCAGACGTCTGTAAGATGTCAGTTTTACATACATTCTAATTTATAAACATCTTAAAGACATCTAATAGACGTCTATTTGACATCTGATAGGAAACGTTCTAGCCAGATAGCACACATATGTCTGCAAGATGTCTGTTAAAGATCTCTTTATCTGGTAAGCATCTGCTGTGTACAAACGTCTGGCAGATGTCTGTAAGATGTCAGTTTTACATACATTCTAAATCATAAACATCTTAAAGACATCTAATAGACGTCTATTTGACATCTGATAGGAAACGTTCTACCTAGACAGCACACGTACGTCTGTAAGATGTCTGTTAAAGATCTCTTGATCTGGAAAGCATCTGCTATGTACAAACATCTGGCAGACGTCTGTAAGATGTCAGTTTTACATACATTCTAAATCATAAACATCTTAAAGACATCTAATAGACGTCTATTTGACATCTGACAGGAAACGTTCTACCAAGATAGCACACATACGTCTGCAAGATGTCTGTTAAAGATCTCTTGATCTGGAAAGCATCTGCTATGTACAAACATCTGGCAGATGTCTGTAAGATGTCAGTTTTACATACATTCTAAATCAAAAACATCTTAAAGACATCTAATAGACGTCTATTCGACATCTGACAGGAAACGTTCTATTCAGATAGCACACGTATGTCTGCAAGATGTCTGTTAAAGATCTCTTCATCTGGAAAGCATCTGCTGTGTACAAACATCTGGCAGACGTCTGTAGGATGTCAGTTTTACATACATTCTAAATCATAAACATCTTAAAGACATCTTATAGACGTCTATTTGACATCTGACAGGAAACTTTCTACTCAGATAGCACACGTACGTCTGCAAGATGTCTGTTAAAGATCTCTTTATCTGAAAAGCATCTGCTATGTACAAACATCTGGCAGACGTCTGTAAGGTGTTAGTTTTACATACATTCTAAATCATAAACATCTTAAAGACATCTAATAGACATCTATTTGACATCTGATAATAAACGTCCAATAGACGTATTGTAGATGAGCAAACTACGTCTTTCAGATGTAAATGCAGACGTCAAATAGACGTCTCTGAGATTTGTGTGTGCTATCAGGGTATAGACATATTGCAGATAAGCAAACACTCTAAAAAATACGTCTTCCAGATGTAAATGCAAATGTCAAATAGACTCTGTGATGTTTGTGTGCTATCAGGGAACCAGTTTTTAGGTTAAAATGTTTGTACTAGTGGTGCTAATGCTGCTAAGCTAACAGAGTAATACTTGTGCAAGTGCAAAAACACATAACACATACTGTACAGCAGCGGTTCCCAACCGGGGGGTCGCGGCCCACTAGGGGGCCTCAGTGATCCTCCAGGGGAGCCGCGAGATATCTTAAAATGAACTGAAATATTATTCTATAATTATTTAATTTCATTAATAATGTGCTAAATGAAAATGATCAAAGCACGGCATCTCCCATGTTCTGTGATTGATTGCTTCAGACTCGGCGCAGCAATCCTCATCGCACTGTTAAATACAGACTGAAAGGCGGCTTAAAACTTCCAACTGCTGCACGCAAACTACATTTCTCGGCTGCATGCATGAAGCAAACCGTCGCGCTAATGTGAAGGTAAAGATGATTAGTGTAATAATAACGAACTTGCGCGTGCCTGATGTTTAACACTCGTGTATATCAGAGTCGTACATTAGACATGATTCACAAACTATGCGCGCTCTCAGGGCTCTGGTCCCTATCTATCGTATTTTTGCGTAAAATTTTAAAACATATGCCTAGTTGTCCAAATTATTGTCCTGTGAGTGTTTTATAATGGATGCTCACCGATGAAGGAGGATGCATGTTTGTAATTTTTGTATGTAATTTGTATGTTTACTTTTTCAAATGGATACAAACAGTAGATTTTCAGTCAGTCAAGTTTAAAGGGACAGGTTTAGTGAGTGGTCTTTTGGCATCTCCCTGTTGTCCTGTTTGGTATGGCAGGTTCACTTATTTAAGAAAAAGTTCTCTGTAAAGAATGTCTGAAGTGAAGGATTTAGGCGCTTTAAATCTGAATATATATATATAAAAAACTTTAAAAGTTAGAATTGAGCAGAGGTTTAAAGTTAATTTAAAGTTTGTTTGAAATTAGAGTTAGTTTATAACATGCAGTAGAAGAATAATTAGGCGATACAAATGTTTTAGTTGTTTAAAAAAAAATGTTAAAACAAAGTTTACATATTAACACTTTTCTCTTTAATGCAGAAGTACAGTTGGGCATGGGCCTTGCAAAACTGACAGGGGAACGAGGGGGGGCCCTGGAGCAAAAAAGGTTGGGAACCCCTGCTGTACAGTATACAGAATGTGAAGCTGACAACACATCATGTTGCACTCTGGGTAACTTTTGTTTAGACGCCATATTAGGAGGATCACGCTCCGTTTCTGCTAGTGAGTTTAGGACAGTGTTTTGATTTTTTGTCATAATTGTGAAAAATGCATTCCTGCTGTATTAAGAATTGTCATAGCACTCACATCATCGTTCAGGGAGAAAACTAGACAATGTAATACATTTTTCACCTTTTCTACATGAAAAAAACAGGAAGGGAAGCAACTTGAGGTGACGAAGATGCCAGATAGCAAATCTATTAATAATGTCACTAATTAAACCCACTGTCTATCACTCAACAACATAATCACATTCAAAAACGGAGTGTTGTTTGTTGTAATAATTAACCATTTGCAAATATGACTTTTACAGTTTGTTGAAATAGCCAAACTGTTCACAAGCTTCTAGGGATTTGACTTTGACGGTTGTGTTTTGAAATATCACTCAGCTGAATGTAACCCACTATCACTGTTTCCCCTCCATGGGCCATGGCCATGGGAAAGTGACAACAAAACAAGTTTAGTTACATTTAAAAGTTTTCAAAAAAGAAATGGATCAGCACATTTTTATTTTGACAGATTTCTACCATGTGACGGCTGAAGCAGCAGTGAGCGCCAAGTTCGTGACGCTGTTTTTATGGTAACCAGATACTTGGAAATCTCCAGTGAAAACATCAAATTATTATATAATACAATAACATAGCTTCTCTTCCCATACCATGAAGAATGTGAATATTTAATTTAAAGGCAAAAACAAAACAAAAGGAAAGCAGGTATTGCTATTCATTTTAGTATTATTAACAGAGGGCGATCCTCCTAAGATGGCGGCGAAGCAGCATGCAATAAAGTGTGATGTAGCTTCACATTCTCTATATGGGGTAAATAGCCAATTTTTCACTAGACTGAACTATTTTAATCAATATGTATTTGTACCGAAGGCTAAAATGTTTGTATTAGAGCTGATAAGCACATTGTTGTGCTCCTAATAAGATAATTCCGTGTGAACTCAACCAGAGGTATCTGGCTCAAATTTTTGATTTTGTTAATATTTTTTCTGTAGAAAGACAAACATATATAGTGATGAATGCCAAAACAGATGTGTATTTACTGAGTAATCCACTATTTTGTAGAGTATCAGCTATATGCAAAGTAACCTTCATTTGGTTTTTGACCACTGAAAATGTGAACAATTTACTAATTTACTCATGGAGCCACATAAAGATCTCTATATCTCCGGGACTGAACCACCGAGGGCCTTTAAACAAAGATACCAAAATGAAAATCTACCAAAATGAAAAATGAGAACCAGAATCTAAAAGAATATTAAGAAATCTTTAATACTTCTTGAGTTACAGGCAATGCAAACCTGAGGCAAAAAACACAAGAATTGCTTTTTGCCATTTTTGAACTGTCACTATTAGCATAAAATGAAACAAATATTGCTGAAGTCGACAGATTTTACTAATATACACCTTTACTTATTAAAAATAAAGGTGCTTCATGATGCCATAGAAGAACCTTTTTTGTCTAAATAGTTCCATAAAGAACCTTTAACATCTGAAGAACCTTTCTGTTTCACGAAAGGTTCTTTGTGACAAAAGAAGGTTCTTCAGATTATAAAAAGGTAAGAAAGAGATGGTTCTTTAAAAAACCTTTGACTGAATGGTTCTTTGTGGAACCAAAAATGGTTCTTCTATGGCATCGCTGTGAAGAAAAATCACAAATTTAAGCTGGGGCATTTTCTCAAATTTGGTTGATTTGATACAGAATAACCCAATAATTCTAAAAATACATAAACACCTACTGGGTTAAATAGAAATTGTATCATCAGATTGAATTATTTTTTGGGAAAAAAAAAACTTTTGATCAAATAAATGCAGCCTTAAAAGTTGTCTTTCAAAGGTGTCTTTTTTTGAGTGGTACACTCTTAAAAATAAAGGTGCTTTAAGAAGTTCTTCACAGCGATGCCATAGAAGAACCATTTTTGGTTCCACAAAGAACCATTTAGTCAAAGGTTCTTTAAAGAACCATCTCTTTCTTACCTTTTTATAATCTGAAGAACTTTCTTTTGCCACAAAGAACCTTTTGTGAAACAGAAAGGTCCTTCAGATGTTAAAGGTTCTTTATGGAACCATTTAGACAAAAAAAGGTTCTTATGGCATCGTGAAGCACCTTTATTTTTAAGAGTGTAGTGTACACATCTCCATATTAACTCACATTTTTCACTGGTTCTAAAGCATTCTGAAATCACCTTCTACTTAAATGATGCATGAAACACTGCATTGGATTTTAGCAGCATAATAATGTTGTCCATATTTTGGAACAGCTTTCTTACTGACAGTATGCAAGTGACATCTCAATAGGCAGCTCACTAAATTTCAGTAGGTTCACAGAAGCTCTAGTAGTTGAAATTTCCAGCATTAAACAAGCATACATCAACAGCCTAATTTAAAATCACCAGCATAAACATTTAGAAACACAATTTGCTGATGCACTGAACTGTAGTGGACATAAGCACTTGGGAGATGATTAAACTCCAGCGTCTTAATCTTTATTTAACTTTGATCTACTGAAGAAGTAAGTGTGGGAGAAGAACCTCGTCTGACCACACCAGGCACTTATGAGCCTGACCTGACCTTATCTATTGATTACTGATCTGAGAGATGAAGAGAACATGCTCTCTTCTTCTTTTGGTCTTAGTGTCCACCCTGCAGAGAATCAAACAGATGGTCTCCAGGGCATGAGTGGGGTCAGACATCCATCACCTCACAGTAGTTACATACAGTGACCTGGAGACTGATTACTGAGGGTGATACGGCTAATCATTCAGTCACAAGCAGACAGTGAGATGTGCTGACATCCTGTCTGCTTAACAAAGCGCTTATCTGAGCAATTACAGGCCACAAGATGATATATAAACATACAACAGAAGCACAAACATGGCTATATATGGACTCTGTTATGCTTATGTATTTCTAAAACAAGCTTTACTGCTCTAAACACATGTAAACATTCATGCAAACGTGTTTTTGTGTTTTGAAAATAGTGTTCAAGCATCTTACACCTGTGTGCAGGTCTGTGCCATTCACTATGGTAACTAGCTGACAGCACAGGCATGATGGGATAGACGTTTGAAAGGGGGATGTTTGTAATGAGAGCTGTCATGTGTGTTTTCACATCATCTTTCTCCACCAAGCGCACTACTGCTGTCAACACTACAGACGCATCACATCACAAACACACACGTGTCACCGCACCTCACGCACTCAATAGTCTCTAACCAAAATATAATAAACAACTAAATGAATAGAAAATGTTACACTGTCTATGGACGCAGACTGTCACATAAAACATCTTCCTACGCAGAGGAAAATGTGTCAACATGAGCCATCTAGCAAGGGAGCAACGATTCTGTATTGATATTATCTATTTCCGAATACCAACATGGCTGTGCATTCGAGTGCCAACGTGCTGATATTCGATGGAAAACAACAGCACAGCTGTGCGTGTATTGTTGTTTTTATGCAACAGTACAATAAACAAGAAGTTGTTAACCAGCAACTTACAGTTTAAGCACAATATTGCCAGTTGTTTTGTTTGTTTTTGCTGCACCCACGTGAAGAGTTCCAAACAAAGCCACAGAAGATTCGAAGCAATTTCCGAACAACAGCGTGGTGGTGTTCGGCTCCTGAATCAGCGTTCTGAGAATCGGTTGAACAAACGATTCAGTGATTCAATGAAATGCTAACGTGTTTAATTCCAGAATTCATCGGCAAGCAATGATGAATGATTCACTCACTAATTTGATTCATTCCCGAATGAATCAGAGTTTCAAACGAATCACTTGAATGAATTATTTATTATTTATTATTTTGAACGAATCAGATTCATTGACTCACTCATAAAGACTTGCTGCCATAACCTGCTCAAAGAGTAACTGAAAAATATGTTATGAACTGACTGTTAATATATGTATATACAGTAGTCAACATTTGAAATGGATCAAAAATCTTTCATCGAAATTGTCCTAAAACCAAAACAATATTCTTGACTTAGGACTTAACGTTCGTTAACTTTTTTGATCCACTTCAAATGTTGACTACTGTATTTTCCATATTAGTATTTTTCATTTTATAAAGCAAACAGTACTATTGTTCCTGAGTGCCAAAGTGCTGATATTCCATAAAAAAAAGCTGCACAGCTGTGCGTGTATTGTTGTTTTTATCCAATAGTACAATAAACATGAAGTTGTTATTCAGCAGCTTACATTTTAGGCACAATATTGTCAGTTGTTTTGTTTGTTTTTGCTACAACAATGCAAAGAGTTCCAAACAAAGCCACAGAAGAATCAAAGCAAGTTTCCGAACAACAGGGTAGTGGTGTTCGGTTCCTGAATCAGTGTTCGGAGAATTGGTTGAACAAACGATTCAGTGATTCAATGAAACACTAACTTGTTTAATTACAGAATGGATCGGCAAATAATGATCAATGATTTACTCACTAATTTGATTCATTCCTGAATAAATTATAGCTTTTAAACTAATCTTTTAAGTGCATGATTCAATGAGTCACTTGTAAAGAGAGTTTCCTTCATTAATGAAGCAGTGTTTTGAACAAAACGGATGATCGAATCGCTTTTGAATGAACCGTTTTAATGAATGATTCACTCACTAATTTGATTCGTTCCTGAATAAGTCATAGCTTTTAAACGAATCGTTTGAATGAATGATTCAATGAGTCACTTGTAAGGAGAGTTTCCTTCATTAATGAAGCAGTGTTTTGAACGAAACGGATGATCGAATCGCTTTTGAATGAATCGTTTTAATGAATGATTCACTCACTAATTTGATTCGTTCCTGAATAAGTCATAGTTTTTAAACGCATCATTTGAATGAATGATTCAATGAGTCACTTGTAAGGACAGTTTCCTTCATTAGCGAAACAGTGTTTTGAACGAATCGGATGATCGAGTCATTTATGAATGAATCGATTTATTGAATGAATCACTTAATAAATAAAGCAATGTTTTAAATGAATCTATGTCCGTTTGTCAGCCTGTTTATTTCTATCATATATTGTGTAAAGAACAATGCAGATAAAATGATTTGACATTCAAATGGCAAACTGAGAGAGAAAGAGAGGGATGACAGATTATCATGTGACTTGCTCTGTCAAATGGGTCGAGTGTAAAGTTGTTTACACACAGCTGGGTGCAATTAACTCCCCACAAGAAAGTATTTTAAACACTAGTAGACTGTTTGGCCTTCTACTCTATCAACTCTATCAAAATAGCTCTCCCATAAAACTCTCCCACTGGATCCAGCCTTTCTGATGCTCGCATTCTCACATACACAGAAAATAACAGGAAAGGGACTGAACACCATAGAGAAGACAGAAGGAGACCACCTAGTCTGATTAAAATGATCAAAAGGGAAATCTGAATGAGTACAGGAACCCTGTTAGAATTCATTGCATCTCTTTTTCCGTCAGTGATAAAAACTAAGCAGGTGATGACAGGTGCTGTGCACGCCTCAAGCGCAAGCGGGTATCTGTCACTGCTACACTTTAATGTTAAACATCGTGAAATGGGATTGGAGGCCTTGAGCAAAAGGGTTCTCCCCATTATCCTTTCTCTCTCTGGCTCTTTTAATCCAGCTGCTTAGAAATGCTGTATGTGTTACAGACTCACATGCACATATGCTCTATAGTTCATCTTCCTATGGAAAACATAAAATACATATGAAGGTAGTATAAAGAGGGTGTGTATCAAGATTATTAGTAAAGATGGTAAAATCGTACTAGTGCACTGAAATGTTTACTTCCAGAATGTGCTGTAATTTACTGTTTTTGTTTTTACTATAATTAAAAAGTATTACATTATATTATATTATATTATATTATATTATATTATATTACAATATATTTTTATTATATTTTTGCACTGAAATGTTCACTACCAAAATGCACTGTATTTAACTATATACTATATCACTAATTACTTTTCAATTTATATATATATATATATATATATATATATATATATATATATATATATATATATATATACGTTTACATATTATTATATTATATTATAATGTTATATTATATTCCACTGAAATGTTCACTACCAAATTGCACTGTAATTTAATTGCTATATTTGTGTTATTATTATTAATTTTAAATTTAACTTATTCTTTAATTTATATAAAATGTTTATTTCATATAAAAATTTAATTTAAGATTTATATACAAAACTTTATATATTTTATTGAATTATTGTATGTTAAATTTAATTTGTATTTTATTTTATTTAACTGAAATGTTTACTCCCGGAATGCACTGTAAATTAATTGCTATATTTAATATATAAAATATTTATTGTTATTTATTATAATAATTATTATAATTTTTTGTTTGTTTAATTTATTTTATCTCATATTATACTGCACCAAATTGTTCACTGCTGAAATGTACTGTAATTGAATTGCGATTATTTATATATGCGTATTATTATTCTAATTAATGTTAAATTTTATTTATTATTTAATTTATATGTAAAAGTTTGAATATTATATTATATTGAAATATATTATTCCACTGAAATGTTCACTACCAAATAATTTATATAAAAAGTTTTTATTTAATTTTATATTGCACTGAAATGTTCACTTCCGAAATGCACTGTAATTTAATTGCTATATTTGTGTTGTTGTTATTATTATTAATATTAAATTTTAGTTACTATTTAATTTATATACAAAAGTTCATATTTTTTTATTTTGTTATTTATTTATTTTTTTAATTAAATTAAATTTAAATCTTATATTATATTTCACTGAAATGTTCATTCCCGAAATGCGCTGTAATTTAATTGCTATATTTGTGTTGTTATTATTATTATTATAAAATGTTAGTTACTATTTAGTTTATTAAAATTAAGTTTATATATTAATTTAATTTAATTTAATTTCTGAAATACGCTGTAATTTAATTGCTATATTTGAGTGTTATTATTATTAATGTTAAATTCTAGTTGCTATTTAATTTATATAAAAAGGTTTATATTGGAAGTTTTTAAGTATTACACAGGAAATATAGACATATGTTTTACAGTTTTATTGTACTATATTATACATATTTTGCATTTGTCTTTTTACTATTTAAATACATTTATGTGATATAATAATGTATTAATATATGCACACACACAATAGTTTATTAGCAAATAATAAAATAATACAGTGCATTATACAAATATAATTGACAGCAGAAAGTCACAATATTTAATGCAACATATTTTAATATTTTTTTATTCTAAAAATACCTGTTTTATAGTAGTGTTAGTCTATAGTAATTATAATTAGCTTTATATAAAAACAATAGAATTATAATGGAATTAAAATAATTAATCTAGGGTCCCCATTTAGTGTGGGTGTTGTCAGTGCAGAATACTCTCTCTCTCTCTCTCTCTCTCTCTCTCTCTCTCTCTCTCTCTCTCTATATATATATATATATATATATATATATATATATATATATATATATATATATAATGTCTGAATGTTATTATCCATTTTCTTTTTGCAAAATAATGAACACAGGATAAATGACATGTTTCATAATAGCATTTATTTTTTAGCAGCTATAATGAAGATGCATGATAACATGGCACTCAGTAATGTTTTTGATGAATATCGGTTTCATTTTAATGCATGACTTCATAAATCAACATAATAAGTCACCAGTGTTTAGTACATCAAGACCATTATAGCACGCAAACTCGTGTTTACGATGCACTGACTGCAAAATGTAAACTAGAATAAGACACTCCCAGAATCAGTGAGAGGTCAACCAAAGTGCTAAAAAGATCAGAGGTTGCTCGCGGTCATCCTGAATTCCTCAGAGGTGCAGCAAATGGTACGTTAGCATGCGTATGGAGACAAACCTTTCAGTCACAACCTGAGCTCTAATGGTTTGGAGGTGAAGTGGGATGTTTATGCCACAAACAAGCACACAAAAATAGTACAGCAGGACAGCAGTGCATGCGCCCTTGTGTAAGGACATCATATGATGCATAAACAAATATCCCGAGCCAAAACACAAGGTTTTGAACAGTGAGTGGTGAGTTCGCTGTATGTATAAACCATTGCGTTTTCTGTTGTATTATGAGTTCCAAATAGTGGGCGCGTGCTGTGATGGTAATTACAGATCTCTGCTCAGCTGCACCGCAAACACTGGGCTGATGTCACACTACAGTCCATCTGCGGTGTGCGTTAGACGGGAACAATTCAACCCTTATCCACATATCAAAGTCTGCTCTGCCTAATATATTATGCATCAGAATTGCAGAGTGTCAGACTTTTTTTGCGCTCTCATTTATCTCAAATGATTAGTAGCATTACAGGGATAGTTCAGGCACAAATGAATACTCTTATGAATATTCATTTACTCGCCCTCATGTCATTCCAAACCAGCGTGAGTTTCTTTCTACATCGTGAACTTGTATGAAGTGAACTACTACTGGCAGTCTAATTCATCATGTGAAAGCAAACCTACCTATACCCACTCAGACAGCAAAGGCAATAAAAGCACTGGGTCTAAGCTGTATCTGACAGTGAACGCTCTTTACTGGAAAGCCTTAATGAAACATCATTCCCAAAGGCCTCCAGTCATAAAATCAAACCAGCGCTTTAGCCACTTCCTGTCCCATAATGCACTTGTCCTCAAACTCCCACAGTTTCAAAATCCTTCAGGCCTAGTCATCACTCAGAGTGAGATTTTTTTTTTAACATTGCCTTGCCTGCCTTGCCTATATATGAACAAATATATAGTTATATATAATATTTATACAATATTTATGTATATGTATTTTAATTAATAAAAATATAAAACGATTTTTTAATTATATTATAATTGGTTATTGAAATACATTTACGTGATATAAATATGTATACACACACACACACACGTGTGTGTGTGTGTGTGTGTGTGTGTGTGTAGTCAGTGCAGAATTGTCTTTACTCCAAAGATAAGAAAAAAGTACAAGCAGAATTTCAGAGAGAGTAATTGAACATTCCTCCAGGTGAATTTGCTGATGTGTGCAGACACTGGCCACGCTCTTTCACACACACTCACTCTCTCTCTCTCCTATTCTCTGTTCTCACTAAATTATCTTCATATTAAGCGCAAGAACAGCCCCAATTTTTGCTACAGACGAGTTAGTCACTCAAAAGATTGAGGAAAAGCAGGTTAGAGAGAATTAATTCCTCAAAAAATTTCTCAATGACCACCCACATCCACACATCCCCAATGTCAGCCTGTTTCGATGTTGTTTTCCTGTGTAAAAACAGATGACAGACAGGCCGATGCTTAAACAATAGATGCGGTAATGACAGACAGGCACTTTTATAATAGGAAATCTCAGACAGACAGACGCTTTCGTGACAGATAGACACTTCAGTGACAGACAGATGCTTTCTCTGCAGTGACAGACATCACATGGGCATCTTCTACGCTTGCTGCAATGACCGAAGAGCATGTTATCACAACACAGCAGACATACTGGGAGAAAGACAGCGAGAGAGAGAGAATGAGAGAAACGTGTCAGCTTTAAGACGAAAATATGAAAAGAGTCTACCAAACATTTGTTTTGTCATATATAACAAAAAATAAATTAAGAGTGGAAAAAGCATTAACTATTCAAAAATAATATGACGGTAAAGTGGGTTATATAATCAGTCTCGTTTGAACAGTTTTTAAACAATTCTCTCCTCTCAACCATTAGACTACTGTGGTGTTACTTAAATTTGTTAAAAATATTAATTTTGTCTATATGAGCAATATCACACGACTGCGTGCCAGTATATAGCCAACAGCCATATCACATGGCTACAAATGTGATATTGCGTTTATACAACATTTCAACAGCACAAGTGCGTAAATACATAAGAAACAACAGCAGAGCGTTTTAAAAACCCTCTTTTGTGCTTACTACTTTCTTCAGCCATGGATTCAAATCTCAAGTTGACAGTTTAACGTTGAGTTGCCTTATTGAAAGTTTATTGTGCTAGGCAATTCAGTCAAAAGTACAAAGGTGGCGCTCTGATATAGAGCATAAAATATAATGGGTTGAGATTACCCCTCAGCCAAAACTATTTGTGAAACAAATAATAAATTATTAAGACCAAAGACTGCCTGTTAGATTTACCCAAAATGAAATCTATCTCATGTTTAACCACTAAAGAGACATCAGAGCCAGTGGCAAAAGTTTTGAGAATTACATAAATATTGGAAATTGGAAAAGTTGCTGCTTAAGTTTTTATAATAGCAATTTGCATATACTCCAGAATGTTATGAAGAGTGATCAAATGAATTGCATAGTCCTTCTTTGCCATGAAAATTTACTTAATCCTGAAAAAAAAACTTTCCACTGCATTGTTAAGAAGGCTTCAGGGCGTCCAAGAAAGTCCAGTAAGCGCCAGGATTGTCTAAAAGAGGATTCAGCTGCGGGATCGGAGTGCCACCAGTGCAGAGCTTGCTCAGGAATGGCAGCAGGCAGGTGTGAGCGCATCTGCACGCACAGTGAGGACAAGACTTTTGGAAGATGGCCTGGTGTCAAGAAGGGCAGCAAAGAAGCCACTTCTCTCCAAAAAAAACATCAGGGACAGATTGATCTTCTGCAAAAAGTATGGCGAATGGACTGCTGAGGACTGGGGCAAAGTCATATTCTCAGATGAAGCCTCTTTCCGATTGTTTGGGGCATCTGGAAAAAGGCTTGTCCGGAGAAGAAAAGGTGAGTGCTACCATCAGTCCTGTGTCATGCCAACAGTAAAGCATCCTGAGACCATTCATGTGTGGGGTTGCTTCTCATCCAAGGGAGTGGGCTCACTCACAATTTTGCCCAAAAACACAGCCATGAATAAAGAATGGTACCAAAACACCCTCCAACAGCAACTTCTTCCAACAATCCAACAACAGTTTGGTGAAGAACAATGCATTTTCCAGCACGATGGAGCACTGTGCCATAAGGCAAAAGTGATAACTAAGTGGCTCGGGGACCAAAACGTTGAAATTTTGGGTCCATGGCCTGGAAACTCCCCCAGATCTTAATCCCATTGAGAACTTGTGGTCAATCCTCAAGAGGCGGGTGGACAAACAAAAACCCACTAATTCTGACAAACTCCAAGAAGTGATTATGAAAGAATGGGTTGCTATCAGTCAGGATTTGGCCCAGAAGTTGATTGAGAGCATGCCCAGTCGAACTGCAGAGGTCCTGAAAAAGAAGGGCCAACACTGCAAATACTGACTCTTTGCATAAATGTCATGTAATTGTCGATAAAAGCCTTTGAAACGTATGAAGTGCTTGTAATTATACTTCAGTACATCACAGAAACAACTGAAACAAAGATCTAAAAGCAGCTGAGCAGCAAACTTTGTGAAAACTAATATTTGTGTCATTCTCAAAACTTTTGGCCACGAGTAGTATGTTTTATTAGACGTTGATTTTGTACCTGTCACCACAGTTCTGACTTATATCTCCATTGAGTGGCGCTATAAATCTAATGCTCATAATGAGACAAAGGCAGCGCTCTGATATACAGCATTGGATTTACCTAAACATGAGACTTTGCCAAAACTATCTTCTCTGGAACTAATAATAGATTAATGAGGCCAAAGACTACCGTTCGATTTACCCATAGTGAATTATATTTCATGTGTAACCACTACAGAGACATCAGAGCCAGCAGTAAATTCCAGAACATCTGGCTGAGGTGAGGCACTGTCAATTAAATAGACATTATCTTTATTAACAAACTGCATATTTGAACTATAAACAAGAACATTCTAACCTGAAAACCTCTTAAAATTACATTCTGTGACACAAAAACTGTAATATTTATAAAATTATACTAGATTTTGGCATCTACCATGACACCCGCTGTAATAAATACCGCAAAGGGAGTGATACGATTACAAACTGTGAAACGGCTGTTGGAGTTCTGATATCGCTCTAATATCGCACTCTTATCAGCCAATCAGATTCAAGGACCAGAAAGAACTGTTGTATAAATCTCTCTCTCTCTCTCTCTCTCTCTCTCTCTCTCTCTCTCTCTCTCTCTCTCTATATATATATATATATATATATATATATATATATATATATATATATATCAAGCCCGAAATTATTCATACCCCTGGCAAATTCTGACTTAAAGTTACTTTTATTCAACCAGCAGTTGAAATTTTGAGTTTTTTTTTTTTTTTTGACCAGAAATGACACAGGCTTCTCCCAAAAAATAATAAGGTGATGTACAAGAGGCATCACTGTGAAAAAAATATTTCTCAGCTTTTATTTACATTTAAATAAAAAGTGGCATGTCCAAAATAAATCATACCCTTTGCAAACTGTCACAGTCTATAGGAAAATCCAAAGTTCTATACCATTCCAAATAGTCCAAGCTGTTCTAAAGCATCCTAATTACCCTGATTCATTGGGAACAGCTGGTTTGTGGACAGTCATGGCTAAGACAAAGGAGCTCACTGAGGACCTGCGGCTGTGCATTGTGGCTGCTCACAAGTCAGGAAAGGGCTATAAGACCATATCTAAATGTTTTGAAGTTCCAGTGGCTACAGTGCAAAGTATTATTAAAAAATACAAGACGTTCCGAACTGTGAAAAATCTCAGGGGATGTGGTCGGAAGCCAAAAGTGACACCTGTGCTGGCCAGGAGCATAGGGAGAGAGGTAAAAAAGAATCCAAGGATCACCACCAAGGCCATATTGATGAGTTTTTTGCTACTTTTTGTTAAACTTTTCCACAATGATGCCTCTTGTACATCGTGTTATTATTTTCTGGGAGACGTCTGTATCAATTCTAATTAAAAAAAAACTTGCTGGTTGAATAAAAGTAACTTTAAGTCAGGGGTATGAATAATTGCAGGCTTAACTTTATATAGAGCTAAGGAAGATTACTAACAAATTGTAGTCCATTACTGATTACATGATTAAAAAACTGTAGTTAGTAATTTAATCTAGGTTACGTATTTTAGGTAATGTATTCTGACTACTTTTATATTACTTTTATCTAACATGTTTTAAGCTTACCATACTGATATATAACAAGGCAAAGGGAAAGACAATATATTCCATTTTTAAATATTAACATCATAAAATGCATTAAACATTACATTACACCAGGGTTTCTCATAATTGGCTTAGTGCAAGAGTCATAAACAATGTAAAATAAATTATTTAAACACTTGAACACTACAAATAGGAATATTTAATTAGTTTACCTGCATGTCAATGTGACCATTAAGCGACACTGAACTGTAAACAAGTGAATGTGTTGTTAAATTATTGAAATATTAATCTCCTCAGACATATTTCAAGTAAATATTTCACGTAAAAGGGGGTTTGCTGACAAAAAATGTTTAGGAATCCATGAGCAAACATTTAAAAAAACAATGATATTGCACATCCAAAAAAGAATTAGGGAGAATCGTTATGAGTATAGTGATTAAGCTTTTTATTTCAGATAAATGCTAATCTTTGGATCTTTCTAAACATCAAAGAATCCTGAAAAAAAAAAAATAATAATAAATGTTTCTTGAACAGCAAATCAGCATATAAGTGTGATTTCTAAAGGATCATGTGACACTAAAAACTGGAGTAATGGTGCTGAAAATTGAGCTTTTAACATAGAAATAAATTACATTTTAAAATATATTCAAATAGAAAACAGTTATTTTAAATAGTAAAAATATTTCAAAATGTTACTGTTTTTGTTGTACTTTGGACCAAATAAATGCAGGCTTGGTGAGCAGAAGAGACTTCTTTAAAAAACATTAAAAATCCTACTGTTCAAAAACTTTTGACTGGTTGTGTATTTATGATATATATGATTATACCAGTGTCAAAGACGAATTTCGGCTCTGTGACAACGTCGAAATTAAAAACCTTTCCTCAAACATCCTAGTGTCCATTTGCATTTACTCACATTTAGAGCAATTACATGTAAAGTAATTGACCATCTGCATTAGTGGATTCACTGAGTGCGAAAATCTCTTGCACATGCAGGTCATTTATCTCTCCCACTAACACACTACAACTAAATTACATCTTTAAACACACCACTGCCAAACCAATAGCATAATTTGCTTGTTCCTGAGGGACGACAGAAAATATTAGCATACTAGCGCTGGAGATACACCTCAAAATAAACACTTCCCCTACACACACACAGCCTTGAGTCAAGGCCCTCACGGCATTACGACGCGGCAAAACGTACAAAATACACGCATACACAGAGCACAGACTCACGTATACCACACAAACAAACATAGACACACTCTAATTACATCTATATTAGCGAGCCATTAGCCTTTTAAAGCAGTGGACAGTAAACTTGCCCTAATGAACTCATTGCCCACACACACATGAACGCAACCCCTGCTGAGATGCCAAGAAAGACCACTTACAGAGCACTAACACAGACTAAACAGATTAACTGAAACGCTCTCTCGAATGTGAACGACACCTCCAGTCGTGCCGGCTGCTTGAAAATGAATCTGTAGTGGTGAGGAATGGACTGTCACACCTGTACTTAGTGTACTGTTATATTAGAATCACAAACACATGCAGCTACCCGTGTAATCGCTCTTTCCTCGTCACTGTCAGCGCTTTGATGGATTTTCCCCAGCTTCTTTCAATCATGACGGAAAAACCACACATGCCGAAATCCCATTTTTCCTTTCATCCGCTGCTCAAAAGTATACAGGCTGATTTGGGTTCATGCTCTCTTATTGTTTGTGGTCACAAGTGAGTGTCATCGGGCTGTTTGTGATCCATCAAATTCAGTAGAGGTTATAGCACATGTCTGGAGGTAGTGAAGTCATCTGTGTGCTAGAAAACTCATAAAAGTTGACAAGTAGACCTCAATAAGAGCCAATGGGTTGAAAGCTCAAATTGCAGTTTCAGTGCAGTTTCAAAGGGGTCTACACATTCCCAGCTGAGAAATAAGGGTCTTATCTAGCGAAACGATCAGCCATTTTCTAAAAAAAAAAAAAAAAAAAAAAAAAATGCATGTACTTTTTAACTACAAATGCTTGTCTTGCACTAGCTCTGTGATGCGCATACGTGACTTAAAGGAGTAGATCACTTTCAGAACAAAAATTTACAGATAATGTACTCACCCCCTTGCCATCCAAGATGTTCATGTCTTTCTTTCTTCAGTCATAAGGCAACTATGTTTTTTGAGGAAAACATTTCAGGATTTCTCTCCATATAATGGACTTCTATGGTGCCCCCGAGTTTGAACTTCCAAAATGCAGCTTTAAAGGGCTCGAAACAATCACAGCCGAGAAAAGAAGGGTCTTATCTAGCAAAACGATCGGTTATTTTCTAAAAACAAATTACAATTTAAATACTTTTTTTACGTGTAATGCTAAAAAAGATTTTTATTTCAGATAAATGCTAATCTTTGAATCTTTCTATTCATCAAAAAATCCTGAAAAAAAAGTATTTTTATATTCTAATTTTTATATTTCTCAATTTTAGTCATTTCATTATGTAAATATTTATA
Source organism: Garra rufa (assembly GCF_049309525.1). Taxonomy (NCBI): domain Eukaryota; kingdom Metazoa; phylum Chordata; class Actinopteri; order Cypriniformes; family Cyprinidae; genus Garra; species Garra rufa. Next base: position 19,748,994 of record NC_133364.1, read on the forward strand.
TTTAACATTTTTCTTTGGATCTTTCTATTCATCAAAGAATCCTGAAAAAATTTACTCAACTGTTTGAAATATTGATAATAATAATAATAATAATAATAATAATAATAATAATAAATGTTTTTATCACAGGAATAAATTACATTATATTCAAAATACATTAAAATAGAAAACAGTTATTTTAAATAATGTTTCAGAATATTACTATGTTGGCTGTATTTTGGATCAAATAAATGCAGGCTTGGTGAGCAGAAGAGACTTCTTTAAAAACCATACTGATTAAAAATCCTACTGTTCAAAAACTTTTGACTAGTTTTAGTTTTAATTAACAATAATAAAACTAAAAACAGACCAAAAAATATTGATGACTCATCGTGGAGTACAAATCTTTGTCCAATCATATGCTCTCTAGAATGAGAATGTCCCTCCCTCTACTGTCACTTACTTTTAGATTTAAATTGACTATTATTTTTGGCTGTGGAGCTTTGTTTTACAATACAGATTCTAATATATTAGACACACACAACTCTGTGGCTCAACAAAACACAATTTGTTGAGTAAACTTAAAATAATTTGTTACCCTGCTTCCCCTATAATTTTAAGTTCAGTCAGCTCAAATAAGTTTAGTCAACTTGAAATGTTAAGTAGTACTAAGAGACAACTTAGATATTTGAGTTGACTTAACAAAAAATTTGGCTTGTTCAACTTAAAAGCTGGGTAAGTTACCTGGCTGCCTTAAAATTTTAAGTTGAGTCAAATCAAATATCTAAGTTGTCACTTTTAAGTTGACTAAACTTTTTTGAGTTGACTGAACTTAAAATTATAATGCAGACAGGTAACAAATAATTTTAAGTTGATTCAATAAATAGTTTTTTACAGTGTAGTCTCATGATTTACCTTCTCTCACCGTGATTTCAATCCTTCCCAGTCAAATGCTCAAATTTCTTGGTCCTCTTTTAAAAAAACAAGCAGCATTCATGTTGACGTCATTCTTTCCACAGCCAATCAATGACCTGTATTATTTGTTTTGGAGAACATTTTGTTGCCATTAAAAATATCTTAAGACTTATTGCTGACGTTGTAGCCATGGCCTAGCAGTTAGCGCCACAACGAGACGTTGTGCTGCCTGCTTACAGAGTTGGTAGAAGATTGAATTTGGCTAATAATTCCGCCCCTCTATTCCCCCGTCAATTTCTGTGCTATCTTTAACTGCAAGCCTATAAATAAAATGGAAGGACGGCCAAAAAGGGATTAGTTGCTAATTTAGCCAATTGTTTTCCCATGATAAGTAATTGAGTTACACACAGGATAAATATGAAGGGAACGTGGAAATTATACAATGGCCTCAAAAATAAAATAAAATAAAAGGAATATGAACCTGAGAACTGCCTACATTTATTCACTGAAAAATCACCTTGAAAAACAGATGGAAGTAATTGCAAGAAATGTCTCAGGAGCTTGAAAAGAAAAGCTCTAGCATCATTTGTTCACAGATCCCACTTGGTTAAAAAAAATGTCTTTAAGCAATGCAATGGCATTCAAAAGTTCAAGCAAGTATGGCTTAAGTGTCCAAATTCTTGAATACACAGAGCAAAAAACTTGTCCAGACACAGATTGTCCCCAGAATATGAATGATTGTGCACATTGTGAAAGAACAGCATTATATGACTGTGAATAAGTGCGAGGAGCAGGGTGAAGGACACTTCACTCACAGTCACAAAATTCAAATGCACAAACCTAAATGAACTCAAACCTCAGCTGCAGAAACTCGCAGATTATTGTCAAAGCATTGGACGATGGGGGTAGGTCATTTTGTTAACTGGCATTACAGGGTCTTTAATAAAAAAGTTTCCCATGCTATTTACAGATTTTCCAGGCAGTTCAGAAGGACTGCTCCCAAACACACACACACACACACACACACTCACAGAACAGAAAAAAAAAGTATTTTTCCATAGCTTCCGAGAGATTTTTAACTAGTGCTATTATTATTCATATACTAGTATTTATTCATATTTTGAATTAGCTTTTATTTTTAGTCATTTTCGTACTTCAACTTAAACATATTTTATTTCAGTTAGTTGCTGAATTTTTAAGTTTATATTTTTTGTTTTTCAGTTTTATTTATTAAATTTTATTTAAGTATCTTTTATTATTTAATTAATATTATGTATATATTTATAATTAACATTTATTTTTATATTTTTAGTTTTCATATTAAATTTTAGTAATTTCAATATGTAAATATTTATATTTAACATTATTTTATATATATTCTTTTTTTAAATACCTTTTTTCATTTTAAGTGTTAGTAATTTTAGTAATTTTATTATGTAAATTTTTATATTTAAAAAATGTATATTTTCAGTTTTTATTTTAAGTGTTAGTAATTTTGTGCTTTAATTGTATTAAAGCACAAAGTTTTCATTTTCTATTTATATTTAACATTTTTAGTTTTCATTTTAATTTTAAGTTATAGTAAATATATTGTGCTTATTATATTGAGTTTTCATATTACATTTTTGTAATTTTATTATGTAAATATTTCTATTTAACATTTATTTTCAAATTTTCAGTTTTAATTTTAATTTTAAGTTTTAATAAATAGGTTGTGCTTTAATTATATTAAGCTTTCATTTGAAGCTTTAGTAATTTTATTGTATTTATATTTAACATTTATTTTTATATTTTCCCTTGTCGTTTTAATTTGAAGTTTTAGCAATTTTGTTGTGCTTTAATTATATTAAGTTTTCATATAAAATTTAAGTAATTTTATTATGTAAATATTTATATTTAACATTCATTTTCATATTTTCAGGTTTCACCTTAATTTTAAGTTGAGTAATTTTGTTGTGCTTAAATTATAATAACTTTTCATATTCAATTTGAGTAATTTTATTAACTAAATATTACTATTTAACATTTAATTTTATTTTTCATTATTAAGTTTTGGTAATTTTGTTGTGCTTTAATTATACATATAAAATTTTAGTACTCTTAAGATTTAAATATTCTAATTTAACATTTATTTTTATATTTTTATCTTGAGTAATTTTGCTATGTGCTTTTGTCATTTTTATTATGTAAATATCTTTAACATTTAATTTTATATTTTTAGTTTTCAATTTTAAATGCTAGTAATTTTGTTATGTGCTTTTATCATTTTTATTTGTTTTTTATATATTTTTAGTAATTTTACAATTTTTTTACAGTGATTTTACTTTTTTTTTTACATTTATATTTCTCACCTAATATTTATATTTGATTTACTTTAAATTATTGAAAACTATCTCAATAGTTTTAGCTTTAGTAAACACCGCAGCGCTGCTTTTTACCACATGACTTCAAAAACTAAAACCAAAATGTAACAGAAAAATAAAAGGTAATCCTCTATGAGTAAAAAGAGTTTCTGTTTGTTCCCCAAATCCAACCGTTCCCACCCGGATACACCTTCAATGCAAAACAAATCTCCACTAAAGGAACAAACTCCCTCACTCTTTCTTTTTACTCACACACCCTCAAATATGTTTTAGACCAGCTGTGGAGGAGGATCTTTAGGATCTTAGAGTCACATTTAGCCGTTCATGAGTTCCTAAATAACCCTACAAAGAACCTTTGAGGCCCAAATGACAGAAAAGAACAAACAAACAAAAGAAGGCAGACTACACCTTGCAGTCAAATCCTGTGGTTCAACCAATGGTGCTCAAGTAGAGTATATATTTATGCAGAACAGGCTACAACCAGTCCTCTGCTTTTGCGTGTTTAACCAGCAAGGACAGAGGAAAATAGGGAACAGCATTTAGGAGGGCCAGCCAGCAATACACACATAAATGAACTGCTGCTATTAACACACACCCACATGAACACACACAGACCGTCTGAGGCTGATGTACTGTAGTTTTAGTACCGATGCAATATGACGGTATCATGAGGTTAAGTGAGTGTTTCACAGAGCCATTTGCGGCTCTACTTTACGGGGCCTTTTACTGCTTCAGCCCTGCGGGAAAACAGGCACTCAAACGTTGCAACAGAAACGACGCTCATGTGACACTCGTACACGTTTAGCTCTGAATTTCACAATGACTCATCATTTAAATGACTACAGCGTTGTGTGTCCATTATGCAGCGCCAGGTGAGTGACAGCTAAAAGGGTCAGTGGGTTTAATTAAAGACTGGATGAACAGACAGGTGCTTTAGACCGGCTTAGGAGGAGGAAATGTGAAAATGCCGTCTTAATCGTCACTGTCCTCCGCTTTCCAAGAACTCTGCATTAGAGACTGCTTTTTAGACGTTCTGGTTTTGAACTTTCTATTTCTGTTAAAAAAAACATACATTTTAACACATATTCAACACATATTTAGCACATATTTATCACATATTCTGACAAGGATAACCCAATCTACTCAGCAATGCAACACGTAAACTGATAAATGCACAACTGCTTTCCTAACCAGCATGTAAGGATCTTTAATCTAAATCCAAATCGAAGATGAAAACTGTTGATTTAAACTTTATTCTCAAAATATTTCGACTTTATTTTAACTTTATATTTGTGTTGCTACAACTTTATTCTCGTATTGCTACAGTTTTATTTTCATAATTCTTTATTTTCAAAATATTTCAACTTTATTCTCGTAATTTCGACTTTATTCTCAAAATATTTAAATTTTATTGTAGTATTGCTACAACTTTAATCTTGTAATTTTGACTTTTTTTTCTCAAAATATTTTGACTTTATTCTCATAATTTGACTTTGTTCTTAAAGTATTTTGACTTTATTCTTGTAATTTTGACTTTCTCACCATATTCAGACTTTATTCTTGTATTGCTATGACTTTATTCTCATAATTCCAATTTTATTCAAAAAAATATTTTGACTTCTTGTCATTTTGATTTTTTTTCTCAAAATATTTTTACTTTATTCTAGTATTGCTACAACTTTATTCTCAAAATATTTCAATTTTATTTTTATAATTTTGATTTTTTAAATATTTTTACTTTATTATAATAATTCCAACTTTATTTTTCAAATATTTTGTCATGACTTTATTCTCAAAATATTTCAACTTTATTCTCATAATTTTGACTTTTTTTCTCAAAATATTTCAACTTTATTTTAACTTTATATTTGTGTTGCTACAACTTTATTCTCGTATTGCTACAATTTTATTTTCATAGTTCTAACTTTATTTTCAAAATATTTCAGCTTTATTCTCGCAATTTCGACTTTATTCTCAAAATATTTAAATTTTATTCTTGCTACAACTTTATTCTTGTAATTTTGACTTTTTTCTCAAAATATTTTGACTTTATTCTCATAATTTTGACTTTGTTCTTAAAGTATTTTGACTTTATTCTTGTAATTTTGACTTTTTCTCACCATATTCAGACTTTATTCTTGTATTGCTATGACTTTATTCTCATAATTCCAATTTTATTCAAAAAAATATTTTGACTTCTTGTCATTTTGATTTTTTTCTCAAAATATTTTGACTTTATTCTAGTATTGCTACAACTTTATTCTCAAAATATTTCAATTTTATTTTTATAATTTTTATTTTTTAAATATTTTTACTTTATTATAATAATTCCAACTGTATTTTTCAAATATTTTGTCTTTATTTTCATAATTTTGACTTTTTTCAAAATATTTTGACTTTATTCTTATATTGCTATGACTTTATTCTCAAAACATTTTGACTTTATTCTCATAATTTTGACTTTATTTTTGAAATATTTCGACTTTATTCTTGAAATATTTTGACTTTATTTCAAAACATTTTGACTTTATTCTCATAATTTTGACTTTATTCTCAAAATAATTTGACTTTATTTCTCATATTGCTACGACTTTATTCTCATAATTCCAACTTTATTTTCATCATATTTTGACTTTATTCTTGTAATTTTTGATATTTTATCAAAATATTTAGATTTTTTTCTTCAAAATATTTGGACTTTCTCATAATTACATAATTTTCACTTTTTCTTAAAATATTTAGACTTTATTCCCATATTGCTACGACTTTATTCTCAAAATATTTCGACTTTATTCTCTTAATTTTGACCTTATTCTCAAAATATTTCCATTTTATTCTAGTAACTTTATTCTCAAAATATTTTGACTTTATTCTCGTAATTTTGACTTTATTCTTAAAATATTTAGACTTTATTCTTGTACTGCTACAACTTTACTCAAAATATTTTGACTTTATTCTCATAATTCTGACATAATTTAACTTTATTCTCGTAGTTTTGACTTTTTTCTCGAAATATTTCGAATTTATTCTAGTATTGCCACGACTTTATTCTCGTAATTTTGACCTTATTCTCAAAATATTTAGATTTTATTTTCGTATTTTGACTTTCTTCTCGTAATATTACAATTTTAATCTCATAATTTTAGATTTTATTTCATTTTTATGTAAGCATAACAATAAATCAAAAAATGAAAATGAAAATAAAAAGTAGGTTATGGATGATGTTTATAACAATGGGTGATCATGGGCCCCTGTGCTAGATTATGGGACCTTCGACATACACTTGGGACACTGACGAAAAGATACGGTCATCCACTGTGTTTTATTTACAGAAGAGGTCATTTGACTCATATGTAATCATAAAACAACACATGCAAATTTAGGGACCCTTGTGCATGATTGAGAGACTGAGATATTTTCTCTGTTGCATACTGGCCTTCGGTACAAAAAGAGGCCTCTATATTGTTCTACACACAGTTTTACTGGCATTAACGAAAGGGGCCTTTAATCAAGTTGTAGGGGCAGGGTCTCATTGTTTGGGACCCTTGCGAGTCATAAGTACTACCAACACAAGAACGACTTTAAAATTCATAAAGCAATGCAAACAAAAACTGCATTCTCAGCTTTGCCACAAATGGTGCTAGTTAGCATTTCGCAACGTTTTATTACTTTACGTATATCACTTTGTCAGCTTTCAGTCATGGAGCAGCAACAGTCCAACTTTGAAGGTAACTCTATCACCCCCTTGAGTTTAGTGTGAATGAATGTACGATATAAGGAAATTGCAAGCTTGCGTACTTGTGTTATCTTTCTTTCCTAATACTAACAGTGAAGATGATGACAAAAGCTTTCTAGCGTTCCAGAGGAACAATGGCTCAATTGATTTATCGAATGTATTCCAGCTTGTTTCTTCACTCTGTAGCGGTCTTGTGGAGACGTCCGTGAATGAGTTTTTGAGGAGCGTAAGAAGTATTGATGAAACGTCCCTGATCTTTCCCATCACATATACTAACAGCCACATATTTCAATAGCTCATTCACCTCCCTTAATCAAGCATACATCAGACAGATAGAGAGAGAGAGTGAGCGAGAGAGGGAGGAAGAGACAAAGAGAGTGAGGAGAGAGATAGAAAGAAAGGAAGATAGAGGGATTGGCTACAAGCCCAGAGGAAAATCCATACCACTCTGTTATTGGGCATATAATTGGTTTCCTCTCTTTCTCGCTCTCGCTCTCACTCTCACTCTCACTCTCTCTCTCGCAACCCATCCCCCAATTTAGGCAGAGTGTAAACCTCTAGGATTTCATATCACAACAGTAAGTGAATTTGTGAATTCATGTACTTGCGCAAACATGTGCTTGAGTGTTTGTCAACACTTTACACTTTATTTCAGGCCTTTTATGGTGGACATAAGACAGCGTAGAGTAGGCAAACTACACTCATAACCTCTACACATAAAAATGAGCCATTCATTTTTCTGAAATAAAATTCTAAATCATTAGCCAATCAAAACAGAGGTAATTTACATATGAAGTTTTAAAGGTACAGTAACAAAAAAAATATCTTCTTAAAGCGTTAGTTTACCCAAAAATCTAAATTCTGTCAAAAGTATTCACCCTCAGGTTGTTCGAAACCCGTAAGACCTTTATTCATCTTCAGAACACAAATTAAAATATTTTGTATTAAATCCAAAAGCTTTCTGCAAAGATAGCAATGCAACTGGCACATTTAAGACGCAAAAAGGTAGTAAGGACATCGATAAAATAATTCATGTGACAACAGTGGTTCAACCGTAATGTTATGAAGCAACAATATAAATTTTCTGCTCAAAGAAAACAAAAATAACTAATTTATTCAACAATTTCTTCTCTTCCATGTCAGTCTTCAATGTGCATTCATGAGAGTACCACAACGCATGTGTATGATGCTGCTGATGTAGGAGCTTGCATTTTTTAACAACATGAAAATACTGAAAATACTGAAAATACTGGCCTACCACTTCAAGACCAAGATCAATCATTTCAACCTTTTTCAAGCTGTGGTACTCATGGCCAACAAAGAAGACAGGCGACAGGCTCTAAAGGCTGTTAACAGCATGTACCACATGAGTTCAATACAGTTCAATAGTTCAATTCAACAGTGCAGAACATGTCTGTACATGAAACATTAAAGAAATTAATACACATACACTGTGAATGAAAGCGTGGGTGCAGGACTGTGTAAAAAGCAGATGGCAAACACGGCTATACTAAAAGAGAGATGAAAACAGCACAGTAAGTGTACAGTGGCATGCAAAATGCATTTTGTTGTTTTTTTATTTAGTACTGTCCTGAGTAAGATATTTTACATGAAAGATGTTTATATATAGTTTACAAGACAAAAAATAGCTGAAAATATTAAAATAACCCCCTTCAAACATTTGGGAACCCTTGGTTCTTAATACTGTCTGTGGTTACCTGGATGATTTTTGACTCTCTTATGAGTCTCTTGTTTGTTCTGAACAGTTAAAGTGAGCACTGTTCTTCAGAAAAGTCCTCTAGGTCCTGCAGATTCTTCAGTTTTCCAGCATCTTTTGCATATTTGAACCCTTTCCAGCAGTGACTGTATGATTTTGAAATCCATCTTTTCACACTGAGGACAATAGAGGGACTCAAACACAAATATTAAACAAGGTTCAAACATTCACTGATGCTCCTGAAAGAAACACGATGTATTAAGAGGCCGGGGGTGAAAACTTTTGAACAGGATGAAGATTTTTTTCCAAATCGGTCACACTTTATATTACGTGGCCTTAACTAATGTGCACTTACATCAAAAAATAAGTTCAATGTACTTAATGTGGTTATATTGCATTGAACAACACTTTTGCCTCTATGAAGGTGGGATATGGTTAAGGTTAGGGACAGGTTTGGTGGTATGGGTAGGTCAGGAGCAAAAGTGAATATTTGAACCTTTTTTAATAATAGTGTGTCAGTCCCTCAATTGTCCAAAGAATTTGTGGGACCTGAAGGATTTTTCTGAAAGACAGTGTTCAGTTTAACTGTTCAGAACAAACAAGGGACTCATGAACAACCGTCACAAAACAAAACACACACATTATTAAGAACCAAGGGTTCACAAACTTTTGAAGGGGGTTATTTTAATAATTTCAGCTATATGTAAACATCTTTTATGTGAAATAACTTACTCAGGACAGTACTAAATAAAAAAAAACATGCATTTTGTATGATCTCTCTTATTTTGGTAAAATTATTCAGATTTTCACAGATTCTGCAAGGAGTTCCCAAACGTTTGCATACCACTGTAAATGAGAGACATGCTCCCAACATGCATTAACATCCTTTTCTTTTGACCTTTGACCTAAGGGTGAGCTCAAGATGTTAATAAACCAATTTCTTTAAGGATTGTCAATCAATTGAAACAAAAATAATTACTTTAATTACATGATATGTGACCCTGGACAACAAAACCAGTGATCAGGGTCAATTTTGTACAATTGAGATTTTTCCAGAATAAATAAGCTTTCCACTGATGTATGGTTTGTTAGGATAGGACAATATGTGGCTGAGATACAACTAATTGAAAATCTGTAATTTGAGGATGTAAATCGCCTTTTAAGTTGTCCAAATGAAGTTCTTAGTAATGCATATTACTAATCAAAAATTAGTTTTTGATATATTTAACACTAGGAAATGTACAGAATATCTTAATGGAACATGATCTTTACTTACTATCCTAATGATTTTTGGCATAAAAGAAAAATTGGCCATTGAAACAAACATACCCATGCTACTCAGGTCACATGTCAATAAATCCTGTATATTGTAGAAACAACCCATCCTCCTCAATCATACATTCAAAAATACATCATTTAAAAAACATGAACAGAATATCACAACATTGGTTGTTCGTTCCACGTCAAAATATGATACCAGCAGCAGTGATTTCTCTCAGACAGGAGTGGGCTTTGCCCGGAGGGCTCTTTTAGCGAAGCGTGTGTGTGTCTGAGCTTTAGTCTGACAGAGGAGCTCCCAGCTAAATCATCCAGAATCCTGTCTGGGAATACTCTTTCAGAGCATCCGCCTCTCTTTTACAAAGACACTCACGCCCTACACTTCCAGCTGTGCCCTATTTCAGGGATCACAGCTTTGGCCCACTGAGTCAGCAAAGGTTGCCTTCCTCTCAACCACACACAAAGAGAAAAACACAGCTAGTCCTCTCCACTGGTGGGTCAAGACCCAAAAATGGACTGGAAGCCTGTTTGGACCTCAGGGAAAAATAACAAAGCTAAACGCATTTAATAAAATGCAACTGACCACATAATTGTGCATATATAGATGAACATTACAGTATAACGATACAGTATTTATATATAGTGCATCCCAAATACATATAGGTGTTTGACTTATTTTTTAAACAAATTTGGCACTGTTTTGCAGTCGCCACTTAATGTTCAATGTAAATTCTGGGTCTTAAAGCAAAACCATTTGAGATCCACTAAGCTTGACAAACAGAGATAAAGTGAGATGGAGTTTCTTTGCTCCTCCCGCTCCTCCCTCTCATTCTCTCTCTGATTCTCTCAGCAGTGATGCTTGTGCGATGAAAACAAAGCACACGCTGAGGTTTGTGGGAAGTTTCTTTGTAGTAGATTTTCTTGTTCAGTATGCCACTAAACCTCTATGAAACTGCCCCTCAATGTGCTTAAAATTAATGGGGCCCGAAAAAAATAAGAGCACTGAAAAATGAAATAGTCTTCATTTTTCATTGTGCTTTGAGGGCCATGAATATTTCACAGTGTTTAAAAAGAGTCATTTCTCTTGTGCTACTCAGAACGGAATAAAACGTGGGAAAACCAGGCATTTGTTTTATAAATTCACAGATAGTCTTGCATATAAATTATAGTCCTCGTTGCAGCCTATTCTGAAGAAAAAATATCATGAAGATACCACACAACATGGATACCTTATGATAAGAAGTGATTTAAACAAAGCTGTACTTCCTATCACCTGGAAATGGTTTTATGACATTATGCTTATTCCTTTTCAAGTTTTACAAAAGTGTGAAAAGTAAATGAATAAAACAAAACATTTAGGCCTGGTTTCACAGACAGGGCTTAGACTAAGCCAGGATTAGCAGATAGTTCAATTAGGATATTTAAGTAATTTTCATAAACATGCTTAGAAAGACACATTACTGTTGTGCATCTTGAGACAAAACAAAGGCACCGATATATTTTTAGATCAGTCAGTGCAAGTTTCTTTCAGTTCAAACAGCTCAGACTTACATTTTAGTCTAGGACTAGGCTTAAGCCTTGTCTGTGAAACCGGGGGATAATGTGTGTTTAATTAAAGTTACTTAAATCAGGTTCGTGGGAAGTCTGTCTGAGACAGAGACTATAGGCTAGGTCACAGATAACTTATAAATGCACTTAATATGGCATATGACATAAGCTAAAATATGTGCAATAAATAAAGTGATATATATGTTTGCACCAGGGATGTTCTGTGTCTGTGGTAGTCAGTGGTTATGAGAGTTGCTTTGAGTGCATGTGGGCTCAGTGCCATAATACATGAATATACAGTATCTTCATTCAGAATCACAGCCTCTTTTCTCTGCCTACACTCAACCACATCAGCAAAAGCTAGCCATATAGATGAACAAGCAATTATATGAGAGAATCAGCTTTTAACTTCCGAACACACACATACGCACAACATATGAAGAGCTATAAACTAACCACTGAAAGTGCACAAAACATGCTGTTAAGAGAGAAAGGGAGGGATTTGTTTTGGAATGGCATACTACCATACTAATTTTACTTTTTCAGCATTATAGTATTTACACATGCACAGCTAGTGGTTTTTTATGATTCATACTTTTTATTTTCTTCAATGGACAAACAATATATTCAATTTACAGATAATTAAATGTTTTACAGCTAGTGGTTTTTGAATGCACTGAATACCCAGATGACCTACTACTACGTTTGCTAAAATGTGAAATGCCCTCTATATGACCTTCCATTTCCTGTGGCTTTTATCTCTTTCTTGACTCTTGATGTGATCGGAAGACCAAAAGTTTGAACTCACCAACAGACTTGCTGGTGTCAAAACACACAAGGGTTTCTAAAATCATGGCATTTTTTGTCTCAACCCTCGCTCTGTGTTTCATTTTACACCTTCAAGGTTTACGTAACGTCATTCAGCCTTGACTGATTTAGTTGATAATAGTTTAAACATTGTGCAAATTTAATGTTATAGCTTTTTTAAACAATTAAAATTAGAGATGCCCAATATTATCGGAACTAAAAAATCTAAAATGTAAAGAAAAAAACTATTAGGGATGCCCAATATTATCGTAACATTATTGGAATCGGCCAATAAAGGCTTATAATGTAAAATGTAAAAATAAACTATTTTTAAACAAAAAGTCATTAAAAAATTAGGGATGCCCGATATTGTCGTAACATTATCGGAATCGACCGATAAAGGCTTAAAATGGAAAATGGAAAGAAAAGAAGCTTTTTTAAAACAAAAAGTCATTAAAAAATTAGGGATGCCCGATATTGTCGGAACATTATCGGAATCGACCGATAAAGGCTTAAAATGGAAAATGGAAAGAAAAGAAGCTTTTTTAAAACAAAAAGTCATTAAAAAATTAGGGATGCCCGATATTGTCGGAACATTATCGGAATCGACCGATAAAGGCTTAAAATGGAAAATGGAAAGAAAAGAAGCTTTTTTTAAAACAAAAAGTCATTAAAAATTAGGGATGCCTGATATTATCGGAACGTTATCAGAATCGGCTGATAATGGCTAAAAAATCTAAAATGTAAAGAAAAAAAATACTTTTAAACAAAAAGTCATAAAAAATTTAGAATGCCCGATATTATCGGAACGTTATCAGAATCGTCCAATAAAGGCTAAAAAATCTAAAATGTAAAAAAAAAAAAACTATTTGTAAACAAAAAGTCATAAAATCAAGAATATGTTATCTGTTATCCTTTATTTAATTGACTTCAGTGGCAGATTTTCAGTGGCCAACTTTTAATTTTATTTTGTAAATATAACCAAATTTTGATTTTCATGGCTGCAACACACTCCAAAAAAGTTGGGACAGAGGCTAAATAAAAGTATAAAGGTACTAGAAAATCCCAATTAAACTGTTTTAAAACAGTTCACAGTAAGCAGGTGAAATAGAAATAGGTGAGGATATCATGTTTTGGTATAAAAGGAGCATTTCAGTCTTTGCAAGCGAAGTTGGATCATGTCTCATCACTTTGTGCCAAAGTTCATGACTAAAGTGTCAAACAATTAAAAAAATCACATTTCTTAATAGAAAATCACAAAGAATGTAGGTCTTTCACCAGCTACCACACATAATACTGTGAAAAGATTCAGGGAATCCAGCGAAATGTCAGTCTGTGTAGGGCAAGGCAAGACACCTCAGGTGAATGTGCATGACCTTTGAGCCTTTGAGATGGCATTGCATAAGAAACTGTCATGCTGCGGTGTTAAATATAGCCACATGGGCTCAGGAGTACTTTGGAAAACTGCTGTCACTTACCACATTCTGCAGCTGCATCCATAAATGCAACTTGAATTCTGTTACTCTAGCGGAAAGCTATACATCAATTCTATGCAGTGATGCCATGGGGTTCTCTAGGCCAGAGCTCATCTCCAAACAGTCAAAAAGACTATGGAAATGTGTGAGTTCTCAGTACCAAAAACCAAAGGGACCATCTTTCATCGGCCACAGATGCAAATGCAAACGACTCTCATGGACTGGGGGTGCAGTAGAGCAAAAGGCATTGGTGACCTGGAGTATGTGCGAAGGTATCATTGAAAAGGAGGCACGTATCGGGATGGTACAGACACATTCTGCCATCAAGATGTTGTCTTTCATTAGAAGGCCATGGTTATTAGATCAAGACAATGCCAGGTCTCATACTGCATGTGCAACAACAGCGTGGTTTCGTAGACACAAACTGAATGTGCTAGACTGGCTTGCCTGCTGTCCAGATCTGTCTCTTATTGAAAATGCATGACCAGTCATAAAAAGAAGAATCAGACAATGACGATCACAGACTGCTAAGCGAAATACTGCTAATGCTTGCAAAACTTGAAGTATTAGTATCCTCAATTCCCAAACAATTAAACATTGTAATTAAAAAGAAAAGCTGACATGCAACAGTGTTAAACATGCCTCTGTCCCAAGCTTCTTGAAACGTGTTGCAGCCATGAAAATCAAAATGTGATTATATTTAGAAAATAAAACATTCAACATTGGAATTTTTTTCTTTGTACTTTAGTCAATTAAATAAAGGTTAAAGAGAATGAACATATAACATATTCTTGGTTGTATGGCATTTCACGAAACTTTTTTGGAATTGGGGTTGTCAAATATATATATATATATATATATATATATATATATTGAAATTATGTATATATTTTTTAACAAAAAGTCGACCGATAAAGGCATAAAATGTGAAAAAAATATTTTTTTTTAAACAAAAAGTACAAGTTTTTTTAAACAAAAAGTAATAATTAGGGATGCCCAATATTATCAGAACGTTATCAGAATCGGCTTAGAAAGGCTAAAAAATCTAAAATGTAAAAATAAATAAATAAAATTTAAACAAAAAGTCATTCAAAATTAGGGATGCACGATATTATTGGAACATTATCATCTAAAATGTTTTAAAATTAAATTAAATTAAATTAAATTAAATTATTAAACTGAATTCATATAATATAAAATTTAATATAAATATAAAAGATTTGATTCTAGCTACTTTTAAACAAAAAGTCATAAAAAATTAGAGATGCCTGATATTATCGGAACATTATTGAAATCGGCCAATAAATGCTTAAAATGTAAAATGTAAAAAAAAAAGATTTTTAAACAATAAGTCATTAAAAATTATTAATGTCCGATATTATCGGAACATTATCGGAATCGACCAATAAAGGCTTAAAATGTAAAATTGGGGTTGTAAAATGTACAAAAAAAAAACAAAAACTATTTTTAAACAAAAGGTCAATAAAAATTAGGGAAGCACAATATTATCTGAATCACAGATAAAGGCTTAAAATGTCAAATGTAAAAAAAAAATAAAAAAATGTACTTAAAATTAAATATAATTTGTTTATCATTTATGCACAGGAAAGACTTGGTGTTGTTTCAAAACAAAAGGAAATATATCGTTATCAGCCAAAATTATTTGAAAAAATATCGGCATATCGGATATCAGCAAATGTCTAATATTGTGCATCCTTATTAAAAACACAAAATAACTGCTTATCTCCAAGTTAATTTTCTTAAAATATTAACAAGTACAAGTTACAAAAATTTTGAGACATGTTTACAAAGGGAAAAAAAGCAAAATAGACAATACTTGTAAAAAAAAAAATACATAAACTGTAATGTGGTCATATCATATGAAGCATAGGCTTACTACTGTCTTATTTCATTCTACATTCTGTTCACATACTACTTTGCATACAGTGTAGACTGTACAGTAAGCTCAGTAAGCAGTAAGCTAGTGTTTCATTCTGAACACAGCCAAAGAGATTTTGAGATTCAGATAGTGTGTGTGACTGGTTAAGAATGGCTCATTTGTTTCAAATGGCCTGAGAGATTAGTCTTTGCTCTCTATGAGCCTAGTGAAGGAAAACCACACACACACAAACTCATGGATGAAGAAGGTGAGTGTTTGACATGCTTGCATGTCATATAGTTTATATAAATGTGCCCATGCAATGCTGACAGATCAGTGGGTCAGAATTACTATAAATCCTGCTCATTAGTTTACATCAAATAACCACAACCGCACTGACCAGCAATACATGCCCATCAATACTACAACCCATAAACATTTCTGTAACACAGTCTGCCAAGGCAGTGTAAAAACAGAGGAGAGCAGCCATATATCACTCTCTAACAGTTCTGAACACTCTCACAAATCACACAACATTCAGATTTTCCCATGAGTCTCTGTTCCCCTATGGGTAATCACTGACAAATAACACCAGCAGCAGCTATGACCTTGCAGTAAATGCCAGTCTCCAGATACAAACCCAAAAACAAACACACAGACAAGTAATGGCAGGAATTTAAGCGGGTAATGAGTCTCAAGTACTTGAGTTAATGAACATGCGATCAAAGCAAAGGCTCAAAGCTATTTCTTTTATTTAAAAAATGGGTATATTTTAAAATACAGATTATAAACAGTATTTTTTTTAAAGACAAGTCAGATAGGCATTTTACATTCTTTTGAAAAGTTAACTATTTTTTACATTTTTCGGATCAATAGTCATCAAAGTTTAGTAAATATTGTCACAGACATGGAGATTAATTACTTAATTAATTATTTAAATTTCATCAAGCAGATTAGTCACTAAAAAACTCCCACAGATCATGTTTTCATGCCATTTTAAGTCTTACTTTGATGAAACAAAGTGGTTATATCTAAGTGTGTGAGTTGTTTTCTTTTTCTTTTTTAATTAGTCTTCCCATTAACGCCATTATATTGTTCATTCAGAACACGAACACGGAACACACACAAACACAAATGGCGGGATTTATCGCATGAACCAATCACAGCCGATCGCAGTCGATCATAATTAGTGTACTTTTTGAAAAGTAAAAAAAAAAAAAAAAAAACTTTATATAAATCAAAATATAATAAAATAAAAATGTATAATAATGTAAATAAATGTAATGAATACAAATTTGTCAACAAAATAAAATAAAACATTTATTGTAATTGTGGTCATGGTATTTGTTTAAAAAAATTTGATTTATATTGATTTTAAATAATGAAAAATAAAATAATATAAAACATTTAAAATAAACAAATAAAAGAAAATAAAAAAATATATTGTATTTGTGGTCATGGTATTTGCTTTACTCAATTTAATTTATATTGATTCAAATAAAACATTTGCAATAAAATAAAATAAAAAATATTTAATATAAATATTCAATCAGAATCTAATAAAATAATAAAATAAACCTTAATGTAAATTAATAAAATGAATACAAATTTGTCATTAAAATAACATAAAATAAAATATTTATATTTATTTAAAAAAATTAATAATAATAATAATAATAATAAAATCAAATCAAATTTAAATGTATATTGATTAAAAACAATAAAACGTTTAAAATAATTAAAAAATCTAAAACTTTTAAAATAATAAAATACAATCTTATAATAATGTAAATAAATATAATAAATAAAAATTTGTCATTAATTTAAAATAATAAAATAAAATAAAACAAAATATTTATTTTAATTGTGGACATGGTATTTGTTTTACTAAATTTAATTTATATTGATAAAAAAAAACATTTAATTGTATTTGTGGTCATTATTTACTTTAATAAATTTAAATTATATTGATTTAAAACAACATTTAATATAGATGTAAAATAAAAAAATATATAATAAATAAAACAGATGCATTAAAATTTCTCATTAAAATAAAATAACATTAAATATTTATTGTAATTGCGGTTATGGTTTTTGTTTTATTAAATTTAATTTATATTTTTAAAAATTAAAATAAAATAAAACATTTAATATAAACATAAAATATATAATATGCATAAATGATATAGAAATAATAATACAAATACATATAATGAATAAAATATTAAATTCATCTAAAGTCATTTATTAAATTTATTAAAATAAAATAAAATAAAAAACAGGAACTAAATGTGTTAAGGTGTTCACTACAAAGAAAATATATTTAGATTTATAGATTTAACAAAGCAAAAAACTGACTCACTAAATGAATTCTCTATTGAATTTCCACATGCCATACAATACACCAGGGGCGTTTTCTCTGAGGAGGCAAGGGAGGCAGTGACAAAATATTGGATGAGAAAAAAATTCCTAGTACAAACATAAAACAATGTCAATTTTACAAAATAAACCATTAGAAAGTGTATAAACCACTCGTTTTTTTCTAAAGAAACACTGTCCAACGGCAACACCAGCAGGTAAAGTTACCCTGAGCCCATTGAGTTTTAACAGACCCCCTTATAGAGTTTGTTGGGGGGTAATTGAGAATGAATGGGGAAAAGTCATGTTCTATGTCATCGCGATATGATTGGATATGACTGGTTATGATCGGCTGTGATTGGTTCATGCGATAAATCCCGCCTCTTGTGGGCCTAGCACATGACTTTTGTACCAATATTTTGAGGAGGCACTGCTTCCCTTGCCTCCTCAGAGAAAATGCCCCTGGTGTATTGTATGGCATGTGGAAATTCAATAGAGAATTCATTTCGTGAGTCAGTGACACTGTCTGAATACATACAAAGAAATGTCCTTTGCTATTATAGTCACTACTTCTGACGCAATAACAAAAATTCCCATCACACTGTTGAAAAAAGGGAGAGTTAGACATCTTCTCACAGCCTGAATTGAAATATATATACCAAACTGATGTTTTAATAAATATTTCAACACATGTGAATACATCTGTGCACTATCCTAACATCCTGTGCTCTCTATACCGAGCGATCATTATCAGCATCTGTGTGTGACTGTGCCAGGCCAGCTCATCTGGAAGGAAATGGCATTATGGGATATTGCGGTAACCCTGGTCTGTCATTTTACACACTCAACAGATCATCATCACTATCACTAGGACATCCTTTGGCTGCGCACAAACACTGGACAACGATCAAGGCTGCGTAATGTACACAGGACAGGCTCTGAAACGGAGATACATACATCCGTTTAAACATATGACTCTGCAACTTCCAGGCCACACATATATACAGAGAGCATGACCAGCCAACTCAATGCTAATTGGGTTACGCCAAGTAAGCTGGTGTTAACTCAGCTTTAAGTGGATTTTAGTCAGGGCCTGAAGTATTCCTCTGTCAGACTGTCCAATTCACTTCATAAATAACACATGTAAAAAGGTTATTCTCACAAACAGTGTCAAGTAATGTCTGGGTGTTATTTCGCTCTGAAATAAAAAGAAAATTGTGTTTTGGATAAAGAAATAGAATTTTTTTCTGCATTCTGGCACTGTACATATTCTTGGTCAGGAAATTAGATTTACTAAATTTAATTTATATTGATTTTAAAATTAAATATCATCAAATAAAACATTTATTGTAACTGTGGTCATGGTATTTGTTTTACTAGATTTGATTTATATTGATTTGAATATAATCTAAATTAAAATAAATAAAATATGTATTTAAAAAATAAAACAATATAATAAAATACGATAAACTAGTACAATACTGTAAATAAACGTAATTAATAAAAATTAGTAATTTATTAAAATAAAATAAATAAACCATTTATTGTAACTGTGATCATGGTATTTGTTTTACTAATTTATATTGATTTAAAAATAAAATAATGTAATTTAATAAATATCTAAATATCTAAATATCTATATATATATATATATATATATAGATATATATATAGATATATATATATACACACACACACACACACACACACACACACACACACATTTATTAACAATCAATAAAATAAAATGTATGTATTGTAATTGTAGTATTTGTTTTTCAAAATTGATTATTTTATTGATTTTAACATTTAATATAATAATATTAAAATAATAGAATAAAATAAAACAATATAATACAAATAATAAATTAAATGTTATAATAATGAAAATAAATGTAATAAATAAATGAATAAACCATGTATTGTGACTGTGATCATGGTATTTGTTTTACTAAATTTAATTTTATATTTTTTTTATAATAAAATAAATCAAAAATATAAAACATTTAATATAAACATAAAATAAAATAAAATCTTACAATAATGTAAAAAAATTTTAATGATATATTGAGTTTAACATTTAATATAATATAAAACATAACAAAACAACAAAATTAAATAATAGAATACAATCTTATAATTATGTAAATAAATATAATTAATAAAAACTAGTCATTTATTAAAATAAAATAAAATAAAATATTTATTGTAATTATGGTCATGGTATTTATATTACTTAATGTAATTTTTATTAATAAAAACAAGCAAAAAATGTAAATAAAATATTTAATATATATTTAAAATAAAACCTTATAATTAAATAATTAAATACAATCTTATAATAATGTAAACAACGATAATTATTAAAAATTTATCATTTATTTATTAAAAAATAACGGGGTTCACTACAAAAAAAATTGTTTTATAAATTCAATAAAATAAAATATTTTAAATATCTAATGTAATCACTGTATTACACTAATAAGAATGTGAATTTGGGGTACAGTATTTTTAATTGTCATGTAAATACTGAACTTTATTGACCCCAATATGACTTTATTTTCTTTACGCAAATATAAATTTTAATTGTAGGTTAAATTCTGGGTACTTCTTCATTAGACGCACTCAGAAAAGCTTCCATGAACATGCACGTGTATATTCAAGAGGTGTGTAATGGGGCGAAAGGGGTGATAGAGTGTAAAGAAGGAACAGAGTAATTGAGCCCTCTTGGCAGCCATTGTCTTTCTTTTGGGTTTGGCAGGCAGTGCTGACCAGGCCTCTAATGGGACTGTAAGCTGAGTCTTAGGTTCAATCAAGAGGGAGCGAGAGAGCGAAGCTGATCGATACTACAGTGGAAACCCTGCTACCAACAGCACAGAGATCCCAACTGAAACAAGAGAGAGCGAGGTAAGAAAAGAAGAGTGGAAAGAAAAAAGAGATTGAAAGATAAGATGGGAGATTTGTAAAAGACCAGAGACAAAATAGAGGAGAGGGACTTTCTCTATTCACACATCTTGGCGCCTGGCTAAGGGGCTAAATTAGACACATTTTGAGGGGGTCTTGTAGAAAGTGGAAAGCGTCCACACACATACTTCTCCAGACGGAGGGTCAAAGGTCAGCATTAGCACATTCTTGCCTCTTGTAAAACACCAAAACATCCTTACACAAATCCATGAGCTTGTTAATAAGATCCTGTGATTTGGGAATGCCAGATATGCCAGGTATGTAGGTTACATTCTGCAGCGGATGTAGGCATGCTGCCCACAAAAGGCTCAGGGTTGTTGATTTAAAAGCACAAGTGTGCACACCGATGTGGTATGAACTTAAAAGTATGAGGTTTGTGACCCTTAAACCAGTTTAATATTGAGTTGTTACATCCAGGATTAGAGCAACACTGGTATTTCACATCCAAATCTCCATGAAACCAGCTAATCGAGTGGTCACATGTTGGATCATGTGATTGAAAACTTTCCAGGGGGAAGACGAGGTACTTAAACCGTAATGCCAGGAGGATACTCGTCTGAACCGTGCTGTGATGGCTATTCATCAGCACAGAAAACGCTAGGCCATAAGCTACTCTAAGCTAAAGGATGAGGGCCTGAGAGGTTGATTTATGACAGCTTTTCAAACAAAAGGCAAGCATGCTCTGAGGAGTAGAACAATCACTGGCAGAAGCATTACACAGAGCCTAAGCTAATCAAAGGCCGCCCTAGCACAGATGGGTTCCCTCCATGGAGCAGTTAGCCTTAACACGTCTTGCCACAGCTTGAGGAGAAAGAGCTAAACTGATCAGGGAACAGGAGGGAGGCATTTTTAACCTGCGAAAACCACTGAGACTGTGAATGATCTTTGCAACAAATGAGTTAACGGGATAACATGTTACATGTAACACGTGTTACGCCCCCTTCTGAAGAGACAGTGTTTTGAATGATGGTTCCCATTATGCAGTACTGTTATAAGGCTCCTCTAACGGGTGTTACAGTAAGGAAAAAGGGTAACACTTTACAATAAGGTTCATTAGTTAACATTAGTTAAAAACATTAGTTAACATGAATTAATAATGAACTGCACTTATACAGCATTTATTAATCTTTGTTAATGTTAATTTCAACATTTACTAATACATTATTAAAATCTTGTTAACATTAGTTAATGCAGTGTGAACTAACATGAACAGACAATGAACAGCTGTATTTTCGTTAACTAACGTTAATGAAGATTAGTAAATACAGTAATAAATGTATTGCTCATGGTTAGTTCATGTTAGTTAGTACATTAACTAATGTTTAATTAATGAACCTTATTGTAAAGTGTTACCGGAAAAAAAAAAATATTTGATCGCCTTCTGATTTTGTACGTTTGCCCACTGACAGAGAAATGATCAGTCTATAATTTTAATGGTAGGTTTATTTTAACAGTGAGAGACAGAATAACAACAAAAAAGTCCATAAAAACGCATTTCAAAAAAGTTATAAATTGATTTGCATTTTAATGAGTGAAATAAGAATTTGATTCCCTATCAGTCAGCAAGATTTCTGGCTCCCAGGTGTCTTTTATACAGGTAACAAGCTGAGATTAGGAGCACTTTCTCAAAGGGAGTGCTCCTAATCTCACCTGTATAAAAGACACCTGTCCACAGAATCAATCAATCAATCAGATTCCAAACTCCCCACCATAGCCAAGACCAAAGAGCTATCCAAGGATTTCAGAGACAAAATTGTAGACCTACACAAGGCTGGAAATGGCTACAAGACCATCGCCAATCAGCTTGGTGAGAAGGTGACAACAGCTGGTCCGAATATTCGCAAATGGAAGAAACACAAAATAACAGTCAATCTCCCAGTCTCTAAGATCTACCTCGTGGAGTGTCAATGATCATGAGAACGGTGAGGAATCAGCTCAGAACTACACAGGAGGATCTTATCAATGATCTTAAGGCAACTGGGACCATAGTCACTAATAAAACAATTGGTAACACACTACGCCGTGAAGGACTGAAATCCTGCTGTGCCCGCAAGGTTCCCCTGCTCAAGAAAGCACGTTTGCCAACGAACATCTGAATGATTCAGAGGAGAACTGGGTGAAAGTGTTGTGGTCAGATGAGACCAAAATCAAGCTCTTTGGCATCAACTTAACTCGCCGTGTTTGGAGGAGAAGGAATGCTGCCTGTGACCCCAAGCACACCATCCCCACCGTCAAACATGGAGGTAGAAAATGCTTTGGGGGTGTTTTTCTGCTAAGGGGACAGGACAACTGCACTACATCAAAGGGACAATGCATGGGGCCATGTACAGTCAGATTTTGGGTGAGAACCTTCTTCCCTCAGCCAGGGCGTTGAAAATGGGTCATGGATGGGTATTCCAACACGACAATGACCCAAAACACATGGCCAAGGCAACAAAGGAGTGGCTCAAGAAGAAGAACATTAAGGTCCTGGAGTGGCCTAGCTAGTCTTAAAACCTTAATCCCATAGAAAATCTGTGGAGGGAGCTAAAGGTTCGAGTTGCCAAACATCAACCTCGAAACCTTACTGACTTGAGGAGGATCTGCAAAGAGGAGTGGGACAAAATCCCTCCTGTTTTGCAAAATGATTCCCATCATGCAATTCTGTTGCACTGGTGTCCTTACCAGGCTTCTTAACTACTTACTACTTAGGTCAACCAATTTCACCAAAATAAAAAAAAATAAAAACATGAAAGCAAGCCTCACCATGGTTTTACTGGTAAACAGCATGGCTATTACTTGTATGTACTTGTAGTAATGCAATATTACATTTATTTTTATATTTATTTATACTTACAGACAGACACAATTAAATGAACAGAGTGCATGAGCTTTCTCTTATCATATTAGTATGGAAGTAATTGAGCTTGACAGTGGAGAACAAAACCTACAGCATCCTACTAATCTGCTTCAAACACTGAAGGAAGTTTCTAGCATGTTAATGCTGGAAATAAACATGGTACTGTCCATGAAAAGTAACAGTAAGTAATTCTATTACAGACGGCACATGCACATAATTTTTCCCTGTCATCTGATGCATACTGCACACAAAAATTGCAAGACCTTCCTGAAATTTACATGTCCTTTGCATTTATTCATTCACAATAGCAGACGTTTTTATCCAAAGCAACTTACAAATGAAGACTTGCAAATGAAGAACTGCACTAAAATGGGATTGCCTGGCTAAGTAACTTTGTGGATTCAAATTAGACATATTTATTAGTCGATGTAGTGTCATTATTTTTTGAACTATTCATTTTCATTTCATTTATCTTTTATTTTGATTTTAGTATATGTATTGGTAAATTTGTTCTTTTCTTTACTTTAAACTCGTCATATTATATTTACTTCGTTAACTCTTTTCAACTAAAGATGTTTTAGTTTTTTATTTTAGGTAACAATAACAACTTTGATCCACTGGGAAACAAACTTTTGTCATGTGGTACACTGTTGCTACAACAAAGGTTTTTGAGGACAAACTAACAAGTGGATTTAATAATAATCCATACTTTTCTTTTTACTGTTGTGGCATTATTTGAGTGAGCTACTGTACCACTTACTGGTCAATTACTGAGGTAAACTGAGTTTCAGATTTCAGTGCCACATAAATCATGGCTGGTTGCTTTACACGATGGTAACAAAGCATTTTATTTGTCTATGTGGGCTGTTCTTATCCAAAATAAGCCACAAAGTGGACCATTGCGATAATTTAAAGTCTGGCTCTGCGAGGCTAGTTTGCAATTGTCTGGTTTTCATGCTGAGTCACTGTGCAAAGTAAAACTTTCTAGGAAAGGGTCATTTTCTTACTCGCCGTCATACTGTGATTTATGCACACTCACACGCAAGTGAGCACTTAGAAGCATACAGAATGTGTCTCAGACAAGCCCACTCTTCGACTCGCACACACAGAACGCACTCCATTCCCCTCAAATCTGAACTTTGACCTCAATATGCCACCCCTTCCTCCCTTGTCCACTCGTCTCTTAATGGATTGTGATATATAAACGGCCTCCTCCCTCTTTCTCTCTATCTGAGAATACTCCTCCACACTGGCTGACGGCTGCGTTCCAGACCAGAAGGTTTGGTAGCGGTCCATGTTTTTAGTAAGCGGCTCTGACAGTGAAGTGTGCATGGCTCTGTGTGGTGTGTTCAACGGCACTGCAGCCTGTGTCGCTCAGCGGTCTGTTTCTCAGCCTGATAAGACGGGGGATAATGGCGCTGAATGTTTATTTTGATAAACCGCAGGGACATGACGAATCTGTGACTGCCCCTGACCGACCGAGACGGAAAACAGATGCTAACTGCTCTTTTCGTATTATTTGCAAGTAGGGATAAGGCGCAATGACTGACTTTTTGTACAACAAACTACTGAAAATTTTTCTAGTTTTTTTTTGTTGTTGTTGTAATATTATTGCAGTGTTTTAATTAGCTGTTTAATTAGCCAGTTTGTATAGTAAAAAATCTTTATATATAAATATCTCTATTTTGTGACTGACAGAAACTTTAACTTTGCTCAAAACTTAGTTAGCTGCTACGCTGCCTACATAGGGAGCAAAAACAGAGGGCCCTCAAGTAAAAAGGTTGAGAACCACTGCTTTACATAGATAGTAACTGCATGCAGATATATACGGTGGCCGAGAGAGCTCACCGCGCTGGAAATTAAAAGAAAAAAAAAAACACTAGCAAATTTCAGAAAACATCTTCATCCGTATGACAACGCTTGTGCTGTAAATACTCACGACAGCACCAAATACAGAATGGTGCTGCAAATACTTAAAACACAATCAAATACAAAAATGCACTCCAAATAATCATAACACAGCTAAATACATAACCGCACTGCAAATACTCCAAATACAAGAAAATACAGCAAAAAGTGTTATACAGAATACAGAAATGTGCTGCAAATACTCGCAACACAAAAAAACAGAAACACACTGCAAATACTCACAACACAACCAAAAACAGAAACACGCTTCACATACTTACAATACAACCAAATACAGAAACGTGCTGCAAATACTCACAACACAACCAAAAACAGAAACAATCTGCAAATACTTGCAACACAACACAAATACAGAAACATTCTGCAAATACTCACAACACAACCAAAAACAGAAACATGCAGCAAATACTCACAAAACAAACAAATACAGAAACATGCTACAAATACAGAAATGCACTGCAAATACTCATCACAACCAAATACAGAAACACACCGCAAACACTCACAACACAACCAAATATAGAAACACACTTCACATACTTAGAATACAACCAAATACAGAAACGTGCTGCAAATACTCACAACACAACCAAAAACAGAAACGATCTGCAAATACTTGCAAGACAACACAAAGACAGAAACATGCTGCAAATACTCACAAAACAAACAAATACAGAAACATGCTACAAATACAGAAACGCACTGCAAATACTCATCACAACCAAATACAGAAACACAATGCAAACACTCACAACACAACCAAATATAGAAACACGATGCAAATACTCACAACACAACCAAAAACAGAAATGCACTGCAAATACTCACAACACAACCAAACACAGAAACATGACACAAATACTCACAACACAACCAAAAACAGAAATGCACTGCAAATACTCACAACACAACCAAACACAGAAACATGACACAAATACTCACAACACAACCAAAAAACAGAAATGCACTGCAAATACTCACAACACAACCAAAAACAGAAACAATCTGCAAATACTCACAACACAACCAAACACAGAAACAATCTGCAAATACTCACAACACAACCAAAAACAGAAACAATCTGCAAATACTCACAACACAACCAAAAACAGAAACGATCTGCAAATACTCACAACACAACCAAAAACAGAAATGCACTGCAAACACCCATCACAACAAATACAGAACCACACTGCAAATACTCACAACACAACCAAAAACAGAAACAATCTGCAAATACTCACAACACAACCAAAAACAGAAACAATCTGCAAATACTCACAACACAACCAAACACAGAAACAATCTGCATATACTCACAACACAACCAAAAACAGAAACGATCTGCAAATACTCACAACACAACCAAACACAGAAACAATCTGCAAATACTCACAACACAACCAAAAACAGAAACGATCTGCAAATACTCACAACACAACCAAAAACAGAAATGCACTGCAAACACCCATCACAACAAATACAGAACCACACTGCAAATACTCACAACACAACCAAAAACAGAAACAATCTGCAAATACTCACAACACAACCAAACACAGAAACAATCTGCAAATACTCACAACACAACCAAAAACAGAAACGATCTGCAAATACTCACAACACAACCAAACACAGAAACAATCTGCAAATACTCACAACACAACCAAAAACAGAAACAATCTGCAAATACTCACAACACAACCAAACACAGAAACAATCTGCAAATACTCACAACACAACCAAAAACAGAAACAATCTGCAAATACTCACAACACAACCAAAAACAGAAACAATCTGCAAATACTCACAACACAACCAAACACAGAAACAATCTGCAAATACTCACAACACAACCAAACACAGAAACAATCTGCAAATACTCACAACACAACCAAAAACAGAAACGATCTGCAAATACTCACAACACAACCAAAAACAGAAACAATCTGCAAATACTCACAACACAACCAAACACAGAAACAATCTGCAAATACTCACAACACAACCAAAAACAGAAACAATCTGCAAATACTCACAACACAACCAAACACAGAAACAATCTGCAAATACTCACAACACAACCAAAAACAGAAACGATCTGCAAATACTCACAACACAACCAAAAACAGAAATGCACTGCAAACACCCATCACAACAAATACAGAACCACACTGCAAATACTCACAACACAACCAAAAACAGAAACAATCTGCAAATACTCACAACACAACCAAAAACAGAAACGATCTGCAAATACTCACAACACAACCAAAAACAGAAATGCACTGCAAACACCCATCACAACAAATACAGAACCACACTGCAAATACTCACAACACAACCAAAAACAGAAACAATCTGCAAATACTCACAACACAACCAAAAACAGAAACAATCTGCAAATACTCACAACACAACCAAACACAGAAACAATCTGCATATACTCACAACACAACCAAAAACAGAAACAATCTGCAAATACTCACAACACAACCAAAAACAGAAACGATCTGCAAATACTCACAACACAACCAAAAACAGAAATGCACTGCAAACACCCATCACAACAAATACAGAACCACACTGCAAATACTCACAACACAACCAAAAACAGAAACAATCTGCAAATACTCACAACACAACCAAACACAGAAACAATCTGCAAATACTCACAACACAACCCAAAACAGAAACGATCTGCAAATACTCACAACACAACCAAACACAGAAACAATCTGCAAATACTCACAACACAACCAAAAACAGAAACAATCTGCAAATACTCACAACACAACCAAACACAGAAACAATCTGCAAATACTCACAACACAACCAAAAACAGAAACAATCTGCAAATACTCACAACACAACCAAAAACAGAAACAATCTGCAAATACTCACAACACAACCAAAAACAGAAACAATCTGCAAATACTCACAACACAACCAAACACAGAAACAATCTGCAAATACTCACAACACAACCAAAAACAGAAACGATCTGCAAATACTCACAACACAACCAAAAACAGAAACAATCTGCAAATACTCACAACACAACCAAACACAGAAACAATCTGCAAATACTCACAACACAACCAAAAACAGAAACGATCTGCAAATACTCACAACACAACCAAAAACAGAAATGCACTGCAAACACTCATCACAACAAATACAGAACCACACTGCAAATACTCACAACACAACCAAAAACAGAAACGCACTGCAAATACTCACAACACAACCAAAAACAGAAATGCACTGCAAATACTCACAAAACAACCAAAAACAGAAACAAGCTGCAAATACTTGCAACACAACACAAATACAGAAACATGCTGCAAATACTCACAACACAAAGAACACAATCAAAAACAGAAATGTGCTGCAAATACAGAAATGTGCTGCAAATACACCCAACACATCCAAATACAGAAACACACTGCAAATACTCACAAAACAACTAAATACAGAAACATGCAACAGATATAGAAACACACTGCAAATATGCACAGGCAACATCAGAAATGTTTAAGGGAACAACAAAAAGTGACAAAAAGTCAACATTTTCTCACCTTATCTGCCATCTTGTATTTATTTTTTCACTGAGCTTGTTACAGTGCATTCTGAGATTGCCCTATCTGTGTAGAGTACAGTACTCCCTTAGAATCAAATAAGGTAATTTAGAAGACAACAAAAGTTAAACTAACAACCTTCACACCAGAAATGTGTCTGCAAAGAATGACTGACATGCTCAATGACCAATCAAATTAGAGAACAAGGCAATCAGCAAAGTGACTGGTAGCCAAGGAGAGAGCTCGTCCCATCTTGTTTCCCATAACCAACATCATCATCACAATATCCATAACAATGAATCAATGCCAGTAAGTGATGCTTTATGCATATATGATATTACTAAGGTAGTAAGAGAATAGGAAAAAATAACATTCAGACCTAAAAATACATCCAGCTAATGTCTCACAAGTCCATGCAAATTCATGACTCAGGCACTTTAAGAGAGACAAATAATCACTGCGCAATCTAGTTTATCATTATCATATTAAGCACTGAGCGTATGAATGTAGTATCATTTGAAATCATGTGTTTCTAAGTGCAGTGCTGCCTAATGCAGCATTCACACTGTGTCATTATTGATGGGCTAATCCATTAGCACTATGAGGGTACAAAACATTGATCGTACAGCAGTGGGTCCCATCCTACGTGCAACAGCGTATGTGTGTCAGAGGTCAACGCCACAAGCCTATGTCATTGGAACATGCTTTAATTATATGCCTTTTACCTACATAGAGAATATCAGCCCAGGAGCATTTCCAAAATCACTTGCCTTAAAGGGATTTGACAGTAGGACAGAATATTTAAATGACCTACTACTACTTTTGGCAAAACGTGGAGAATTCAACAGAGCACAGATAGTGACCCTTGACCTGTCGCAAACCCACCTTCATTTTCAAATAAGGCCATGTGAATCCTCCCTGGGCGATGCTTCGTCACTAACTGTGACGCTGCAGAGCTCACAGAGAGAAAAAGGCACAACTTCCAGCCCTGTGGACAGATGGACAGAGCCAGACCCCCCACCGTACCGCACTGTCCCATTCCTCCAGCCAACAGTCCTGACCCAATAAGAGAAAAACACAAACACAACACACTTCCCACCTTTCAACCAAATAGACCTCAAGAATCAACCACAAAACAACAGAACAATGCCTTCTGCTCCCAAAATTAGAGGAGCGGCGAGATTATGTCAGCTGTTCCCCTTGGAAAAATGCCCTATTACCAGGCAGAGGGATCTTTTGTCCAGACAGCACACGCGCAGCATTGATTGTACGCGCTGTTTTAACCAGCGAGGTGGCTGATGTCTGAGCTGGACGGCACACTTCTCTGCTCGATCAGCCTCTCTCGCTCTCACAGACGCGAGCAGGCATGTCGTTTCCCAGGTGCCCTTCCCCCCATCTCTGCCTGGCCGTTCCCGAAGCATACGTTTCTTTCTCTCTGCTCCACACAGTTGTCATTTTACATACTGATGTGGAGATGAGCGTGTTTCTGAAATCATTTACCTGAGAAGCGTAAACACATGCATGCGCAGCTGATCAAACATCACACATCAATCACAGAGGGCGAACAGAGCAACACACACAAGGTACAGGAGAAATCGCTTTGTATTACTAACAGTACAGAGTGTTAAAGTTTGTTCTGATAGAAGGATTTTCTCTTTTTATGAGGCCTCATTAACCCTTCATTAACCAATTATTATAAAAATTAGTATGAATTACAAAGAAAAATTCTGTTGCTCAGAGGTTTCCTCAGCTGACATAGCAAAGAAAATTGGCCAATATATGTGACCCTGGACCACAAAACTAGTCATAGTCATAAGAGTCAATATCTGGCCGAGATGGCTTTATTTAAATGAATAAATACACTGCAATGAATTACCATGATTTTTGTACCATTATATTTTTTACATTAAGTTTTAAATGGAATTTTTTACATTAATATGGCAAGACATATATGCAAAAATATGTTTTCAGTTACACTGCATATTCTGAATAAGCAGTTGCATGACCCACATTTTGGTTTCTAGAATGTTATTTTATGGATGTAAAACATTCTGTGTTGTTAAATCGTGCAGTGTGTTTGTTACCCCGAATTCTAGAAACCAGAATATTGGCTCAATCCACTTTTGTCAATTAAACATGTATATAATAAAGTCAACTGGGGTCCAAAAATGGATATTAAACCACATTGGCTTTCATTGCATGGATAAAAACACAGCTATTTTACAAAATATTTTCTTTTGTGTTCCACTGAATAATAAAAGTTAGATTTGGAATGATAAGGTAAATGGCTGTATTTTAATTTTTTGGGAGAATGTCCTTTAAATATAAATTTTTTTCTCAGATGTTTCTCATAAAATGCCTTAGGAGACATAAAAATGAGGCAATCATTGGCATACAGTAAGGCCAGGGGCTGTCATTAGATTTCACTGGGGCCTGGGACACAATTTTTATGGGTGGGCTCCACCAGCTGTATCAGAGAAGACCATGGTGGGCCCCCCTCGTCAAAATCCCATCCCATTCCCCCTTTGTTACAGAGCTATGAAATGAATGTTGACAGTACTGTACAGCCCAGATCATTTGGTCTTGGAAGTATTTGATGAGAAATGCTTGAGTTAATGGGACAGTTCACCCCAAAAATGAAAATATTAACTTACCCTCATGTCGTTCCAAACCTGTATGTCCTTCAAAAACACTAGAACATGTCTCAGACCTTTTCTTCTTTTATGTTCCACAGCAGAAAGTCAGTCATACGGATTTGGAACGCCATGAGAATGAGTAAACAATGACAGAATTTTGATTTTTGAGTGAACTATCCCTTTAATACCATAATCTCAGACTTTGATTACAGACTTTGGTGTCTTGGCAAGACATCGAGATCTCCTCTGAAACTCCAGAGGAACACATGAGAGATTTTCTCAGAATGAAAGTCTGTTTTCATTAGGATGACAAACAACAACACTCCTTGTAATTGACACAATGTGCACAGTTTAGAGATGAGTTGTACATGTCTAAACTGCTTGAGTTTGTTTTAGTCAGATATAGGAAGTTCATATCAAAGTTTGAGACATGTAGCGCAAAAAAAACACCGAGTTACAGACGTTGAAACAAAATGTGTCACAGCGGTCTCCCTATATAGCCTATCCCGACACGCACCGTATGAGGGGCGCAGTGGGTCGGGGATGCCTAGAGTGGGTGTGTGTGCGATGTATTGCATTGCTCAAGCAACTGCAATCGCTCTGTCTGTATTGATATAAACAGCAAGAACCGGTGGACTCCCGGAAAGCTCTTTTATTCCAGACACACATCCATAAACTTGTCCGCTACGGTCTGTTTTCATACCTGAGTAACCCGGGCAGAGGTATGGAGCCGGAGCCCGAGCCCAGCAATCCTTTCTTCCCACTCAACAGCTTCTCCACCAGACCTACATTCCCGGTCCGCGCCGCCTCCAGCAGCTCCTGCTCCTTCCCCATCCCGGACACAAGTTTAATCCACGAGAACAAAAACAATCCGGACTGAACGGCGAGGTCTCCTTTTAGGATTTCTGCGGCATGTTACCGACAAACAGACGCTCCGCCGTGCGCTGCTGTATGAATAAAGCCGCTAGTCCATACCGGTGCTCAATGATGGAATGATACACCGGATATTTACTGTAACACGGTCCCGGTGCAGCTGTGCTGAACGGGAGGATGATGGTCCTCCAGACGGGCCGGTTGCCTGGAGACGCGGGTTAAATCACCAGCCGCTCTGCCCGTGCGCTCTCGGTCACCGTACACACGCTGTTCTCCGCGCGCACTCTCTCTCTCTCTTTCTGTAGCCTATGTGTGTGTGCTGTTGTACTGACAGCAGGGCGGCCCAGCATCAGTGTTTCTCTCTTTCGGTTCCTATATGGCAGTCTTCCGTTACGAGAGGAGAGAGCTGCTCCGGCTGGGCGTGGAGTCACGGATACCGAACACTGTTACTGTAACCGTTTTGTTTCTGTGGCGCACGAGGAGAAGATATTACAAAGTATTATAAGGAACGTTTACACCCTGCTGTGGTGGATAAATGGAATGGTACTTGTCATATAAATGTAAAAAATACCATGTAATAAATACCACGGTACAAAAATCACTAATTCATAGCAGTTTTTTCTTAATTTATTTTTAAACTCATTTTGGGGGACAAGAATATTTCAAATATTATTCGAATGATTAATCAGAATATGAACATAGAAGGAATGCGGGCTTAGTGTAAACATGTCTAATTGACAAAAGCGGATTAAGCCAATATTCCGGTTTAGATTTGTGGTTAAAAACACTGCTGAACAACAGCATAAAATAACGTGATGGGAACCAAAATGTGGGTCATACAACATCTTATTCAGATGAATAAATATTTTTGCATATGTGCATGATTGCTATATTAATGTAAAAATGTGTAAAACAATGTGAAAAAACATGGTACAAATATCATGGCAATTCATAGCAGCTTATTAATTTATAAGGATGTAAACTTATTTTTGTAGACAAGAATCTTCCAACTATTCAGATGATTAATCAGAATATGGCTAATCAGGCTTCATGTAATAAATGTTTAATTGACAAAAGCGGATTAAGTCAATATTCCGGTTTCTAGAATTCTGGGAAAAAAACAAAACAAAACAAAAACACTGCTAGATTTAACAACACAGAATGCTTACATCCATGAAATAGCATTCTGGCAAGCAAAATGTGGGTGTTACAACACCTTATTCAGAATAGTTAGTATAATGGAATACATATTTTTGCATATGCCAATATATGATTGCCATTTGAATGTAAAAATACTATGTAAAACTTAAAACATACCATGGTACAAAAATAATGGTATTTCATAGCAGTTTATTTATTTACCTCTGTGTTTGAAAGGATGTAAACTCATTGTGAATAAGAATGTTAAGAACTATTATTCAGATGATTAATCAAAATATAAACATGGAAAGAATGCAGGCTTCATGTAAACATGTCTAATTGACAAAAGCGGATTAAGTCAATATTGTGGTTTCTAGAATTTGGAGGAAAAAAAAAAACCC
This sequence comes from Garra rufa, assembly GCF_049309525.1. NCBI lineage: Eukaryota > Metazoa > Chordata > Actinopteri > Cypriniformes > Cyprinidae > Garra > Garra rufa. The sequence goes on from NC_133364.1 coordinate 19,783,412, forward strand.
ACTGATTTAACAACACAGAATGTTTACATCCATGAAATAGCATTCTGGCAACCAAACTGTGGGTCACACAACAGCTTATTCAGAATATTCAATATAATGGAAATACATATTTTTGCTTATATATGATTGCCATATGAATGTAAAAATACTATGTAAAACTTAATGTAAAAACATACCATGGTACAAAAATAATGGTGTTTCATAGCAGTTTATTTATTTACCTCTTTGTTTGAAAGGATGTAAACTCATTTTTGTGAATAAGAATGTTAAGAACTATTATTCAGATGATTAATCAGAATATGAACATGGAAAGAATGTGGGCTTCATGTAAACATGTTAAACTGACAAACCAGATTAAGCTAATATTCCGGTTTGCAGAATGCAGATTTAAAAAATGCTGGATTTAACAACACAGAATGTTTACGTCCATAAAATAACATTCTGGAAACCAAAATTTGCAGAGACAATAATATTCCAACTATTACTCAGATGATTAATCAGAATATAAACATGAAAGAATGCAGGCTTCATGTAAACATATTCAATTGAAAAAAGCGGATTAGGCCAATATTCTGGTTTTCTAGAATTTGGGTAAAAAGAAAAAAAAACACTGCTGGACTTAAAACAGAATGTTTTAATTCCATAAAATAAAATTCTGGGAAGCAAAATGTAGGTTATACAACATCTTATTCAGAATATTCAGTGTAATGCAATACACACTTTTGCATATGCCTATGATTGCCATGTTAATGTAAAAATACCATGTAAAACTTAATGTAAAAAATACCATGGTATTAATCAGTATATGAACATGAAAAGGATGCAGGCTTCACGTAAACATGTTTAATTGTAAAAACCAGATTAAGCCAATATTCCTAAACTACAATTCAGATTAAACTGTTGGATTTAACAAAAATAAAAAATACCATGGTACAAACATCATTGTTATTCATAGCAGTTTATTTGTTTATTTGTTTGTTTGAAAGGATGTATATTAATTTTTTTAGGAAATGTTTCAACTATTATTCAGATTAATGATCAGAATATAAACAAGGAAAGAATGCGGACTTCATGTGTTTAACATGTTAAATTGACAAAAGTGGATTAAGCCAATTATTCTTTTTTTTTTTTTTTTTTTTCTTTTAGAATTCGGGTTAAAAACTGCTGGATTTAACAACACAGAAGGTTTACACCCATAAAATACTATTCTGGGATCCAAAATGTGGATCATACAACAACTTATTTCAAACATTCCGTGTAAATGAAAATACATATTTTTCCATATTTTTCCATGTTTATTATGTAATAGAGCCAAGTGTGAAAAGTCCAGAGACTAAAGAAACATATTTATTTATTTATTCATTAATTTAATGTAGTTGTTAACTTGCACAAAGACCCTAGTGTCCTGAATTCTACAAAATTTTAGAAACATTTTGTGTCATGTCCTACATTTTGCAGTTTATTGTGCTTTTGTCTGTTGTCAAGGACGGTAAGGAGGATTAATTAGTTGATTAAATTACTGTGCAGAATTAAATGCAGCATAATAAATACAGAACAAGCTCATAACAAGCATAAATGAATATTCTAAAATCTGTGGAACACGATGTGCATGTAAACAGTCGCTTTCTTAGAATATTCTGGTCATATTCTGATTATGCATTAACCGTATTTCATTCGTGTAATACCTTAAGTGGTTTCTTAAATTGGTAATTATTCAGTGCCTTGACGAAATCACAATCCAATTCCATAATTTTAGCATGGAACCTGTACTCTTTTCTAAGCGATCATATTTTTCCAAGCTATAATTTAGAAATACTGAATGAACACAGATTGCAGATTTTCTCAGGTTTTGTTTACAACTTCACTAACATCTCCACAGCATTACTTCCTGTGCCGTTCAGCTGTGAAGTCTTGAAGAGAGAGGAAAAAAACTGTGCTAAAGACTGGAGGAGGAGAAATGAAAGAGATGATCTGGTGGGTGGGTGTGTGTGTGTGTGTGTGTGTGTGTGTGTGTGTGTGTTTGTGTGTAAAAGAGAGAGAGGCAGCTGCAGGCCCACTGGGTGTTGGACAGAGTCACTAGAATTCAGCTTTGCCAAGAAAGAGAAACAACCGGATCTTATGAGGCAGTTGTGTGCAAGCTCTCTGCATTACTCACACAAAAACAAGCGGGTGTTCAGTGTCTATTTAGTTTCTAACTCCAGGAATAAACTCCTCCATAGAGCGGCAAACAGAGCAGTATTCATCTGCCTTAATAGGCAATGCACAGAGCCGGAGCGCACGCACGCTCTTGTGGGCCTGACTTTACAATTCATGAGAGTACCACATGAGATTGAGGTTGTATGGAGGTGAAGCCAAACCAAACTGAGATTACACAGACCGAGACCTTTTTTTGGAAACCCAGGGGAGAAGTGACCTTTTAAGTAGCACCTAGCAAAAGTGATTCATCCCCCAAAAAGTCAAAAGCTGATGTAGAAAATATGTCAAAACACTGTGGAAGTAAAAGCATGATACACTGGACCGAGCGTTATTATGGACTGGTATTTTGGCTAGAAACAACTATATAAGGCTGTTTCACACTGAGTGCAATGCGAAAAAGCATGGAAACCCATTTCTGCCACTGAATACAAAATAAAAAAGGTTATTATGACTTTTTCTCTTACAATTCTGAATTTTTTCCCAAAATTGTGTCATACAAGCTCTCAATTCTGACTGAGTTGTGAGATATAAACTTGCAATTGCAAATTATAGTCAGAATTGTGTGATATAAACTCACAACTGCAAGAAATAAAGTCAGAATTGCGAGCTGTCTCATAAATTCTGACTTTATTTCTCGCAATTGTGACTTTTTTCCTCAGAATTAAGATATAAGCTCACAATTGCAAATTATAGTCAGAATTGTGTGATAAAAAACTTGCAATTGTGAGTTATAAAGTCAAAATTGCATGATATAAACTCACAACTGCAAGAAATAAAGTCAGAATTGTGAACTCTCACACAAATTCTGACTTTATTTCTCACAATTATGACTTTTTTTCTCAGAATTAAGATATAAACTCACAATTGCAAATTATAGTCAGAATTGTGTGATATAAACTTGCAATTGTGAGTTATAAAGTCAAAATTGCATGATATAAACTCACAACTGCAAGAAATAAAGTCAGAATTGTGAACTCTCACACAAATTCTGACTTTATTTCTCGCAATTGTGACTTTTTTTCTCAGAATTGAGATATAAGCTCACAATTGCAAATTATAGTCAGAATTGCGTAATATAAACTCAATTCAGATTTTTTTTTTAGAATTCCATGATAGAAAGAATTGTGAGATATAAACTTGCAATTGCAAATTATAGTCAGAATTGCAAGATATAAACACACAGTTGCCAGTTATAAAGTCAGAATTGCGAGATATAATCTCAAAATTCTGACTTTTTTTCTCAGAATGGCATGATATAAACTCACAACTGCAAGAAATACAGTCAGAATTGCGAGTTATCTCATAAATTCTGACTTTTTTTCTCGCAATTGTGAGATATAAGCTCACAATTGTGAGTTAAAGTCAGAATTGCGAGATATAAACTCACAGTTGTGATTTTTTTCTCAGAATTGCATGATATAAACTTACAATTACAAGAAATAAAGTCACAATTGCGAATTATCTCATAAACTGACTATTTCTCGCAATTGGAACTTCTTTTTCTTTTCAGAATTGTAAAATATAAGCTCACAATTGCAAATTATAGCCAGAATTGCAAGATATAATCTCAAAATTCTGACTTTTTTCTCAGAATGGCATGATATAAACTCACAATCGCAAAAAATAAAGTCAGAATTGCGAACTATCCCATGACTTTATTTCTGGCAGTTGTGACTTTTTTTCTCAGAACTGTGATATATAAACTCGCAATCGCAAATTATAAAGTCAGAATTACGATGTAAACTTGCAATTACGAGTTATAAAGTCAGAATTGTGTAATACAAACTCACAATTGCAAGAAATAAAGTCAGAATTGCGAGCTATCTCATAAACTCTGACTTTATTTCTGGCAGTTGTGACTTTTTTTCTCAGAATTATCATATAAACTCGTAATTGCAAATTATGGTCACAACTGCATGATATAAACTTGCAATTGTGAGTTATAAAGTCAGAATTGCGAGATATAAACTCACAAATCTGACTTTTTTTCTTAGAATTGCATGATATAAACTTACAATTGCAAGAAATGAAGTCAGAATTTCTTTATTTCTCACAATTCTTACTCTTTTCTCAGAATTTCTCAGTGTATACTTCGCAAATCTGACTTTGTTATTTGCAATTACGGGTTTATATTGTGCGATTCTGTCTTTATTTCTCAGAATTGCAGGCTTATATCTTACAATTCTACTTTGTATCACGGAATTCTGAGAAAAATTGTGGGTTTGTATCACAAAATCCTGAGAAAAAAAGCCAGAATTGCGAGATGTAAACTTGCAATTGCGAGAAAAAAGTCGAAAACGAATGGGGCTTTCACAATGAGCGTGAAATGCAAGACTGCTTCTGCTAATTCAGGCCTGCATGCTAGGTGGCGCCCACCAACAATGCATTTTTCCTCAGATATAGATCTCGTATAATGGACACGTAAAGTGCCTTGAAGTTAAAAGTACGATAAAGTTAAAATGCCTTAATGATGGATTTGTTTCTTACTAACATGGAGGTTTTCACTTCAAAAGATGTTAATTGCTGGACTAGAGTCATGTGGATTATTGCAATGTGCACCTATTCACTGCAAAGGAATCATTGCTGAACAAGGGAAGTAATGCTAAATTTCTCCAAATCTGTTCCGATTAAGAAACAAACTTATCTTCATCTTGAATAGCCTAAGAGTGAGTCAATTTTCAGCAAAGCAGTTACTCCACTACCAAAAAGCTGCTGTTCCCCATAGTATTTTCTTCCATACTATTTAAGTCAATGGGGAACATCAAATGTTTGACTACCCACATTTTTCAAAATATCTCCACTTATATTCAACAGAAGAAAGAAAAACAGTTAATACTCATTAATAAAACATTTCAAATTTTATTTCCTCATTTTATTTCAGATGTCTCAGTACTTCAGCAGCTTCTGATGGACACAGGAAATAACAATTTCACAAGTTTTGCTTGATTGCGCATTATTGTTCATCATTTGTGCTAAAGAGGTGGGCCTTTATCTCTAAAGGGGCGTGTCTAATAATATATATATATTGGGGGCGGGGTTAGTGTGGCATTGGGGTGTGGCCTAGCACTACAGAAGAAAACTTCTTGTTTCCTACAATCAGTTGTTTGTCATCCAGCTCTCCAAGCTCAAGTCCTAACATCTGAAAAGTGTTCTCCAGATGGAAGCTTGTGTTGTGAAGAGCACTAAAACATTCATTTAGAGAACAAAATGTGAGAAAATTCAAGCAACAGAACCTCAGGAGAAGGTGTGCAGTCACAGGCACTTGTAGAGGCCGCTGTAGAGAGGAAAAACAAAGCCAGAGAGAGCGAAGCAAAACCAGGAAAACATTTGGATATTTTTGCCATCATATTTCCTCAGAAAGTATGCCCTTCTCTTTAAGTATAAATAAGAAAAGCCAAACACAAAAATGAACTAATACAAACTCGAGAGCGGTTTTCATCCAGCATCCATCCATCTGGGTTTCTCTTTTTCTTTTTTTTTTGTGTGTGTGCAGAAATGCTAGTAACCAGATCAACAATGTGACAAAGCATTAGTTAAACATTCCATGTTCAGACTGAACAGAAAAAAAACACATGTAAATTAATAATTAATCTCCTATTTTGACTGTTGCAGTGCAAACATTCAGCTAATGAATAACTAACATGAATGTTTAGTTGCAAATACTGAAATAATATCAAGCGTTGTACTGCAAACTCAACACATCTGTTCACATAGTAAGAAAAATCGTGCAATGCAAATCCTGTAGTGTTCGTGAACATAATTCCGAAAACATATTCCCGTTTTTGCGACGCTAACATAATAAAATGAAAATTTTGCCTGCACTAATTCAATAGCACTTATTAACAAAACATTCCTGTGTATCACAATTACCATACACACTCCCAAATTGATTAATCCCTAAATATTATTTTAGTTATTGTTAAACGAAAGAGTTGAGAACAGTGCAAATTAATCTTTTAAGACATTCCTCCAAAGATATGACATTCAACATCACACACCCTGACGCTAAGTGTGTAAGACTGTCCTGGGGTTAAAGGTCAAGGGTGGAATGTGCTCCTACACTGCGTACGAATGATTAGAGAGAGGAAAAGTAAGCGAGAATGTGAGTTTATCACCCCTTAACACTTTCCCATGATAATTTAAGAGGTGCTCACCGCTGACACACACATACATGACGTGAAAGAAACTAGAAAACAGAAAAGGAGAGCAACAAAACATCTGTGAAAGGGCGTCCAAAGAGTCTTTTCACTTGATGCTAAAGCTTTGTGTGTACAGTATACTATAATAAAGAACACTGTCCTTTAAGAGCAGATGCCATTGGTTGCAATCTAACAGTCTAGATCCCGAGCGAGACGAGATCTGTCACGGCACACATACCATCCTCTTTTCTTGGGATTTTTGATAATGCCGGGCCCCTCCAAGCACTCTTCTGCCCCCCTGTGGCAAGTGTCAGTCCTGTATGCACACACACACACGCACTGCCACTAGCTGTTGCTGCCCCTGCTGGTGAGTTTGAGAGACTTCATTTGATGCTGGAGAGAGTCCTTCTCCATCTGGGCTTCTGCTAGCGCCATCTTGGCTTTGGAAAGCTCCACTTTCAAGCATTCATTCTCCTCTATGAGCAGCTGTGTGGACGGAAAAGATCATTAGTTTGGCGCACAATGTGTTTATTGTTTATCAGCCATGATAATCGTCATTGTGAGATTGGTGTTAAAGGGGTCATATTTGTATTATTTCATATTTTTTCCTGTGAGGTCCAATTATAAATACTAGTCAAGCTTTTTCCATTTTCAACGCTCTTTCTTCTGCCCTCAGAATTAATATTTTTTGCTATGTAAATATGTATGTAAACATTCTCTTTATGTACTGCACAAGTTGTTAAGATCAGACTCAAATGATCAGGCAGCTGGTTAGAAATAAACTGTCATATTTTAATAGCGCACGTTATTACAGCAGAGCTGTAGGTGCTACACCTTTTTACACATTTACATTTTAATTTAATTTTAACAGTATCTATCTTCATTATCACATCACTGAGACACCAAAAGCTGTCACTGAAGTGTAACTGCTAGTAAATGTTACAGGTTTCTGAACGTGCCATTTTTTGCAGCCTGCTTTCAATGATCCTTTTGGACTGGGGAAGTCTTGATGCTTTCACAGAAATTATTAGATATTTTGAAATTTTATATATAATAAGGACTCTTTTAAAATAGAAATAAACCAAATCACAAACAGCAATCTTGCATCACTGTAAAAAGGCTTACAAACATACATGGGTATTTAGTAGGGCTGGGTTTTGAAACAAATTTCACGATTCAATTGATTCACAAGCTTGCTAATTTCTGATTTAATATCGATTATGGATATATCTCAGGTACAGTACATGCCAAATTTTCTCAGAGGAAACAAAAAGCTCAACCAATGCTGTAAAATATACATATACATTACTATAATATTGAATGTTAAAATGAGTTTAAGTTTTTAATAATAACAAAGTTACAATTACATAGTTATATTTCTACTCTAATTCATTTTTTATTCATAAACATTTAAACGGAGGCTGCCATAAAAACAGATTTATTAAACATTGAAGAACAGTCAAATTTATAATGAATGTGTCACATTGTAAATATATATAGCAAAATGCTCCTCTCTAGAGTTCATTTTTCTAGCTGACTAAAGAGTTTTTTTTAGTTTTTTGTTTTTTTTTCTGAGGTAAATTTGACATGTTATCTGACATTGTTTATAATCTATAAATGTATCTATAAATATGTGATCCAGGACCACAAAACCAGTCATCAGGGTCAATTTTCTGAAAACTAAATAAGTTGTCCACTGATGTGATTTGTTAGGATAGGACAATATATGACCAAGATACAACTATTAAAAATTCTGGAATCTGAGGGTGCAAAAAAATCCCATACAATGTATTGTTGGCTATTGCTACAAATATACCTATGCTACTTACAACCGGTTTTGTGGTCCAGAGTCAAATATATCTATAAATATAAATAATCTATAAACGTCTTTCCATGGCTGAAACTGAGCAATTACATCAGACATTATAAGGATTTCGGTAGGTTGTACTCTTTCTTTGAACATGGCTTCAGATGTTCATTCATGTTTATTTTGTGCTGAAACTGGTAATAAAGCGGAGGAGATGACGTTTCATGCTGTCGCTTCTTTTAAACTGAGGCACTACCAGTGTTGTTTTCGTCAACGATGACGATGATGAAATCATTTTGTTGACGCCACTTTTTTTCATGACGATAACGAGACGATGACGAGATAAAAATGGCTCATTGATGACTAAAACATGACGAGACGTGTGTGAGTTTTCGTTGACGAGACGAGAATAGACGAAAATGTTAGTGGGTGGTCCGTCAGACGTTTAAAATGCATGACATTTCCACTTATTGTGCATGCCAATTAAAACTTAAAAAGTATCTGACGCTATGGCAAGCCGTTTTAGCATTAAATACTCTTTGCTATACTAGTATGGCAAGCCGTTTTAGCATTCCATCCTTGTTTGTCTTTTATGTTCTAAAACATTCCTTCATTATTGTAATTATTGGTGAAAATAGTCGATCCGGAAGCTCACATTGTGTTGAACTATAGATCTGCTATTTTCAGAACTTATAAGTGACACTACCCAACAGCAAAATACTTACTGACCTACATTAATTTGTTAAAAGACTACTTTTTTCCCTTTTTTTGACTAAAACTAGACTAAAACCTTTTTGACTTTTCGTCGACTGAAACTAGACTAAAACCTTTTTGACTTTTTGTCGACTAAAACTATCACATATAGAAGTGACTAAAATTTGACTAAAACTAAGAAGCATTTTAGTCCAAAAGACTAAGACTAAGACTAAATCTAAGATGGTTGTCAAAAACAACACTGGGCACTACAGCAATCTGTCACTCCACACAGCACCAAAACAGCATTATTGTTTGAATATTGTAATAAAGTGGATATAATTTGAGACTTTGTTTCAAATCAAAAGTAATAAAGCACAAAGCTTATTGCGATTTATTGGCTGGGAGGCATGTTACAATGTTCTGTTCATTAACTTAAAACAGCCTAGACTTATCGATTTTTGGGATTTAAGAATCAATATCACTTCGTAAAAAATGAGAATTGAATAAAATCAAGACATCAATATTTTTACCCAGCCCTAGTATTTTGATCGCAAACTGAAACGTTCACATAAAGCTGCAATTTCACAAGTCCAGCTTTATATGGACGAACCCTGTGATGCATTACATCATGCAAAACTCTTCAATCATTTACATATTGCATTTTTTTCCTTGTGTACCTGTTCTTTACTTGAGGGGGTGGGGCTTGTGGGTGACAGAGGTGCAGTCTGAGTGGCTTTCGGCTCACTGGCCACACCTACAGGAATTTCAGGGACAGAACTGAGCCTGCTGTCATTCACAGGCCCCGCCTTCTGAAGCTTTGAGTCCGCAGCACGCTCAGCTGTCCGAGGGGAGAAAGGGAGAGGGATGCATTTAGTACGTGCATTCCTGAGGTTTAATCCTATTTCAAAATCATTCAAAATACAGGCAAACTTCAAAGTAACAAAAGAGAGAGTGCATGCATGTGCCAGAGGGATTTAAAAGGGGGAGGGTGGGTAATGCTATAGAAAACAATTATAGTTTAGGAGAGAAGGAGGTAGCAGGAAGAGGAAAAATAAGAAGTAAGGGACATGAGTAACCTCCTCCGATGCTGAATGAGCCGTCGTCTTGGCGGTGAATAAGAAGATTATGAATATGCACGGCGATGGGTGTGGCCTCAGGTTCTGATGCATTGTCACGCGAACCGTCGTCCTGATTTGAACACATATATTAGCACATACATGCTTGTTGTGGTTTAAAACGTGAGCTGTTTTGCTGTTTACAATGGTTTTTCATTGAGGTCAGAGCATTCAGGGATTGCAGCTTACTGAGGAGCTGAGTAAAATTACAATGTTTGAAAAGTCAAAAGAGCCAGGGGTGTAAACTTTTGAACAAAATGAAGATGTGTAAATTTTTCTGACTTGGCCTAAATATCTTTTTTCATTTAGTACTGCCCTTCAGAAGCTACAGAAGATACTTACATGCTTCCCAGAAGATTAAATAAGTAAAATTGATCCTGATCTTCAGCTTCAATAAGTTTTCACCCTCAGGCTCTTAATGTGTTGTATTTCCTTCTGGAGCATCAGTGAGTGTTTGCAAATTTAGTAATAATTGCATGAGTCCTCAGTTGTCCTTAGTGTGAAAAGATGGATCTTATAAATCACACAGGCATTGTTGAAAAGGGTTCAAATACACAAAATGCTGAAAAACCAAAGAATCTGTGGGACCTGAAGGATTTTTCTGAAGAACAGCAGACAGTTTTACTGTTCAGGACAAACAAGGAACTCGTGAACAACTATCACTAAACAAACAAACAACAACAACAACAATAAAAAAAAAAACAGCCGTGGATCATTCAGGTGACAACACAGTATTAAGAATCAAGCGTTTGTAAACTTTTGAACAGGGTTATTTTTATAAATTCAACTATTATTTTCTCTTGTGGACTATAAGTAAATGTTTTTTAAAATATCTTATTCAGGTCAGTACTAATTTAAAAATAACATTGCTTTTTTTGTATGTTCCCCTTCAATTTTGGTAAAATAATTAACATTTTGCAGATTCTGCAACGTGTATGAAAACTTCTGACTTTAACTGCTAATCAGGTTGATAACAGTACAGCAATATCATAAATAATCCAGCGCTAGAAGCTACTACTGTCACACAAAATCATGTCAACAACATGACAGATGAAAGAAAGACCTACATCCAAACACCACACGTTTTATGTGATTCACATGGCCAGAATGAAAAAAAAAAAAAAAAAAAAAATGATAGTCTCCGATAATTGAAAATTATTCTACAATAATCTTGTAGTGAAAATCTGATATTGTGATAGCCTTAATGTCTTGTGTCTAAATGTACCTTCAAATTCACATGCGTATCTTTGATGGTGATCTCCATGGGGAGAACCTGTGAGGCAGAGTCATCCTCCATGAAGAGGGCAAGGTTTCGCAGTGACGTCATATGGAAGTCAGCACTGAAGGCCTGTAGGCGGCACTGCAGGAAGCCATTCTGTTCGGCCAGAGGAGAGTGAACCGCAGCCCCCGGACCACTTTCAAGCCTCACCTGCACCTCTGGATTTAATAACACCGCACTGGGCTCCGACCCTGAACCAGAGCCTATGAGAAAGAGAGAGAGATATTAAGGTAAAGATGAGAAATTAAATATAGTGTTTTTTTATTATGTCTAACAGACTCTTAGTTTAAATCAATTGACCCTTAGCAAACAGCTTGATTGACAGGCGATATGACCAATCATAACAAACAAATCAGACAGGAGAGTATTAACTTCAGTGGACTTAAACTTGAAAAATCGAGTATTGACATCTTTATTATCTGTGATTGAAATAAAATAGGTTCTTATGTTCAATCATGTTTATTTTGTACTTTAAGTAAATAAGAGAAGACGATCGGTTCACTTGTAGATTGATCAAATAAGGCAATACAGTGATATGTCACGACACATTAAAGAGCCACAAAACAGTATTTACTGTTTGAATTTCTTAAAAAGTGACAACATTTTAAAGCTGAGACCTTGTTTCATACCTAATTAACCTGCTCTCTCCTGTCTGTTGGCCTGTCGTCAGTTTCCTCTTTGTATTTTTCACTGTGCGAGAACATGATGTGTAGTGTGAGAGCGGCATTGTTTGTCAGACACAGCAATAGTGACTAAGAAGGATGGTTTTTGCGAAGGGTCAATTAAATGCTTTGTTCACACTGACAGATGTTCTCTTCAAGTGAGATACTGTATTTACAATTTCTGAGCACATGACCAAAAGTCATATTTACAAGTATTAAACAAAATTCTAGGTGATACACAAGCTGCAAATGTCATAAGCAGCATGTCTACTTGTCTACTAGTTACAGCTACTTGCCATATACTATAAATCAATAACTGGACACATAATATTGGTTTATGGAGTTTCAGTATTGTGTTAGCTCACTAAACGCCAAGCTTCCATGATGAAAAACAGTTCCTAGCAAGCGGCTTTGAGGCAGGACGAATGAACTAGCTCAAACACAATGAACATTTAAATAATAATGTACAGTCATAACACTTATTACATTGCTTTTCAGCACATACAAATAATTTCACGGACAAGAAACATGTATTTGAGATAAAACAGTATTAGTGTTCTGTTAATGCTTAAAGAGATAGTCCCCCCCCCCCAAAAAAAATGGAAATTCTGTCATTAATTACTCACTCAATATCGTTCCAAACGAACACTTCAGAACACAAATTAAGATATTTTTGATGAAATTTGAGAGCTTTCTGACCCTGCATAGACAACAATGCAACTGACACATTCAAGGCCCAGAAAGGTATTATGGACATCAATAAAACAGTCCATGTGACATCAGTGGTTCAACCATAATGTTATGAAACTACAACTACAACTACTTTGTGTGAACAAACAAATTAAAAACAATGACTTTATTATTGACTTTATTCAACAATTTCTTCTTTTCAGTTGTGTTGCTGACTATGCAGAGTCGGAAAGCTCTTGGATTTGATCAAAAATACCTTAAATTGTGTTCTGGAGATGGACGAATGAAGCTTTTACAGGTTTGGACTGACATAAGGGTGAGTAATTAATGACAGAATTTTCATTTTTGGCTGAACCATCCAGTCCGTTAATTTCATTTTCATCACAATTATTAATTATAACAGAAACACAGGATGGCACCAATGGCTAAAACGAGAAAAGAAGTCCATGGTGTGATACAATAGTCTTTATCTGGGAATAACAGACTTCGAAATGCTGCAACTGACCAATCAGAATCAAGTATTTCAAGACAGTGTCATAATAAAGAATGCCTAACTCAAAGATACAAGCTTACCAGGTGCACTTGAAGGCAGCAAGAGATATTAGGTCAATAGTAAGTGTTCCTGCTGTTGGATAGCTAATGTGTTACTAATCATTTGCATAACACTAAAGTTTCTTCAACTACATTTCCTGTTGCTCTCATTGATAATGAATGATTCCAGTTCTCTTTGTCGCCACAGATCACTGTCAGTGTGAACGTCTCTTAATATTTCAGCAAAGATGCCATTATACGAAACAACACAATATAATAAAGATCCACATGATGAAAATACCATCTACTCCATGTTTCTCCATGCAACGCAATAAGCCTTCTACGAACTACGAACACACATGAACGTGTACACAGTCATGCAGGAAACCAATGGTTCACTAATGAGTGGAAATCGAGGGCCCGCTGCACAGGCTGTGGAACCAGACGGCAAAGCAGGACACGGGAGACAGCCACCAGTCTAAAAATAGACAAATCCAAAACATTGAAACGCTGCATTTAAATTATGCATTGAATCCAAAATGTCAGCGCAACAATGCCTGCGGTAATGAATAGAAATCTCATTGAAATTCATTGAAATTTCCTACAGCAGAGGGCAGAAAGGAGACATCAAATGATATCGGAGCTGCGTGGTTCAGCGGTCCCAGAGGGTCTCGTGGCAGAGGAGTCCATGGTATCTACTATACTTCTCTCGCTGCCCTACATGTACTTCCTTTCGAGAAGTGCCAGCTCTGAAACTGAGACTGCATTACATCCTCACCTCCTCTGCCTGGAATAGAGAGAAAAACTCCTAACGCAGATGCTTGTTCAGCAGAACTGTTAGATAAGAGATATAGCAGAGAGTAAAGAAATGGGGAGACAGAACAGGTAACCAAGTCGAAGACTGACAGAAAAGAGAAGAAATTGTTGAATAAAGTCGCTATTTTTTGTTTTCTTTGCGCACAAAAAGTACTCGTAGCTTCATTAAATTACGGTTGAACCACTGATGTCACATGGACTATTTAAACAATGTCCTTACTACCTTTCTAGGCCTTGAACGTGGTGGTTGCATTGCTGTCTACGCAGGGTCAGAAAGCTCTTGGATTTCATCAAAAATATCTTAATTTGTGTTCTGAAGATGAAAAAAGGTTGTACAGGTTTGGAATGACAAAAAGACCTGGCTCTAGACGTTTGTCCATGTGCAGTTAAAACTATTGCACTTCACACATTCAACATCCTATGTGAACTTGATCGAGTTAGAAAGGCTTAAGACTCCATTACAAGAAGAGGAAGTAATTCGATCACTGGTATTTCTGTCATTCCTGGCTGAACTTCTTGATTAATCCTGGAATAGTTGTGAATAAAACAAGCAAACGCAGCAGTTCTCACTCTAGCAAAGATACTGAAAATACTGCAGGAGGAAAAAGTGAATGAGTGAGAATAACTGAAAATAGAGAACATGGGAGCAGGTGAGAGAAAGATACAGAGAAACCGACTGAAAAACAGAGGCTAGCAGAATCAGTCAAGAGAAAATGAGCAGAGAAAAGCCTAGAGATTAATCCTTGGAGAGGAAAGAGGCAGTGCTCTGAAACAGCCCAGATAGATGAGAGTCTGTAGGTGTGTGTTTATGTGTGTACAAAGTCTCCTGAACCAGCAGTTCTGCTACTGCAGAACCCAGTGGTCTGTGACAGTAGAGAAACGACAACACAATACCAGAGCGGCTATGAGGGAGAGTGGGAGAGAGAGAAATACGAAGAGCTGGCACCAGTGAACGAGAAAAAATGTTCCATTACAATCCACACAACAGCACACAAAAATCGACCATACTGTTTCAAAAATAAAACTCTTACTTACAGTACTCATCCACCAACTGACTAAATGTTTCAGCCATGGTGCTTCTCAGAGAGGAAAAAGTTTAAATATTAAAAAAAGCCATCAATGCACTGGTTGTATAACAAATCTAGCACTTAAAAACAAGTAACAGAACTACTGTTGGACAAATCCAAATGTTTAAGTAGTTATGAACTTTCAAAATTTCCTTGATCTTTTGACATATAGGAGGCAATTGTATTAGTGTCAGAACTCAAAACGTTCTCCTTCAGCTTATATTGAAGCCCATCTGCCAAAAGACAGGTTGTGGAATGTGCCACTTTGGACGTAACAGTGTGGCTAAACACTGCCTTCGCAGAAGATGATCAACGCCTGCTTCTACATAACTGCCTGTTTAGCCCAGCCCACCAATTCTTGCATGTAGTAGGTAAATAACGAGAGAGACGGACACGTCTACACAGAAACCACATGATAAAGATGGCATATTGTGGAAAAACTGTCTGCATTGCCTTCCTTCTGATCCCAATGTTAGGAAAGAGTTGATAAACTTTATTTTTAAGGAAGTTCCAGACCACGTCAGTAAGAACCTGGTCCTTTATTACTTATTTTACGGCAGATTCGTTTACAAACAAGGTACAATTTGACGCAGGATTTTCAGAAAGATTGAATCTAAAAGACAATGCTGTGCCGAATATATTGGATCTGAGAGTAATGTCCCAACACACAAGTGTGAGTAACTGTTTATATTACATTTTTTCATTATTGCTTTGTCTGTTATTACAGATCGTTTGATACACTATGTATTGAGTATTTATGTATTTTTAACCTAAATCACAGCAGTGTCCATCTATGAAGGATGTAGGCAGTCAAACATAAACAACTATTAGCTATTACTTCTAAATTAGAATGTATTTTTATGTAAAACTCTTGATAACACTATAAGTGGATCTCAGAGAACTGTACAAAATAAAAAACAAAGGCGGTTCATACCCTCCTAAAAACAAACAAACAAACAAAAATAAGGCCCATTTTTGTGGGGACTATTATAGTTTCTATGATAGATTCTTAGCTTATTAGCATCTTTCTCCATTGACAAACATAATTTGGATTCTACACTAAGGCTTCCTTCCTTAGTTCACCCAAAAATGGAAATAAGCCCATTATTTACTCATCCTCAAGGCATCCTAGGTGTATATGACTTCTTTCAGACAAACTCCAATTGGAGTTATATTAAAAATTGTTCTGGCTCTTCCAAGCTTTATAATGGCAATGGGCAGGTGTTTCTTTTTAACAGTCCAAAACAAGTCCAATAAAATGAATCCAACCATAATAAAAAAAATGCCTCGCATGGCTCCAGGGGGTGAATAAAGGCCTCCTTCTGCAAATCATTGCATTTTTTTTCTAGCTTGCACTTAAAGTTGAACACGGAAGCCATTCCGGGCGAATGATGTATGACAATTTGTAATATAACTCCAGTTGGATTCGTCTGAAAGAAGGAAGTCGTATACACCTAGGATGCCTTGAGGATGAGTAAATAATGAGCTAATTGTCATTTTTGGGTGAACTAACCCTTTAATACTAATAATGTTCACATTATTATAAATAATAAATAAGACTAATTTCTGTGAGGACTATTATAGTTTCTATGATAGATTCTCAGCTTATTAGCATCCTTCTTCCTTGACAAACTAAATTTGCATTCTACATTAAGGCTTTCTTAGGACTAATGACTATAACTACAATAACTTTTTTTTTCAACACTGATAATAATAAAAAATGTTCCTTGGGCAACAAATCAGCATATTAGAATGATTTCTGAAGGATCATGTGATGCTGAAGACTAGAGTAATAGCTGCTGAAAATACATCAAATAAATGCAAATTTAAAAAACAAACAAACAAACAAACAGAAGTCAAACTTTTGAACAGAAGTGCTGAGAGAGTGATCACACAACACACACAACTCAGACTAATGCAAACTTACAGACAGCATTTACACTCACAAACATGCACACAAACACACACTATGCAAACATATGAAGATACACACTTAAAGTACCTTCACCACTTTGAGCGACTGATGCTGTAGACACTAAACCTGAAGAAATGCAAACAGCAAGTATTTATCAGATGTAACAGTGACGCGCACACACACACACACACACACACACACACACACACACACACACACACACACACACACACAAACACAGGTGTCAATCAGTCTTACCCAGGCTGCGGTTGCTAAGATACTGCCGCAAACTGACATTGCCGAGCTGGTTGGGTCGGATCCGTCCTACCTCCAGAGCAACTGCTGTATCATCACCCTTCAGATCGAGAGAACAGCAGACAGAGTGAACCTTCAAAACCAGCACTGACACCTGCAAACACACATAATACAAATATGTTATACATAGATACAAAATATCAGTAGATCATCACATTGTTTTATTCAGGAGAAGAGAAAAGTTAACTTTCTGCAACAAAGCTGAGCATGATGAAAGAAAGGGAATGAAAGAAAAAGAAATTACAAGGTCTTTTGTGGGTTCATCTATGCTCTGTGAGGCAGCGCTAATGGCGTCAGGTGACTGGGCCTCATCTGCCTCCTGAGCAAGAGTCACATTAGTCCCTTCTGTCGAAATTTGTTCATTTAGAACCTCCTTAAAGCCAGAGATTGATACGTCATCTGTAACAAAACATTAATGCAAAAGAGTGTAACAGCATATCCAAAGCCATATCTAGTAATATTGAAAACATTGGCCATCACATTTGGGCTGGATTTAGCTTGTGCTAAATGGTAAATCTGAATGAATATTTGGTAATCAAGAAATAGTCAGTATTGCTCCATCATTCGAACAAAAATAGCACAAAAAATGCTACAATACTGCCCCCTTGTGGTCAGAAACATAATACGGCTCTTGTATGAAAGAATACACATGGTGTTCGAGAGTGCATATACCTCTTTCCAGCAGGCTGTAGCTGTCACAGTCCTCTAGTAAGTAGCTGTCTATGGACATATCATCCAGAGACTGTAGTGAAGGGCTTTTCTTCATATTCTTAAAGGACACTGAGAAAGTCGACTGTGACTTGCCCTGCATCAAACGACCACTGCAGGGCACATGCACAAGAAGTAGAAAACAATGAGTATGAGAATCGATGAGCATGTCAGTACTAACAAAAATGATACAAAGAAGAAACAGAGTCGTCAAACTCTGCGCACGTCCACAGTCCTACACAAAACACTACGTGGGACAAGCTAGTGTGAAAATGATCACGATCACGATACCAGAGTTTTCTTCACAAACATTCACGCATACACAGATGAGCACAGAGTCCTAAAGAGGGTGTCTTACATGTTGGACATGGAATATAAGGAGGTAGACCTGCTGTGCGTGGAAGTTAAGAGGTCAGAGACCACTGATAAACTGCCTTTCCTTCAGAAGAGAGAAATTGAACAAACACACACACCCAGGTCACATTCAGAGCAAGGAAGCCGTTGCGCATTTACTCCCAAATACACACACATAGTCTCAAAACATTCAGTGCCATTATTTTTGCATCAATTTCATCTACATCCAGTTATAAATTAAAGGGATAGTTCACCTAAAAATGAAAAATATTGAAAATATATATGAAAGTCATTCATTTCTCGCCTTCATCTCGTTCCAAACCCATAAGACCTTCTTTCATCTTTAGAACAGAAATTAAGATATTTTTGATAAAATCCGAAAGCTTTCTGACCCTTCATAGACGGCAACACAACTACCACATTTAAGGAACAGAAAGGTAGTAAGGACATTGTTAAAATAGTCCTATATACAGTAGACTTTATTCAACCATTTCTTCTCTTTCATGTGAGTCTTCGCCATGCGTTCATGAGAGTCCCTCAACACAAGGTCTTACATCGTTGGTACGACATGAGGTTGAGTAATTAATGAAATAATTACTCTTTAATTCAGAACTCTTTAAAACTACAAAACTCACAATCTCGTTATTTAAAGCACTTCAGCATGGGCCCTGTCCCAGTTGATGTGGACTTGCAGTTTTGTGAAGGTAATGGCTACATCAAGGCTATACAACTTTTTTGGAGTTTAGCTCCAACCACCTGAAAAATCTAACCAAAATCTTCAGGATTACTTAAATTACATTAGAATTGAAGCTAAACTCTTCAGGACAGTGGATCCTGGGGGCAGTGTTGCCCACCCCTGGGCTAGATAGTAACCCTCGGGTGTGTTTAACTAGATTTGGAGCTAATTCTGCAGGAAGCTCTCCTTTCATGTCTAGATTGGGTTAGGGTGAATTTTAAAGAGTTTTGAAGACTATCTAGTCCAGGGATGCTCCTGGAGAACAACTGTCCTGCAAACTTCATTACAACCTTGCTCCAACTCAAGTGACTGTAATTATCGAGTAACCTTGAACACCTCGATTAGCTGGTTCAGGTGTGTTTGTTTGTGGTTGGAGCTGAAATCTGCAGGAGTAGGGTTGGAGAACCTGGATCTAGTCCAAGGGTAGCCAACCCTGTTCCTGGAGGATGTCTTCCTGTAGCTCCAAGCTTTTTTAACAGAACTGCATCAACCTTTCTGAAGATCGTGAATAACTGGTTCAGGTGTGTTTAATTAGGGATGGAACTAATTCTGCAGGAAGGTGCCCTTCCAGGACTAGACTGGGTTAGGGTGACTTTTAAAGAGTTTCAAGGGCAACTATCTAGTGCAAGGATCTCCAACCCTGCTACCCTCCTGCAAACTTCAGTTCCAACTATATTCCAAAATACCTGTAATTACCAAGTAACCTTGAACACCTTGTTTAGCTGGTTCAGGTGTGTTTGATTGTGGCTGAAGCTGAAATCCGCAGGATGATTGCATCATGAGCAGGATTGGAGACTCCTGATCTAGTCCAAGGGTAGCCAACCCTGGTCCTGGAGGGCTATCTTCCTGCAGAGTTTAGATCCAGCCTTTTTTAACACAACTGCTTCAACATTCCTAGTAATACTAAAGACCTTGATTAACAGGTTCGGGTGTGTTTAATTAGGGATGGAACTAATTTTGCAGGAAGGTGTCCTTCCAGTTCTAGACTGGATTGGGAAGAATTTCAAAAGGTTTCAAGGGTTACTTTCTAGTCCAGGGATCTCCAGCTCCTGCAGAGCTACCGTCCTGCAAACTTCAGTTCCAACCCTGCTCCAAAACACTTGCTTGTAATTATCAAGTAACCCTGAACACCTTGTTACATGAAAATTACCGGCAGATGCCTTGGAGAACGGCTGGAACTGAAGTTCGCAGGCAGGTTGCCCTCCAGGAGCAGGGTTGGCTGCCCTTGTATGTTGTCACATTTGTCATTTTATGGTTTGCCCACACTCTCAGAACCCATGATGCACCCTTTAAAAAGATTTGGTCAACTATTCAATGCTTTATGCAACACTATGTAAAGTGTGTAGGCTACAAAGGCTCGTGTCAGCATTTGGGAGCCTTGCAGCTCTACTTTCATTATACATTTCTAAAAAACAAGGCACAGTAATACCTGGACATGGACTGAGGTAGCCTGCCTCCCTGACTCTTGTCGTTGCATTCCCTCGAGGAACTGTCAGACATGGGATCTACTACCAAGTTTCCACCTTGTGAGGCTTCACTCTGCTGCCCTTTGGATTCAGTTTTGTTGCCCTCCCCATTGGGAGATCCTTCTCTCAAATCCTTTTTCTCCTCAGATGGCACCCTCCCTCCAGACACCACGCTACTTCTCTCATCCACAGATGCCTTTCTCAGAGCAGGAGACGGTGATGAGGAAGGAAGGAGAGGAGACGCATTGATGGCATGTGTTCCTTCACAAAGGAGCTGATCCATGTTTCGAGTACCCTCTCCTGCAGCCGAGGGTCTCTCATGCCCTTCGCTCACCTCACTCCCAGCCTCAAGAGTGGCTCTGCTTTCTGAAGGGGATACATCTGAGTCCATGGGGCTGGTGTTCAAATCTGGTTGGGGTATGGGCTTTAGAAGAAGTGCAACTTCTGCACTTTTCATGAACACACCTACACAGGCACTAAAGGGTTGTGTGGGACCCTGGCGCTTGGAGCCGTAATGCTCCATATCTTGCTGTAAAGTGCGCTGCAGAGATTTCACAGCATTTTGAAGTCTGAGCAGGAACACATACTGCCCATGGCTCACCTGAGCACTCAGGTGTTTCTGAATGTGCACTAGCACCTGCAAGTCTACTTCGCTAGATGAGGATGAGGACGAGGAAGCAAGGGAAACAGATGAAGATGAGTTGCTGAATAGGCCATCCAGAGACTGTGGTTTGTGGAGGCCATTGCTTGGTGTGTTGCTGAGAGATGCATCAGTGCTGTAGTACTCCTTTAGAAGCTTCTTTCTCTGTAGACGATTGGCAATCTCTGCTGACTCACTGCGAGGCAACAGGCCTGACCCTACACCTGCTCTGAGTCTGTCATGGTGCTGAGAGTATCGGGCAGGGTGGCCTAGCCAAAGTGTCAAAGGAAAGGAGTCCACGCAAGGTGTTGGGCGACCTCGTCCACTGCGTGAGCCCTCATAGTCCACCCAGAACTGGGAGAAGTGCACGGCCCACAAGTCAGTGGCTGCTGGTGTTTTGAGGGCACTGGTGGAGAGAGATGGTGGAGCAAGGCCTCGGTACACATCATGAATGCGTGTGTCCTGCTCATGAGCGTGCCGCTGGAAGACAGAATGCAGCACGGAGAAGGAGTTTTGGGAGCGAGGAAAAGAGAGGGAGGTGAAGAAGGGTTGCTCCTGGAAGGCCTGCAAGAGGGATTCCAGACTGGACCGAGTACATCCAGGAGAGTGACGTGTGTTAGTGGCTACCATCTCTGAAGTCTGTACTGAAACTGAGCGGGGCTGGTCAGGCTGAGTCTTCTCCTGGTCTGCAGGAATCACCAGCTACAAACATGCAAACACAGAGTCTTGTATGAAACTACAAAACGATGGTACAAAACATTCCTGAAATTTGGCCCTGCAGGGCCACCTTGCAGACTTTAGCATAAACCCTAATCAAACTTACTTGGAACTTTCTAGGAATTCTAAAGACTTTGGTTACCTTGCTCAGGTGTCTTTGATTAGGGATGAAGTAAAACTGTGCAGGGCATAGTTTCTTAAAGGATTATTTCCCTTCAGAATTAAAATTTCCTGATAATTTAGTCACCTGTGTCATCCAAGATGTTCATGTCTTTCTTTTTTCAGTTAAAAAGAAAGGTTTTTGAGGAAAGCATTCCAGGATTTTTCTCTATATGGTGGACATGGAGGTGAGTAAATGATCAGGACATTTTTTAATCTGCAAGTGAACTAATCCTTTAAGTGAATGTAAGTAAATAGTACCTTTAGCATTAGTCCGTCCACTCTGATATCTACATGCTCGTCTGGTTTCTGTGAGTCATCGAGTTTGTACAGCTCCATAAATTGTTCTAAGCTCTGACGAAGGTCCAGCGCAAACAGATTGAGCCAAACCAGACTGCGAGAGTCAAGCACCAGCTGTAGTGCATTCAACTGCACATACAGGTTGGGACAAGGGACTGTAGAGAGAGAGTTTATTTATGTCAATTCAGAGAATGCTTGAGTAGTAATCATATTAAGTATTACTTCTGATTTTGTCAGCATTTATGATGGATGTGGTCACTTATTTCTTACTTGGATAGTCTTTGCCATCCGGGAAGTAGTATTCTGTAAATTCGGCGTGAATAGCCGGCATCTCTTGGGGGAGGTAGAGGGATTTCTTATTGCAGGATATCATGCTTTGAGGACTTGAGCGTGGCTGGTCTGCTGTAGACACCTTCAACACAGTGGAACAATCAACTTTTAAAGGGTTAGGCTACTTGTTAATAAAAATTTCATCATTTATTTAGGCAATGATGTCAATAATGACCACAGTGATTGCATCTTGATGCAACACATTTGGATTTGAAACAAGTTGAAAGGGAACTCTGGGTATTAAGACTTGTATGGGTTAATATAACATAAATGTTGTCTCTTACCGAAATGTGTAGTAAAAAAAAAACATGAAAGATATACATTATTTAGAAAATTCACATTATTTTATACATATTTTGGACTAAGAGGGGTGCCATTATTGTGATGATGTAAAATTGCACTCTGTGATCTACTGGCGCAACCTATAACTATCTTTACCGTAACACAACTCAGAAAATAAAATACTGATACAATGACCACTGTTACTGGAAGAGTTTGCAGGTGGCGATGGATAGAAGTATAAGTGTAGGCTTAAACCAAATGCCGTACCATTGATTTTTCTTTACAAGAAGTCTAAACGAGTGAATATATAGAGTGGAATTCAGGCTGAGAAACTTCTTCAGTAGCTGTGGCATCATGACAAGTGTCGGCATGTTTACATCTAGTGTTTCTTGTCTCTGCTGTTTGTAAGCTCTTTCAGTAGTTGTGGTCTACTAAAAGCCTCAAAGACATCAGGGCTAAAGCAGAGAGAACAAAGACGTGGGTCTTTAGGAAGTTTTATTCATCCTCAGGCATCTTCCCATTCTTTTCCCCTTTTCTTATCACTAGGAAAGCAGTGAAGACTTACATTGCTTCTCTTGTTAACCTTCAACTGAAAATAACAATCTATTGCAGAGGGAAAGATTATTAGTGTATATGTGTTCTTCCAAACAAACCTGATAGATGCTGAAATCTGCCATCCGCAGCACAATTGAGCTGGATATGAGTTGGGTTCTCGGTGCAGGTGGGGGCGTAAAGGAAGTGCTGGAGCCGGTGGAAATCTTTCCTGTGGGAAACACATACACTCAGATATCACAAACATAGTGGACCATCTGCACAAACCGCAGCCATGTGTTTGTGAGGCACCTCAAACGCACACCAGAGAGGTACCTGTCTCCAGACACCAGCAGCAGTTGGCCGTGGGGGAGAGCGGCCACAAGCCATCTGGGCCTGAGTCCAGCTCCCTAACCATTATCCCTCCACCCAGCGCCTCTAAGACAATCGACTGATGGACTGGGGACACAGAACCCATTACGCAAAAAACCTCTCAAACTAGGACAAGTGTTACTGTAGCTGCTATCAGGACACTTAATGGCCACAGCAATACACATTCTAATGATTTCAAAATTAAAGCCATAATCATAACATACTCATTAACCATACTGAGCTGAAAACTGTAACACTTTAGCTAAAGGCCCTTAAAGATGGAAGACCTCTTGGTTGCCATGTACACAACTACAACCCAAAACTGTGTAGTCAGTGTTATCTCTATCTTTGTGAAGAGCCCTTAAAATAAAGTGTCACAAATTCTTGCTATAGATCACATTTCACCCCAAAATCACTCCCTAAAACCCAACAAATAAGCAAAGAAATAAATAAAACTGATTTTTATATTATTTGCATGACATAACGCATGTTAAACTGCTTGCTGTTCTTCAAAAAAATCCTTCAGGTCCCACAAATTCTTTGGTTTTTCAGCATTTTTGTGTATTTGAAACCTTTCCAACCATGACTGCATGATTAAGATCCAACTTTTCACACTGAGGACAACTGAGGGACTCATATGCAACTATTACAGAAGGTTCAAACGTTCAATGATGCTTCAGAAGGAAACACAATGCATTAAGAGCTAAGGAGTGAAAACTTTTGAACTGAATGAAGATGTGTACATTTGTCTTATTTTGCCTAAATATATCTTTTTTTTTCATTTAGTACTGCCCTTTAGAAGCTATAGAATATAGTTACGTATTTCCTACAAGACAAAATACGTAAAATTTACCCTTATCTTCAAATTCAAAAGTTTTTCCCCCGGCTCTTAATGCATTGTGTTTCCTTCTGGAGCATCAGTGAGCATTTAAACCTGAATTTGTGGGACCTGAAGGATTTTTCTGAAGAACAGCAGGTAGTTTAACTGTTCAGGACAAATAAGGAACTCATGAACAACTATCACTAAACAAAAAAACAACAACTTTGGATCATTCAGGTAACAACACAGTATTGAGAATCAAGTGTGTTTAAACTTTTGAACGGGGTCATTTTTATAAATGTAACTATTATTTTCTCCTGTGGACTATTTGTAAACGTCTTTTATGTGAAATATCTTATTCAGGTCAGTACTAAATTTAAAATTACATGCATTTTGTATGATCCCCCTTATTTTGGTAATATAATTAACATTTTGGACATTCTGCAAGGTGTATGTCAACTTTTGACTTCAACTGTATTTATATTTGCATTACTGTAATATGTTTAATGAAAATGAGTTTAATAGTCATTAAAATAATGTCACAAGGTCTGATTTTTGGGTCAAATATGATCCAGACGTTCAGCATCGGTTGCATGAAATTCATCCTTTTTCTGTTTTTCAGTCACAATGAGATGAAAGCAGCCAATCAGGGTGTGTTAACAGACATGACATTCTCACCGTGTTGAGGGGAACTCTGTGTTTGTCCACTGACTGCGTTTTTCAGCAAATCCACGTTAGACTTAAACTCCTCCAGGAGAGAACGTGCCCAGGTCTCACGAGACTTTGTGGCCTCGCCGTAATGCATCCAGTGCATACAGCTCTCGCCTAGTGGGAGAAATAAATTAAGTTTTAACAATCTGAACATCTTCCTGTTCAACATGTTATAACAGGACGAATCTAAAGTGTTTACCAGCTTTGTGAAAGGGATAATAGTCTACGCTGATAGAACTGAAGGACAACTGCATTGCACCACCATCTAATCTCTTATTGATTCCTGTAGATTCAAAAAGACACAAATTTCAGCGTAACACCCAACTTTATAACACACTTCAGTGATAACAGTATTATGTGTGCATGAGTACCTCTGTCCTTAGCATTGGTGTCGTCGCAGATATGCAGGTCGAGATGTGTGATTTGGAGGTGGTGTGAGGTCTCGCGAACATCATAGGCGCTAAAAAGCCGTGCCATGGAAGCGCTCTGATCTGCAGCGGCTGAAGCCTGCTGTGTGCGCACCTGCTGGGCTGAAGGGGGCGGCGGTGTTACCTAAAAAGTTGAAATACACAATATGTAAAGCTCCAATAAAACATAATATAGAACATTTAACACATCACCAATGCAAATGTAGGACTAAAATATACAACCAGCAGGGGGCACCAAAATATTATTTTGACAATAGAAAGAATAAATTAAAAAAGAGGTAGTGTGAAACAGGTGGTGTGCCTGATTAATAAAGGGGATGAGGAAGTGGCTTCAAACACACACCTGCGTTGTGTCAGAGGCCATGCTCTTCCTCTGCGCAGCTGATTTCTCCATGGCTTCACCGAGAGACTTCGCATACTGCACCATGGCCTTGAGCTGAGAGTCCGTCAGCACCCACAGCAGGTCATCCAGGATCAGAATCAGCTTTGATGCAATAACATTGCAGTCTTTCATCTGGGAAAACACATGGACATACAGTTGTGAAGGCATATACTGTGGGATTTCAGATTTGCAATCATTAGAAATGTGTGTAAAAAGTGTAGTAAAACTGTAATACAGTGAAACATTGTTGCAATTTTAAATAACTTTTTACATTTTTAATTCATTTTATTTAAAGATGTTTCCTATGCTCATCAAGTCTGCATTTATTTGATCAAAAGTACAGAAAAAAACTAACGTAAAACCGTGAAACATTATTGCAATTTAAAGTAATGTTTTTTTATTTGAATTAAAATAAAAGTTTTTAGAACCTGTCAAATGTTTTTCAGGATTCTTTTTTCAAGCGTTTAAAAGAACAGCATTTATTTGAAATCTAAATATTTTTTTAACAATATGCGACCCTGGACCACAAAACCAGTCTTAAGTAGCACGGATCTACTTGTAGCAATAGCCAAAAATCATTAGGATATTAAGTAAAGATCATGTTTCATGAAGACATTTTGTAAATTTCCTACGGTAAATATATCAAAACTTAATTTTGAGTAATATTGTCCTATCCTAACAAACCATAAATCAATAAAATGCTTATTTATTCAACTTCCAATTGATATATAAATCTCAATTTTGAAAAATTGACCCGAATGACTGGTTTCGTAGTCCTGGTTCACATATACACTACTGTTCAAATGTTTGGGGTCAGTATTTTTCTGTCTCTCTCTCTCTCTCTCTCTTTTTTTTTTTTTTTTTTAGAAATTAATACTTTTATTCAGCAAGGATGTTAAATTGATCAAAAGTGATTTAGACTTAAATTGTGAGAAAAAAAAAAGTCTATTTAAAATAAATGCTGTTCTTTAAAACTTTTTATTAATCAAAGAATCCTGAAAAAAGTATCACAGGTTCCAAAAAACACATTAAGCAGCACAGCTGTTACTGACATTGATGATAAATAATCAAATTAGAATGATTTCTAAAGGATTATGTAACACTGAAGACTGGAGTAATGATGCTGAAAATTCAGCTTCTCATCACAGAAATTAAGTATATTTTAAAGTTTATTAAAATACAAAACGTTTCTTTAATTGTAATAATATTTCACAATATAACATTTTTTTCTGTATTTTTGATCAAATAAATGCAGCCTTGATGAGCAGAAGAGATTCCTTTAAAAAGCATTTTAAATCCTACCGATCCCAAACTTTTGAAAATCTGTGTATATTAGATTGTTGTTTTTGGTTAATGATACCAGCATTCAAGCTTTATTTTGATCTTTATTTTTAAACAGTTTAGAATCTTAAATTTCTGTCTTCATTTCACATCGTGATATTTTACTGACTTAAATGTTTTAAAAAATATTTTTTTTCCAGGTTTATGAATGACTTTGAACCCAGATTTTCAATATGCTCCCTACAGCATTTAATTTAATCTTGCATAATTTGACCATAGTAAACATACAGAATTTTTTCCATTTGTTTTTTATGCGAGGCCTGGATGCTACCAAAATAAAACCCTCTAATCAGCTGCCAATATTCAGACTACCAACAGAGAAATGTATCCCGGCTGCCCGCAGATTAAACCGTATGCTCCTGATTGAGGGTGTTAACTAAATATGTGTGTATGTGTATGTCCGTACCCTCCTCTTTAAAGAGACTCTGATCTTTGACTGGTTGGTGATTAGGCGTATTGGGGCGCTGACAACCTCATGTTCTGTGTTCTGGATGGCGTCTGCTTCAATCCTGATCATCTGCCAGCTCACTTCCTTAAATGTTAGAATCTAAAACAAATCATAGTGTTACCATATAAACACATACCTCAAACACTGCATAGCACAATAGACATCCAATGTAGTCACCTCTCCACGTGTAGGGTCTAAGATGCGCGTGTATCGGAGGTCACCGGTGGTCCAGCTGGTGTTAACACTGTAGACCTGGAGCTGCGAGAGCTCAAAGGAGGCGTTAAAGGCTTTGGCGCTGATGCGGATCACTATGGAGTTCACAGACAGAGAGATGCCCTCCACGACCTTCTCCGCAAAACCATATTCACTGGCAAAAAGAGAAAAAGAATACAATAAACATCAGGCTTGCACGCTTTCGCCAAAAGCAATATCTAGCTCTCATAACAAACAAATAAACAATGACTAATACAAAAAGAAATGTTTTTTTTCCATTACTTTTCAATGCACAATTTCTTTTATAAAAATATCTTAAAGGGGTCATGAACTGCCTTTTTTATTATTTTGTACAGTTCTCTAAAGTCCACTTATATTGCTATCAAGACTAAAAACATCATAATTTAGCAGTAATAGGCTATTTTCTGCCCTGTTTGACCCCTCTGAATGGAGTGCTCTGTTTGAATAGGCATGACAGCTTCAGTATAAGCAGTTTTTTACGTAAAGAGACAGATTTGAGTTCTTAAACTTACAGGATATTTTTACAATACAATGATTTCTTACACTGTACATCAAAAGACAAGGAAATGTTGATTTCTTAGTTCATGACACCTTAAATTTGGGTTTGGAATGACATAAGGGTGAGTAATTAATGACAGAATTTTCATTTTTGGTTAACTAACCCTTATGAACAACACTGGTTTGTAGTGCACATAGTTGTACTGTTAACGGCATTGTTATTCTTCTTGTTATTTCCCTACAGCGGCAAATGAACCACAAGTCTCGCACATTCACAGAAAACGGCTTACTTCAGTGGATACATCCAGGTTTTCCATGACAGAAGGAACCATGAAAACAGGAAGACGCAGAGATACAAATCTAAACTGATAAAGCAGATCAACTGAAACTGACCTTTGACCCGAGGCTGTTGCAATGGGTGATGGGCCGTTGGGAGGGCGAGGCTCGTCACAGGTGCTCATCTCCATGACGACTTTATCCAAAGACTGAAAGGCATGATTTACAGATGCAACAATTAGGCTGCAGAAAATGTCTTTTATGTCTGTAATCAAAGCAATGGCTGGTTCAAAGAAAAAACAAAAAAAAAACAAAAAACAAACAAACTGCTAAACAAAACCACAACAAAATCACGTTCATTCCGTTCCTTCTGTTTTTTTGTTTTTGTTTTTTTTCACAAAACAAAAAAAGTCCAGGAAAACAAAACAAAAAAATCATTACCAAACAACAACAAAAAAAAGAGCAAAGAACAGCAAACCAAACTGAATGAAAACAACAAAATCACGACCATACAACAAAACAAAGAACAGTAAAACAAAACAGCAAAACAAAACAAAAACAAAATCACATTCATTATGTTTGCTTTTTTCCACACAACAAAACAAAAAACAAAGAACAGTGAAACAAAACAAAATCATGACCACACAACAAAACAAAATACAGTAAAACAAAACAGAAAAACAAAACAAAATTAAAAGAACAAAACAAAACACAGCAAAACAGAATGAAAACAAAACAACAAAAATTTAAGAACAGCAAAACAAAAAAGCAACAAAAAAATAAAAAAACAGCAAAAAAAACAACAAAAACACATCCACACAACAAAACAAAGAAAAGCAAAACCAAAAAACACAACAAAACAGAACAGCAAAACAAAACAAAATCTGACCACAAACAAAACAAAAAAGAAAGAACGGCAAAACAAAACAGCAAAACAAAACAAAACCATGACTACATGAAAAAGAACAGCAAAACAGTAAAACAAAACAACAAAACGAAACAAACATAAAAAACACAACTATAGAGCTAAACAAAAAAGAACAGCAAAACAAAACAAAATCACAACCACAAAACTAAACAAAGAACAGCAAAACAAAACAGCAAAAAAATGCAAAAAATACAAATACACAACAAAACAAAAAAAACAGCTAAAAACAAAAAAACGAAAGATAATAGCAAAAAACAACAACATCTGAGCGCAAACAAAACAAAGAACAGCGAAACAAAACAACAAAGCAAAACAAAATCATACCAACATAAAAACCCAAAAAAGAACAGCAAAACCAAACAACTAAATCACAACCACACAACAAAACAAAGAACAGCAAAACAAAACAAAAAAATTAAGAAAACTGCAAAAAACAAAACGAAACAGAATAGCAAAAAAAAAAAAAAAAAAAAAAAAAAAAAATCTGAGCACAAAAACAGCAAAGCGAAACAAAATCATGACTACATAACATAAAAAAACAAAAGAACAGCGAAACCAAACAACAAAAATCACAACCACACAACTGAACAAAACAAAATTAAATAATAAAGAAAAACATTTGAATAAACTGTTATTACCAAAGTGATTGGATGAGTCTTCAGCTTGGTCCATGGGATCTAGGGCACAAAGCACACAAAGGAAATCTTATTTACAGAATATGCAACATTGTCCTTTATAATTAAAGCACACAGCCTGTTATTAGGCACTGTTTTGCTTTTGCTAAGATAGGACACGTATATTCATGTCTGTGTTAGTGTGTGTTAACAATATTGCTGTAGTCTTCTGGATAAAAACATTTACTTTTTAGAGATTGCCTTTATTGTATTTATTTAAAATGTAGTTATTTTAATTTTGAAGAACAGCCTCAGAAATATAATAAAACATTTAAAAAAAATGTCAAGTGGTACTTACTATTTGAAACGCTCATAAATCATGTTTTACAAATTTAATAATCTTTAATGCTTTGCTCAATGCGAATACCACTGCGTCTATGAAAGGCCCTTACTAATATAACTTCTAAGGTGTGTGTGTGTGTGTGTGTGTGTGTGTGTGAGCAGTTTTTTCCAGTGTGTCCGGGAGTGTTCAGAAACACCTGGAGCACAGCCAGAGGGAGAAAACTCTACGTTTCTCTTAAAAAGAGTCAGATTGGGAGAAGAAACACATACACACACACACACACACACACACACACACACACACACACACACACACACACACACACACACACACACACACACACACACACACACACACACACACACATCTCTAAAGAGCAGAACACAGAAAAGCTGTATTTCATTTCCTCTGCATTTAAATATAGATGTGGAAGTGGAGAGTTAAAAAGCTGCAGCATGAACATGAGGCATTGAAAAACACTAAAAGTGATGTTAGATCATCATATAGAGGAATAATAAAGGAGAATAACAGAAGGGAAAAGAAAAGGAGTGTTTCAAAAGCCGGATCTCTTGGTGAACATCATAGACACTATACTCTCTCTCTGTCATTTATTATCCAGGCGTGAGCTTCGTTTAACCAATCAGATTGCTGCACAAAGCCCGCACTGACCCTCAGAACAGCTGCGGCTATCGTTTTTTATCAATACAAACAATGACATCCATTGAGGTTTCATTAAACAACTACGTGGCAGAGCATGTCTAGACAAGAGTGGAGGAACAGCCAATAATGGTTGTGGAAAACTGCACTAGGCTAATAGATAATTGATGCCAGAGTGAAGAATAGGAAGGTCTACTGAGGCCAGAAAAAGGAAGAGAGAAAAGAAAAGCGTAAGAAGTAGAAGTAGAAACTAGAAAGTGAAACTACAAGATCAGCCTGGAAAAAAAATCAGGCCGAAAAAAACAGGACAAGGAAACTATGTGGTGTTTGTTCCTGTAACTAAAGTATCATCTATAACGTCAGGTCTAAATTACCACAATGCTCCATGCAATTGTTGAGTCATTATGACAGTATCAAACCATTCAATGTCACATTGTGTGTCTGGTCTATTGAGGTTTGCGTGGTCAGTGTGTTGTCATAGATTTGCCTAAGAGATTATAGAGCTCGGTCACTGTCTTTCCTCACCACAGACCTGCTGTCTGGTTTTCTAATACTATTAAATGTGGTGCACGAGTCTAAGTGTGTACTGCAGTGGTGATGCTAAAATATGATGGAAGACAGTGTATAATATTGTACAAAATGACTATTATTAGTATTAGTATTACAACTACTACTCTGAGCTGAGCTCAGTTACAGCTGAGGTCAAAAGTTTACATCCCTCTTTCGGAATCTGTTATAATGTTAATTATTTTACCAAATTAAGACGGATCATATAAAATGCATGTTATTGTTTATTTAGCACTGATCTGAATAAGATATTTCATAAAGCACACCGGAGAAAATAATAGTTGAATTTATAAAAATTACCCTGTTCAAAAGTTTACATACACTTGATTCTTAATACTGTGTTCTTACCTGAATAATCCATGGCTGTTTGTTTGTTTTTGTTTTGTTTAATTATAGTTGTTTGTGAGTTCCTTGTTTGTCCTGAACAGTTAAAATCCTTCAGGTTCCACAAATTCTTTGTTTTTGTTTTTTTTAGCATTTTTGTGTATTTGAACCCTTTCCAACAATGACTGTATGATTTTGAGATCCATCTTTTCACACTGAGGACAACTGAGGGACTCATATGCAACTATCACAGAAGGTTCAAATGTTCACTGATGCTCAAGAAGGAAAGACCATGCATTAAGAGTCAGGGGTGAAAACTTTTGAACAGAATGGAGATGTGTACATTTTTCTTATTTTGCCTAAATATCATATTTTTTTAAATGTAGTACTGCCCTTTAGAGGCTACAGTAGATAGCTACATGTTTCATAGAAGACAAAATAAGTAAAATTTTCCCCCGAACTTCAAATTAAAAAGGTTTTCACCCGCTTAATGCATCGTGTTTCCTTCCAAAGCATCAGTGAGCGTTTGAACCTTCTGTAATAGTTGCATGAGTCCCTCAGCTGTCCTAAGTATGAAAAGATGGATCTCATAATCATACAGTCATTGTTGGAAAGGGTTCAAATACACAAAAATGCTGAAAAACCAAAGAATTTGTGGGATTTGAAGGCTTTTTCTGAAGAGCAGCAGGCAGTTTAACTGTTCAGGACAAACAAGGGACTCATGAACAACTATCACTAAACAAAAAACAGTATTACGAATCAAGTGTATGTAAACATTTGAACAGGGTCATTTTTTATAAATTCAACTATTATTTTTTTCTTGTGGACTATATGTAAACATCTTCCATATATCTTATTCAGGTCAGTACTAAATAAACAATAACATACAGTACATTTTGAATAATCCCTCTTATTTTGATAAAACAATTAACATTTTGCAGATTCTGTAAACTTTTGACTTCTGTATCTTCCCAGCTGATTCTACATTAATGGTATCAGAGGGACTCATAGGGATGACGTAATCACGAAGCAGGGGTCGTCTCTTACCCGGATTGCAGCCTTGTTGCAGAAGACTTTATTAATGGCGAGCCAGGTGGGCAGATCCAACATGTTCTGCAAAACCTCCTCATCCAGCTCCAGGTTAGTAAGCTGGCCCTCCCCTTTCAGAGTGCTCAGATTAATCTTATCTGGGGAGAGGTTCTTAGCAAACCTGCAGAAAAGAGAATAAGAGAGAGAGGAATAGGGAGAAATTAATCAGGGAATAAAATCAGTATGAATGAGAAACTGAGGGAGGCAAAAAAAAGCACATTGCAGTTTTCCATTATGGTTTAATGGCTCTTTGTCTTGACTGTAATTACAGCTTTAAAAGCAAACAGACCGGTGAGCTGTCATGCTGTTACCACCCACTACTTGAGTGGTGTGAGCTCATATATGTGTGTGAATGTTTTAAATGTGATTAATAAGCACAATAATGAGTGTTCACCGATTAAAAACATTACATGGTACAAAAAAAAAAGCTCTTTTCACTGATTTACGTGAAAAGGGGTCGAATGAATTATCAGCACCGATATTAAGCATTTTATGGTTATCGTTATCG
>NC_133364.1:19817902-19851428 GCF_049309525.1 Garra rufa
ATCAATTCTGACTTTTTTTCTTGCGATTCTGATTTTTTTTTTCACAATTGCATGTTTATATCTTGGAATTCTGACTTTCTCACAACTGCTAGTTTATAACTCAGAATCCTGACTTTTTTTTTCTGACAATTCAGTCTTTTTTGAGTTTATATCTCACAGTTCTGACATTTTTTTTTTCAGAATTGCAACTTTATTTCACAGAATTATGAGTTTATTTCTCATAATTGTGAGTTTATATCTCACAATTCTGACTTTATAACTCACAATTGCAAGTTTATATCACAATTCTGAGAAAAGAAGTCAGAATTGCAAGTTTGTAAAACGCAACTTGAGAAAAAAGGTCAGAATTGTGAGGTAAAAATGACCTTTTTTATTTTTATTCAGTGGCGGAAAAGAGCTTCCATACAAATTTGACAATATTACTTTTTAACTGTATTTTTGATCAATTCTGACTTTTTTTCTTGCGATTCTGATTTTTTTTTTCACAATTGCATGTTTATATCTTGGAATTCTGACTTTCTCACAACTGCTAGTTTATAACTCAGAATCCTGACTTTTTTTTTTCTGACAATTCAGTCTTTTTTGAGTTTATATCTCACAGTTCTGACATTTTTTTTCAGAATTGCAACTTTATTTCACAGAATTATGAGTTTATTTCTCATAATTGTGAGTTTATATCTCACAATTCTGACTTTATAACTCACAATTGCAAGTTTATATCACAATTCTGAGAAAAGAAGTCAGAATTGCAAGTTTGTAAAACGCAACTTGAGAAAAAAGGTCAGAATTGTGAGGTAAAAATTACCTTTTTTATTTTTATTCAGTGGCGGAAAAGAGCTTCCATACAAATTTGACAATATTACTTTTTAACTGTATTTTTGATCAATTCTGACTTTTTTTCTTGCGATTCTGATTTTTTTTTTTCACAATTGCATGTTTATATCTTGGAATTCTGACTTTCTCACAACTGCTAGTTTATAACTCAGAATCCTGACTTTTTTTTTTCTGACAATTCAGTCTTTTTTGAGTTTATATCTCACAGTTCTGACATTTTTTTTTTCAGAATTGCAACTTTATTTCACAGAATTATATTTCTCATAATTGTGAGTTTATATCTCACAATTCTGACTTTATAACTCACAATTGCAAGTTTATATCACAATTCTAGAAAAGAAGTCAGAATTGCAAGTTTGTAAAACGCAACTTGAGAAAAAAGGTCTGACTTTGCAAACTTAGTATAAGACATTTCTTTCAACATCTATGTTGATGCAAATTACAGCACATATCACCATGCCAGGTGATCCACAATATAGCAGATTGTCAGTGAGATTAGTTGTTTACACAGTTTGCGGCCATACATTTCCACCCAATAGTACACGATAGCGTATTGATTGAAGTTGAGCAAGTTGTGGCAGATGTTTTCCTTAGGAGATTATTTGTATATTGTTGTAATTGCTCAAGTGTTGTTTTAGTTCCTATTTAAGCAAAACTTACCTGCCAAAGCCCATTTTCACTCACATTTGATGTTTGACAAGTGTTTATTGTGGACATTCATTTGGACATTCACTGGACAAGTATTGATTACATGATAAAATGTAAGACTTTTTCTTGACTCTTATCTTGACAGCTTCAAGTGGACAAAATACAACAACCTTACAGCATATTGATGTAAATTACCACAGAAATCATTAGCCATTTTGCCAGTATAACCTATTAACTAATGTTAAGAAGATTAGTTATTTACACAGTTTGAGGCCATAAATTTTCTACCAAACAGCATATAGATTATTTGTAAGGACACAGCGGTAATCTCAGTCGAATGGACTGCTGAGGTCTCATAAATTTCACCTGGTTCTTTTATCAGCAAGCCTCTGTACTTTCATTCTCTGCACACCTGAAAGGGGAACTACAGGAGCCAGTCAGTTGATATTTAAAACTTGTGTCATGAGAAGGTGAAATGCTTTAACTGCTGTTTTATGAGCTCAGAACAATACATGGCAAAAACAAATGAAACGCATTAAAATGGAACAGAATTTGACAGATAAACAAAGTTTGTACTCAAGATAAGTCTTTCTTTTCCTGTTTACAGTAGTGTTGCGTCTAGGCTTGTTTTGTAAGAAAAGAACGTTTCGCAAATACTTATTCACACCCACAGAATCTGGCTAAAATAAATAAAACAGTGTTGAATACGTGCCATTCTTTCTTACGCATGCAAGGAAATCCATATAAAAAAAAGTTGTTTTCCATCACACTTGTTTTCTTGAGATGCCCCACCTCAGATGCAATTTCCCAGCCTCCTGTGGCTTTTCTTTTTGCTGTGATTATCAGATCAGTTATTGTTTGGTGTCTCTCAATACATTTTTACAGGACCAATAAACTAAAGTGCCGTTGACAGCTTCTGACCAGAAATGCAAATGTTTTCACAAAGGAGAAGGGAATCCTGGATAAACTTGTGGTTAGTCCCTCTCTCTCTCCCTCTCCCTCTCTCTCTCTCTCTTTTTCATGGATGGAGATATGGAGATTATAGAATCCAGGGACTATGAGTTCTACCTGGTCTTCATTTCCAAAAAGAGAAGTAAAGTATCATTGACTGCTCCATGTTATGTTGACGTGGCACATTTAAATGGCCCCATGTATATAACAGGCCGCATTGCTTAGTTGGACAGTAAAACAGTAGTCGTTCTACAATATATCTGTCCGCATATAATCACTGAGACTAGAGGATATTTCCAGCTGAACATAGTTGAGGTCTACATAGATGCAGAATTAGGTTTTCCAAAGCCAGAATGGTGAGTTTTTTTTGACTCAAGCTGTATCAGTCTTCTTATACATTGCTTTATGTACTCTTTTTTTTCTTTTAATATTTAAAACTTGATGCAATTTATTTTATTTTAATATTTTATTTCATTTTACTTTATTTTATATGTGGTTCATTTAATTATTTATTTATCAGATACCACAGTTTATTTCATAAGCATTCTGCATTTTTAAGTTTTTAATGAGAAGCAAGACGGAATACTAATATAATCCTAATAATTTCTTACAGGGATCTCTCGAAAATGATATCAATCAGGATTTTCAGGACGCAATTGATGTAATTCAGCGTCACTCTCAGATACGACACTTTGACAATGGTATATATACATAAAAAAATGATATACCATAATAAATAATAATATAAATGTCACAAAATTAAATTTACTATGCAATATCATTAAGTATAAAAAAGCATTTTGACAAATTTTCTTTACATTTTTTATTCCAGAAAACAAATACTATGAGAATTTGGAAAGCCAACAGTCCTCGGTGAGACATGCCATCTCATATTATCAGTTCACACCTCATTTTGAGCCTCCAGGACCGGTGTATGACTGGAATGAATCCTCAGTAAGTTCACAACTTTTTCAATTTTTTAAAACTGTAAGACGATACGTTTACTTATTTATTTGTGACTAACAAAGCTTCACTCTCTACTGTATCAGCAGACATGGCCTCACATTGTGCCAGACGTGTCTCTGGGGCCATTGTGTTCTGCTGAGTCTTCAGCATTTTACTCAAATTTACCACAGCGCCACGGAAAAGGTAAAAAAAAAAAAAAAATTCTCTGTGTTTGAAAATGTAAGAGTTCAATATATGGGAGTCTCTAAACTGCATATGTGACCCTGGACCACAAAACCAGTCATAAGGGTAAATTTTTTGAAATATAGATTTATACATCATCTGAAAGCTGCATAAATAAGCTTTCCATTGATGTATAGGACAATTTTTGGCCGAGATATTTGAAAATCTGGATTCTGACGGTGCAAAAAAATCAGAATACTGAGAAAATCACCTTTAAAGTTGTCAAATGAAGCTCTTAGAGATGCATAATACTAATCAATAATTACATTTTGATATATTTGCGACAAAAACTTTTACAAAACATCTTCATGGAACATGATCTTTATTTAATATCCTAATGATTTTTGGCATAAAATAAAAATTTATCATTTTGATCATTTTAACTTTCACAGAGGGAATTTTGGGTTTCTAATTTCGTCACACCCTTATTCAGAAAAAAAACCTAGAACAGAAAGGAAACAATTTTGGGGAAATAAAATGTTCTTCAGGATATGGACAGGAACGTAAAGTTTGGTGTGTGTAAGTGCTACTGAAGTGGAGATTTATGGCTTAGTGTAGAAGAAAAAACGTATTTCGCGAAAACAGCCTTTAAAAATATGTATTCTAATTGCAATCTATTGACACAAATAGATAAAGTGCTATAAAAGAAACACTTGTTTTGAAACAGTGTTTTTTTGGATGTTTTCTTCCCACTTATGAAAAACCAAAAAGCCCAAAGTCTCAAACTTGACAGGTGGATGACAAAAACTGTGTTTTTGCCTGCAGTGTCTCCCCTTAAAACTGGTTTTGTGATCCAGGGTCACAAATCATAACCTAAATAATAAACACACACATTAACATACTCATGCACGTCCTAAAAACTGACTGTACTGCATTTTCATGCTTCATGGTTTTCAACAAAGTTGATTTCTTTACAATACAGAAGTGCTGAATGCATCATATATATATTCCTCTTCCTCATTAGGTCGTAAGAAGCTACGCTTATATGAATATCTGCATGAAGCTCTACATGATGACAACATGGGCGACTCAATCCAGTGGACAGACCGAGGGAGCGGCATCTTCCACTTCATCTCAAAAAATAAAGAAAAACTGGCCGAATGCTGGGGTCAACGCAAGGGCAACCGCAAAACCATGACCTACCAGAAAATGGCACGCGCTCTCCGCAACTACAGCCGCACGGGTGAGATTGTGAAAGTGCGTCGCAAGCTCACTTATCAGTTCAATCCGGCTATTCTGCAGCGATTGAGCTCAATCCCAGGCTACAGCTCAGGCCCTTCATCCAGAGACGTGGCCCTTCATCAGCAAGGCTCTGCGGAGCACGTCTACTACAGCTCTCCTCTACCAGACTGCCATTACTGGTATGGCCAGTACTCTTACCAGGGCGAGTACGATCTTGCTACTGTGCTGACAATGCACGAGGACCCCAAAATAGGCGTTCCAGCTCAGTGATTCTCAAAGAGCTGATCCCTGTCATTCCATGAATTCTGAAAGTTCTGTCTTTTACAAGGGAGATTCTTTAAAATAAGCTTTGACTTGTAGTAAAAATTTACAAAAATGCCTACAGTGCATTAGAAATGAGTGCAGGATGTAATAACTAGGATGTTATACTGTTTAAACACTGCAAAAAATGTTTTTCTTACTTAGATTTTTTTTGTCTTGTTTCCAGCCAAAATATCTAAAAAATTCTTAAATCAAGAAGGATTTTCTAGATGAGTAAAAATGATCTTGTTTTCAGAAAAAAAACAAGTCAAAATTAAGTGCTTTTGCTTAAATCAAGCCAAATAATCTGCCAGTGGGGTAAGAAAAATAATCTTGGTTTCTGTTTGAAATAAGATTTTTTTTTTCTTACCCCATTGGCAGATTATTTTGCTTGTTCTAACCAAAAGATCACTTAATTTTGGCTTGTTTTTTTCTGAAATAATAAAATAATAATAATTTTTACTCGTCTAGAAAACAAGTGTTTCTTGGCTGGAAACAAGACAAAAAATCTAAGTAAGAAAAGCATTTTTTGCAGTGATTAGAAATTAGAAAAAAATATATATATCAGCAAAGATGCATTAAATTGATCAAAAGTGACAATAAAGACATTTATAATGTTAGATTTCTATATCAAATAAATCATTTTTTTAAAAGTATCAGATAAGTGTCCTGAAAAATCAGGAAAAAATTACACTATAAAATAAATATAAGTGTTGGGCAACGATTAATCGTGATTAATCGCATCCAAAATACATACATACATACATAATATATATGTGTGTGTATTGTGTATATTTATTATGTATATATAAATAAATACACATGCATGCATATATTTAAGCAAAATATGTTACGTTTATATTTTAAATATATTTATATATAATATCAATTATATGAATATAAATATATACATGTAAATATTTTCAAAATATATACTGTATGTGTGTGTCTTTATATATGCATAATAAATATACACAGAACACACATACTGTTTATTATGTACACAAATACATTTATT
Organism: Garra rufa; assembly: GCF_049309525.1. Taxonomy (NCBI): domain Eukaryota; kingdom Metazoa; phylum Chordata; class Actinopteri; order Cypriniformes; family Cyprinidae; genus Garra; species Garra rufa. The sequence continues at coordinate 19,824,024 of NC_133364.1, forward strand.
TAGGATGCGATCAATTGTGATTAATCACGACCCAGCACTATTAAACACATTAAAACAGCAAACAGTTATTTAAAATTGTAATATATTGTACAATACTACTGTTTTTTTGTTTGTTTGTTTGTTTGTTTTTTAATAAAACAAATGCGACCTTAATGAGATAAGTGACTTCCTTCACAAAAATGTAAAAAATCATTAAAAAATGTAACTTTTGAAATGCAGTGAACATGTACGTTGGCCCTAAAAATGATTTGGACATTTAAAATATAAACGTCTTTGCATTTAAAACTATCAAACCAAAAAATATGTCCTTAAAACATGACAGGGTGAGCACTTTTTAAGCAAAACATTTTACATTTCTAAAATAAAAATAAAAATTATATTTTGTGTGCAATTAATCCACATACTTTTTTTTATTATCGACTGTTTGTCTGTCAGTTGTCGTATATATTAATGTTTACTTTTCTCAACTTGTTTATATAAGATCAATTGTTGTATTGCTCAAATAAAGTTTCCTGTCTTGAAAATCCCAACAAATTTGTTTGTTAAACTCTCCGCTGCAACATGTACGGTTGAAGCCGCTGTATAAACGTTTGCGCTGATTTCTTTGCAAATGCACTGGGCTAAGCTTATCTAATTTCAGAGAGACGATTGTTTGTGACTGCTTTCTGTGTCATATTACAAACTGATCTCAAATCACCTTCCTCTTTGTAAGATAGCAATCAAACACTAATGTAGTGCTGCTGTATAATTTTCATACTGGACAATAAACACTGGTCTCATAACAACTGTGCTCTTTCAGATTTTATGATTGAAGTTTTAAATATTGCACGTTGCTTTTTCCCATCATTTCAAAGTTCTTGATTATCTGAGCACAAATGAATGTGCATTTTTTTTTTTTTTTTTTATGTGGAGCCTGCGTGTCATTGTTAGGTGGCTGTGGTTGTTATCTCTAAGAGTGAAGAGGATGTGGTTACTGGTTCCATAAAGGTGGACGCTAGAGATGTGTGTTAGACCGAGATCAGGGTGTGAATGTTTGGGCCTACAGAAACTGTGGTTTTGGGTCAAAAAATGGCTGGTTATTTATGTACGGTCGTAGATCATTTAAGAAAGGCCTGTTCACTCCCACAGCCCCCTGCTATTGATAAAAACAAGTCTGCACCATTTCAACAAGAGAGAGTTTTGTGTGTAAAACACACTAATAGTAACAAATCCTTCTTTTCCTACACTTGAAACAGCTATACCTACAGTAAGGATCACAGCCGTAACACTAACATGGTAAGAACTGATCAGTTTTACAGTTTATGTAGTTTTTATTCTACAGTATTAGAGCAAACCAAATACTTTTTGAAGGCCACTATTGTGTACGAGTTAAAAAATAGTTACTTCTTCTTACCAGAACTGTCCGCAGGAACATCAGAGCGATTTGGAGGTGATTCTGGAATTTCTTGAGGAGCATTACAGACAGGAATCTCGAAGAAAAGCCCTATGGAACAGTAAGAAGGAAGCTTAAAATAACAGAAACTTCTGTCAGCATTTACTCTACTTTTAAATGTCACATTTCATTCAACGTGTTACTTGCACTTTGTTTGTAATTATTTGTGGAATTTACTAGCAATTTCTGAGTAAATAATACACCTTTTTTTAAAAGCACCTTTATGTATTTTCGACTAACACTGAAGAACATTTAGCATTTTTTCAGCTCTTTTTGTCAATGCAATGGAAGTCAAATCTTTTTATTTAGTACTGACCTGAATAAGATATTTCACATAAAATATACAATTTAACAAGATAAAATAATAGCTGAATTTATAAAAAATTACCTAGTGCAAAATTTTACATACACTTGATTCTTAATACTGTGTTGTTACCTGAATGATACACAGCTGTGTTTTTTTTGTTTTTTTGTTTAGTGATAGTCACTTGTTTGTCCTGAACAGTTAAACTGTCTGCTGTTACTCAGAAAAATCTTTCAGGTCCCACAAAATCTTTGGTTTTTCAGCATTTTTGTGCATTTGAACTCTTTCCAACAATGACTCTATGATTTTGAGATCATAAGCAACTATTACAGAAGGACGGTTCAAACACTCACTGATGCTCCAGAAGGAAAACAATGTGTTAAAAGCCAGGGGTGTAAACTTTTGTACATTTTTCTTATTTTGCCTAAATATCATATTTTGTACATTTAGTACTGGCCTTCAGAAGCTACAGAAGGTATTTACATGTTTCCCATCTCTTACTGAATTGTGTTTCCTTCTGAAGCATCAGTGAGTGTTTGAACCTTCTGTAATAGTTGCATATGAGTCCCTCAGTTGTCCTCAGTGTGAAATGATGGATCTTAAAATCATACAGTCATTGATGGAAAGGGTTCAAATACACAAAATTGCTGAAAACCCAAAGAATTTGTGGGACCTGAAGGATTTTTTTTTTTTCTGAAGAACAGCAGTTTAACTGTTCAGGACAAACAAGGGACTCATGAACAATGATCACTAAATAAAACAACACAGCATCATTCAGGTAACAACACAGTATTACCTGTAAGAATCAAGTGTATGTAAACTTTTGAATAGGGTCATTTTTATAAATTCAACTACTATTTTATCTCGTGGACTATGTAAATGTCTTTTGTGAAATATCTTATTCAGTTCAGTACTAAATAATTGTATTTGTATAATGTATTTTGTATGATCCCTATTATATTGTTCAAATAAGTAACATTTTGCAGATTCTGCAAGGTGTATGTAAACGTTTGACCTCAACTGTACATATACTTTTAATGTTTGAACAAGTATACACAACACTAAAAGTGTAGTATATACATATTTTGGTGGTCAACTAACATACTAAAACACAAGAAAAAGTACTTGATTTTTTTTTACTGCAGTGTTATTCAATATTACATTTAGCAATATACTTGCTAATATAATACAGTTCATATTCATTAAATTGCAACGTCTTTCCAAATGTGTTAAATAGACTTAAATATATTTAAATACCATTTGTATTTAAATTACAAATATATTTAAATACATGGCATGCAAGTTTCAATAGAAATGACATTAAAGCACATTTTAGTTGACTATAAATGCTTGTCAGTGCATTTGTCAGTAAACATATTTCAATGACAATAGAACCAATTATAAAATTCTATTATAAATTAACATATAAACATGTATTTTAATGGGTCAAAACTTTTGGCTAATTGCATTTAAAGCTCATTCTAAAGCTGAATAATGTATATTATTAAGCAGTACTCTTTTAAATGTTGGGTTTACATGTTTTATGGGGACATTCCATAGGTGTAATGGTTTTTATACTGTACAAACCGTACTTTCTATCGCCCTACACCTACCCTACACCTAAACCTAGCCCTCACAGGAGATTGTGCATACCTTTACTTTATCAAAAAAACTCATTGTGCATGATTTATAAGCCTGTTTCCTCATGGGGACCTGAGAAATGTCCCCACAAGGTCAAAATCTACTGGTATTCCTATCCTTGTGGGGACATTTGGTCCCCACGACGTGATGAATACCAGGTACACACACACACACACACACACACAAAATCAAAATCAGCAGTCTTTACTTCTACTAACTCTTTTTTTAATGCAATGGCAGTGAGGGATTTCTCTGCCATGTCAACCAGTGAAGATATGGACATATCTGGAGAAAAGCTACCTGCTGGAGAGCCTTTCAACAATGTGTTAGAACAAGAAAAGTCTCAGCTGCAGCCTTCTGCACCTGCAGTTCAGCAGGTAAACCATTCAGTTCAACACTTTTAACTTGCACCCATTTTTAGATTTTAAAACCACGTACTTATGTCAAATGAATAGGTCAAGGGATCTCAGGCCAAAGCAAATGGATCTGAGTCATATTCGGACCGCAGGATGAATTGCAACGACAAAGCCGTTGCCGACCAGTCTGCGGTCCTTCACAATACACCCGACGGGCAAGTGTTAAACGCCCTAAACAGACCACAGAGACCTTTAACTCTGAATGCAACACCTGAAAAGTGTGCCGAATCATTGCCCAGCATTACACCTGCAGAGAAAGGTCAGTTCTGCTTTTGTGGTTTATTCAGATGCTATCTCGAAGGTGAGGAATAACCTAGAGGAACTGCAGCACGGGAGCGGCCTGTCCTGCCCATAACTGCCAAATAGAATCTCAGTTCTCCCTTATTTTCTCTGGTCTTGTACACCATTGATGTTTGAGAGATGCTTATCTTAATTACACCTATCATAATACAAGGCTGTTTTATGGGAAATAGTTTCCATAGGCCTTTCACGCACGAGCGCACACGCGAACGCTGTTTGACCGCAGTTGTCTCTATGATTGCAGGGAAAAAGCTACGACTTTTCCACTTCCTGTTCGAGATGCTGGAGGACCCAGGCATGGCCCACAGCGTGTCCTGGGTGTCAGCTTCGGCAGGCATCTTCCGCTTCTCTGCCAGGCATAAGGAGCGTGTGGCAGAGCTATGGGGACAGAGGAAAGGCAACCGGATGCCTATGACTTACCAGAAAATGTCCCGCGCCCTGCGAAATTACACCCACTCGGGGGAAATCATTAAAGTGAAAAAGAAACTGACTTATCAGTTTAGTGTCGCCACCCTTTCTACTTTACAAAGTCAACAGGGGTTAAAGAAAGCAGCATGTGGAACAAAATGAGAGCTGAACGATTGTCTCAAGTGTGTTATGGTCACTATTTGTTACTCATGATATCTTAATTGCCTTTGCTAGCAGGAGGAGGGTAAATTTAGTTTCTGTTTTCACTTGCGATGAAGGTTATGAACTGTGGTGTTTTGTATAGCAGACTCTTAACTAAACGATTTAGTTTTAGCTGTTCTCTTGATGTTAGTCTTTTAAAAGCATGTTTTTTTTTTAAATAAATAAAAAAGTATTTGTGTTTGTTTTCATATATAGTTAACCTATATGATGCTTTTTTTTAGTTTCTTTATAAGATTTTCAGTTGACATTTGAAAAGAACCCCCCAAAATAAAAAAGACTAAATATGTCCTTCCTCCAGCACTGCTCATTTGTTCCCAGTAGGTGGCAAAGCTGCTACACTGCTTTTATTTAGATTGTCACTTGGAGATTGTTGTTCATTACAGTTGCGCTTTTTTTTCTGTTTTAACTGAACTTAATTGTTAACAACTTAATTAATGTGCATAAAGCTGATGTTAAGCATTACAAACTGCATTATGCTTTCTAAGTATCTTCTCTATTTTTTGCCTTTACAATGTTTAAATCTGTTTTTAAGTATTGTATATATACAGTCAAACCAAAATGTATTTAGACACATTCAACATTTATCACAGTTTATTTGCTATAGTTTAGAAAATGGTAATAAAATATGACAAGAACTCCGAGTTAAACTGTGTCAGAACAAATTTATCTCGATTATGTCAGATAACTTTGATGGTCAGGACAAAGTGTCTGAATAATTTTTGGTCCCACAGTTTTACTGGTAGTCCACTGTATGAAAAATTCTGAGATATAATATGTCACAGTTTATTTTATTTTGCTATCCTCACTTACATAAATTAACTATAGTGTTTTGCTTCCACTTGTAAAAAAATATCAAATATTATATCTGGTGTCTGAATAATTTTTGGTTTGACAATATTTAGCAATATTTGAATTAGCTTCTATTTATATATTTATATAAGTAAAACAATATTTTTATTAGACTCTAATACAGTACATACCGAACACTGAATACATATAAATCATGACATACATTATACATTAATAATGCAATAATGTATATTTTTTTAATGTAAAATAAAAAAAATTTCAAGGTAAACTATATTTTTTACTAAACATTGATTATTAATTAATAAATAGCATTTAGTTATACCACATTTAACTTTGTCTTTACAGTTTACATCTGTTTTAGTATTATTTATATACTATTACAGTATTTTCCAATATTTTAGTTAGCTTCTGTTCATATATTTACAGCTTATTTTAGTTTTAGTTTAGTGTTGCGTGATTTTTATTAGTCTATTTAACTTTAATTTAGATTTATTTCAGTTTTTGTTTTATTTCTTGTAGTACTTCAACTTCAACTTATTTTTTTTTCAGTTAGTTGCCAATCCAAGATTTGTCTTTTTCATTTAAGATTTTTGTCAAGTTTAGGTTTTCATGCAATATTTATATATTTTAGCTCCATTTTTAGTTAAAGGGAACCCAGGGTATTAAGACTCATGGCTTAATATAACGTAAAATATGTATGTAGCAGAAGACCCATACGAGGATTTTCGCTATTTAAAAAATCCACATTGTTTTATACATATTTTGGACTATAAGGCACGCCATTATTTTAATGAGGTAAAATGGTTGCACTCTGTGAGCTACTGGTGCTACCTGTTGCTATTTTTACCGCAACACAAGGAGTCTAAAGGCCCTGGATATCGATTGAAATCCATGCTGAGAAACTCCTTCAGTAGCTGCCATGCCTTGACAAGCATTGACATGCTTACATCCTGCCAGGATGGCATCTAGAGTTTCTTGTCTCTGCCATTTTTAAGCTTCTTTTAGTAGCTGTGGTCAACTAAAAGCCTCAAAGTGGAGAGAACAAAGATGCAGGTCTTTAGGAAGTTTTATTCGTCCACAGGCATCTTCCCACTCTTTTCTCCTATTCCTATTACTAGAAAATTACAACCAAAAGCCACACAATGCGGCATTGTATCAGTATTTTATTGACAGAGTTGTGTTGCTGTAAAAATAGTGTCAGTAGCTCACCAAGTGCAACTATTTGACTTCACCAAAAATAATGGCACCCCAAATAGTCCAAAATGTATATAATACGATGGGGATTTTTTAAATAATGTAAATCTTTCATGGGTTTTCTAACACATATTTTAGTAAGAGACATCATTTACATGACATTAAGCTATACAAGTCTTACTACCCAGGGTTTTCTTTAAAGAAAATGATTTTTAATAGTTATTTTTTAGATATACTCTCATAAAGAGACACCTGAGTTGTTGATTCATATCAACATCTCAAATCAAGTGGCAATGCTTTTCTCAGAAATTATTTCACCCTTCCAGTCCATTTTTGCAATTTGCATAATCAATTATTTTACCATTCAAAACCAAACAAACTTCTTCTCACGAAATGGCACCTGTGCTGTCTCTCTTTACTATAAACAACACTGGCTTTGAGATATTGTTACATGCTGCAATAAAATTCATAGGTTTTCAAGCACGGCTTGTTCAAATGGTTTTTGGAGCCACTGAAAGCAGCTGTTGAGGTCATTCTCTTTACTGGCATCATTGTTGATACTGAAGTTGGACACTATGCTAATGACAACACTCTGCTAAAAGGCAGATTCTTGGTTTGCTCTCTCTGACTGACTGACAGGCCACAGGATACTCCTTGCACAAGATAATTTGCGATTCTGAGATGGTGTTTCTCTCCCTTTATAGTCCCACCGAGTTTTGTTCACAGGCAGGAGTGGAATCTATTTCTGCAGTGAGTATTCATGCTCTCCATGCTAGATCACTACATCTAAAGCATTGCCTGGCCTGCTCCACGGGGAGAAGATCCATTCTACTGAACGCACTGAATCTTAATGAGATGTTGAAATTCTGAAGGGATATCTGTTCATCTTTGTTTAGGTTCCAGTGTGTGTGTGTGTGTGTGTGTGTGTGTGTGTGTGTGTGTGTCTGTGTGTGTGTGTGTCTGTGTGTGTGCATTAGTGCAGGCAGGTGCCACTCTGACTCTCTAGACTGAGCTTTTTATGGTGACTGTGAGAGCTAAATCCCCATGGGTGACATGAACCTTTAACCACCAGTCTGGTCCAAATGGTTTTGTGTTTACTTTGTGGCAGGACCACATGATAGCTCCCCAACACCCCGTCTTTAGAGCCATACACGCAAGACCCCCCTTAGAGGGTCCAATACCAATAAAGGCCACAAATCATGCTTGAAGAGATAGTTGAACCAAAAATAAAATTTTGTCACTCATGTTTAAGTTGTTCCAAACCTGTGTGAGTTTATGCCAAATGGTTAACGGTCGCCATTGACTTCCAAAGTACTTTTTTCTATACTATAGAAGTCAATGGCTACCGTAACCCATTTGGTTAGCAACATGTTTCAAAATACCTTTTTTTATGTTCAACAGAAGAAAGAAACGCATACAGGTTCGGAACAACTTGATAGTGAGTAAATAATGACACAATTTTCATTTACTGGTGAACTTGCTTTTAAAATCCACTCAGTCAAGATTTTTGTGTTATTCAAGAGTATAGCTCACCTTTTACAGTATAAAAGGGGCATTGTGTCAGTGTTTTATTTTCCGAGGTGTGGTAAAAATAGCAATATTTTTATAGTCTAGAATATTTATAAAACCATGTGAATTTTTTAAATAACGTTAATCTTTTTTGCTTTTACATAATTTACGTTACATTAGGCTGTAATACTTTAAAGAAACCATTCATAACCAACATGCATCCCACACTGCCAACTAAATAAGCAATTTACAATTAATTTTGTTAACAGGGCATCGTATCAGTATTTTATTTTTCCAAAGTGGGGTAAAAATAGCAACAGGTAGCGCCAGTAGCTCACCGAATGCGACCATTTGGCGTCGTCACCGAAAGTAATGGCGCCCCCCCAGTCCAAAATGTGTATAAAATAAGGTGATTTTTTTTAAATAACTTAAATCTTTCATGGGTTTTCTACTACATATTTTAGTAAGAGACATAATTTACATTATATTATGCCATAATACCTGGGGTTCCCTTTAAGGTAACCAATTACAACCTACTTACATCACACACTGCCAACTAAATAAGCAATTTACAATTAATTTTGTTAACAGGGCATCGTATCAGTATTTTATTTTTCCAAAGTGGGGTAAAAATAGCAACAGGTAGCGCCAGTAGCTCACCGAATGCGACCATTTGCCGTCGTCACCGAAAGTAATGGCGCCCCCCCAGTCCAAAATGTGTATAAAATAAGGTGATTTTTTAAAAATAACTTCAATCTTTCATGGGTTTTCTACTACATAGTTTAGTAAGAGACATAATTTACATTATATTATGCCATAATACCTGGGGTTCCCTTTAAGGTAACCAATTACAACCTACTTACATCACACACTGCCAACTAAATAAGCAATTTACAATTAATTTTGTTAACAGGGCATCGTATCAGTATTTTATTTTTCCAAAGTGGGGTAAAAATAGCAACAGGTAGCGCCAGTAGCTCACCGAATGCGACCATTTGGCGTCGTCACCGAAAGTAATGGCGCCCCCCCAGTCCAAAATGTGTATAAAATAAGGTGATTTTTTTTAAATAACTTAAATCTTTCATGGGTTTTCTACTACATATTTTAGTAAGAGACATAATTTACATTATATTATGCCATAATACCTGGGGTTCCCTTTAAGGTAACCAATTACAACCTACTTACATCACACACTGCCAACTAAATAAGCAATTTACAATTAATTTTGTTAACAGGGCATCGTATCAGTATTTTATTTTTCCAAAGTGGGGTAAAAATAGCAACAGGTAGCGCCAGTAGCTCACCGAATGCGACCATTTGCCGTCGTCACCGAAAGTAATGGCGCCCCCCCAGTCCAAAATGTGTATAAAATAAGGTGATTTTTTAAAAATAACTTCAATCTTTCATGGGTTTTCTACTACATAGTTTAGTAAGAGACATAATTTACATTATATTATGCCATAATACCTGGGGTTCCCTTTAAGGTAACCAATTACAACCTACTTACATCACACACTGCCAACTAAATAAGCAATTTACAATTAATTTTGTTAACAGGGCATCGTATCAGTATTTTATTTTTCCAAAGTGGGGTAAAAATAGCAACAGGTAGCGCCAGTAGCTCACCGAATGCGACCATTTGGCGTCGTCACCGAAAGTAATGGCGCCCCCCCAGTCCAAAATGTGTATAAAATAAGGTGATTTTTTTTAAATAACTTAAATCTTTCATGGGTTTTCTACTACATAGTTTAGTAAGAGACATAATTTACATTATATTATGCCATAATACCTGGGGTTCCCTTTAAGGTAACCAATTACAACCTACTTACATCACACACTGCCAACTAAATAAGCAATTTACAATTAATTTTGTTAACGGGGCATCGTATCAGTATTTTATTTTCCAAAGTGGGGTAAAAATAGCAACAGGAAGCGCCAGTAGCTCACCGAATGCGACCATTTGGCGTCGTCACCGAAAGTAATGGCGCCCCCCCAGTCCAAAATGTGTATAAAATAAGGTGATTTTTTTTAAATAACTTAAATCTTTCATGGGTTTTCTACTACATATTTTAGTAAGAGACATAATTTACATTATATTATGCCATAATACCTGGGGTTCCCTTTAAGGTAACCAATTACAACCTACTTACATCACACGCTGCCAACTAAATAAGCAATTTACAATTAATTTTGTTAACAGGGCATCGTATCAGTATTTTATTTTTCCAAAGTGGGGTAAAAATAGCAACAGGAAGCGCCAGTAGCTCACCGAAGGCGACCATTTGGCGTCGTCACCGAAAGTAATGGCGCCCCCCCCAGTCCAAAATGTGTATAAAATAAGGTGATTTTTTTTTAAATAACTAAATAAGCAATTTCAAATTAATTTTGATAATGGGGCTTTGTGTCAGTGTTTTATTTTCCCAAGTGGGGTAAAAATAGCAACAGGTAGCAGCAGTAGCTCACCGAGTGCAATCATTTAACGTCACCGAAAGTAATGGTGCCCTCTATAGTCCAAAATATGTACAAAACCATGTGGATTTTTTAAATAACAATCTTTTTTGGTTTTTCCACTACATATTTCAGTAAGAGACATAATTTACGTTATATTAAGCTTTAACACCTGGGGTTCCCTTTAAAGAAACCATTCATAACCTACTAACTGTACATCGCACACTCCCAATTAAATTTCCCAATAAATTTTGCTAATGGGACCACATACTTATTGTGTGACAAGCTTTTGTGAAAAAATCCCATTCTAAACAAGGTAAGTGGTAAGTGCAGCACAGCTATGGATTGAATGACTGACTCTGACCTGTCAGAGTCTTTCAGAACATGAACAGCCTGAAATTACTAAAGAAGAGTCCTGGCGTAATACGTAATATGTTACAGGCTCAACTACAGGCTAATATTACTTATGATCATTCATGTGACCCTCGGAGAAGCTGACATTTAGTTTTTTCAGTCTTTGGCATAATCACATGTGCAGTTCAACTAGAAGTTCACAGCCAGTGGGTCAACTGTCATGTGTTGTAAGCATTAGGTAAAAAGGTATTTTTATTACACTTGAATACGTGCACATCCACTGAATATATTTGAAGCATGACTTATACATTAATACATGAATGTTTACTTTTTGATGTTAAATGTAAACATTTTTCAAGGTAAAATGTATTTTTAAGAAATATCATAGAGTATTAATTAATAAATAGCATTTAATTACACCACATCTTACAATTTACCACCTAAACTAACCTTGTCATGTCATAAAAAGGACTTATTTGTGACCCTGGACCACAAAACCAGTCATAAGTAGCATGGGTATATTTGTAGCAATAGCCAACAATACACTGTATGTGTCAAAATGATCGATTTTTCTTTAATGCCAAAAATCATTAGAATATTAAGTAAAGAAGATCTTCCATGAGGATATTTTATAAATTTCCTACCATAAATGCGTTTTTGATTAGTAATATGCATTGTTAAAAACTTCATTTGGACAACTTTAAAGGTGATTTTCTCAATATTTAGAATTTTTTGCACCCTCAGATTCCAGACATTCACATAATTGTATCTCAGCCAAATATTGTCCTATCCAAACAAAACATTATTTCTTCAGCTTTCAGATGTATAAATCTCAGTTTCAAAAGACTGACCCTTAGGACCTATTTTTTGTAAAAAATACGAAAAAAAATTTTTTTGTAATTAATTTATTTCTCTAAAATGTAATGTATTTTATTAAATGGATAGCTCTGGATAAAATTAGCACCTCTATATTAGGTTAAAATGAATTAATTTAAAATCTTTCTTTCTTATTTGAAATATATGTTACTTCCAGAAGCACAAAAACAGATCATAAATTACATGTAACTGCGTGCTAAAACTATTAAAGCTTTGGGGCCTCACTGTGTAAATTGCTGTTATGTCTGCAAGAAGCATGGTCCTGATTTATAATGAGAATTAAAGTGTTAACAGGATAATTAGAGTCTTGACAATGGCAACAATCCCACGGTTCCACCGTCTTTCCATGCTAGTTATGTCAAATGTCAGAGTTCAGGTTGGCATTCTAATTATAGAGTATAAAACCATTGCTCAGGCATCTTAACAGAATTTATAGTCCTGGTTGTTCAGATCACCGCTCCTGGCCGTCATCCACATTAGATCAAAATGATCTCTGGCACTTGGCGGAAAGGTGAAGTAAATGTTTCCTATTTTTCTCACTAAGTCTTAAATATCACCCAGAGGCCTTCTAGTGAAAGGGTGGAGCTTAGACACTGCATGGGAACCCCTGGATGACAACATCACCTACTAATATCTATTTCATTCAGCCTATAGTGAATGCCCTTGAGACGGGCCTTGCCAGAGTTCATAGTAAATCGGTTACAATGTCACATCACCCACTGGCAGGGTTGTATCTTCATTACAAACACCTCACTGGCAGGATTAAAGACCACGAAAGTGCAGTTTGCATATGTACATATATTTACACATATAAAACATTTAAAAAAGTATTACAAAAGTATTTAATTTTAAATATATTAAAATATATATACAGCTATTTGAAAATCTGGAATCTGAGGGTGCAAAAAAATGAAATATTGAGAAAAAATTGTCCAAATGAAGTTCTTAGCAATGCATATTACTAATCAAAAATTAAGTTTTGATATATTTACGGTAATAAATTGACAAAATATCTTCATAGAACATGATCTGTACTTAATATCCTAATGATTTTTGGCATTAAAAAATTTTATAATTTTGACCCATATTGTTGGCTATTGCTACAAATATTTCCATGCAATTAAGGTTTTGTGGTCCAGGGTCACATATTATATATATTATATTATATACAAACTGTAAATTATACACATTTTTTATGCATTTTTGTTAATAAATTGTATTAATATTATTATATAATGTTTATTATGTGTTATATTATTATATTTTTTATAAATCATAAAATATATAAATTGTAAATTTTACAGATCATTTATTTAAAATGTGTGTATATATACATTTTTATATTTTATTACATTGTATTATTATATCTTATTATATTACATTAATATATAAATTGTAAATGATACACGTCTATGCATTTTTGTTAACAAATGGTATTATTATTATAGAAAATGTATTATTTGTTATATTATTATATTTTTATACATTATAAAATATATAAATTGTAAATTTTACAGATTTTTTTACTTATAAATGTGTATATTTTATTACATTTTATTAATATTTTTATTATTATACTATATTTTTAAATTATGAAAGCCAATTACCAATTATATACACACACACACACACACACACACATATATATATATATATATATATATATATATATATTAAAAAAGAGCAATTGTAAATTATACACATTTCTATGCATATTTTTGTTAATAAATTGTATTATTATTAAGTAATATTTATTTTGTTATTATTTTTTATAAATTATAATATATACAATTTTAGCATTTTCCAGATTTTTTATTGACATTTTTGTATATTTTATTTATATTGTATTATATTTTAATATATTTTATTCATTTATTTTATTATTATTTTACTAGATTTTTATAAAATATGAAAGATAAGCATTTTACAAATTATATATATACAATATATATATATGTATATATATATATATATATATATATATATGTGTGTGTGTGTGTGTGTGTGTGTGTGTGTGTGTGTGTGATATACACATATAATATATATCATATCATATATATCATATATCATATATATATATATATATATATATATATATATATATATATATATATATATGGTCAAGTATTCTGTATAAAAATAACTTGCAGAAGTCTTTGTGATATATTCAAAGCAATGCCACCTTGTCAACAGAAATACCTTCTCTCGTTTTTCTGCAATGCAACGTTATCCAAAGCCCCTCTCGCTGTCTGACTCCAGCTGGTGAGGAGACAGAGCACAGCGAGCCACATCTAATCCCCAGGACTTTAGGAGCGAAGGGGAGGGAGGTGTTAGGGATGTTTTTTGGGCTCTATTATCAAACATAGAGAGGAGTGGCCAGAATGACCGCTATATAAACCCCATTTGTTCATCACCCCCAGATCTGTTCCTTTCTCCTTCACGTTCCTGTGTTGCCCTCATCCTCACTGTCTTCCAAACTCTCTGGTGCAGCTTTCCTCCATCAGAACACCCCTTGGCTAAAGGACACCCCTTGCCACACACACTGAGCAGCCCAGACTCACCTCTGAACCCCTTCGACTGGTACCCGGTCCAACGGAGAACGGCTCAACATGCCTGAGCCCACAAAGAAAGGTGAGAACGAATTCTGTCCATCGTTGTGCCACAGATTTATAGTCTGATGGGGGAAACTGTTGATCAAGAAGCGAAAGGTGGAGAAATGAACAAATTTATTAGTGATACCACCTCAGCATTACTAACAAACATAGTAACAAATTAGCAGTTCTGTGTTGTTGGTTTGCTTCACCTTTTTAATTCTAATCTCAGTTTTGAAACTGAATAGGCTTGAACTAACATCCACAAAACACCTAAAAACGTACATACTACAAAACATATGTTAATTGAAGGTGCTTGTTAGAAGCAGAAGCAAGTAAAGAACTCTGCATCATCCCTTTTGTCATGAGAATGACAAAATGACTCAAGCAGACATAAAAAGCTCAGGTGATCTTTGGAATTCACATTGTGCTCAATGATGAGGTGATCCAAGCAACTTTATAAAAAGCAACTATTGTTATGACCGTTGCTATGATGGATGGTGCATAGCCAAGGTGATTAGCAGTGCAGAGTCAGCTGAGCTATACAGGATTCTGGCTAAGGAATGGTGCTGACTTACCCGGCTCAGGGTTTCAAGTCGTAGAGCCCAGCTTTACTGTGGTGCCAGTGGCATTTCTGATGGATGATGCAATGCTGGTGGCCCGGTGGGGATGCTACGACTTCAAATGGACGAATATTTCAGGGGTGATGATATAGAGATCAGCTTCCACTGCCTAATGGATGGATGGGCGGAGAAGTATGAGGATGAGGCATTGTGTGTGCTCTTTGACTTACACTGAATGATTATTATTTTTATTACATGGAATATAAGAAAGCCGATCTCTCGTATGCATGAGCACAACAGGTCTTATGAGATTTCATCATTCGTGACAAACGCCAGTGACATTTACATTTTATTTTTGGTCTGAGGATGACTCATAATTTAATATTGGCCTCTAAACTTATCCAGATGGATTGGATCCGTCCACCTTTGGACAATGGGGATTATGAAGCAGAATGTGGGGGATTTGGGAGATTGATGTTTGTGGAAGCTATTTTGATGATGCTCATAAACATGGTCATAAACAGGCAGGTGGTGCGATCCATTTTGGTATATGGTTTTGCAGATGCGTCCGTTTGCAAATGGCATTCGGTTGATCGTGGTGATTTTTGTAGGATTTAATGGATGAAATGATATGCTATGGTGACTGAAACCATCTGTCTATTAAGAAAATGTACATAAAATCATTTTCTTAATTAGTATTTTGTCATCCTTAAAGAGTTAGCTCACCTAAAAATAGTAATTCTGTCATCATTTAGTCACTGTAATGTTGTTGCAAACCCATATGACTTCTTTATTCTGTGGAACACAAGACCATTTTTTGAAGAAAACTGGTATCAAAACAGTTTTGGTGCTTATTGGTAAATAATAATTTAAAAAAAAAAAATCCTCCAAATATCTTCTTTTATGTTACAGAATGTTCATTTCTGGGTGAAATACACTTTTTTAACAAAATAAATTTACCTAAGATTCGTTTTCAGACAATATATCTTTAATTTAATGTATTTTCCTTTTTATTTGACATGTTTTAAGCCTAAATATAATAAAACTCACCAAGGTTGATGTTTATGACAAGAAAATGATAACAATTTGCTAATGAGGTGAGAGAAAAATAATATATTAAAAATGTATTTTCTGAAAAAAAACTTACCTTATCATTTTATCAACTATATTTTTTACCATCAGACCATATATCTTTAATTTAATGTATTTTTCTGTTTTTATTTGACATGTTTTAAGCCTAAATCTAATCAAATTCACCAAGACTGATGTTTAAAACAAGAAAAAATGTTCAAAACAAGAAAATAATAATTTGCCAATGGGGTAAGAGAAAAATAATTTATTAAAAATGTATTCTCTGAAAACAACCTTAGCTTACTATTTTTTTAAAACCATCAGACAATATATATTTCATTTAACGCATTTTCCTGTTTTTATTTGACATGTTTTAAGCCTAAATGTAATAAAACTCCCAAAGACTGATGTTTGAAACAAGAAAAAAATGTTTAAAACAAGAAAATAATAACAATTTGCAAATGGGGTGAGAGAAAAAATATTTATTAAAAATGTATTCCCTGAAAACAACTTTACCAGTTTTACTATCAGACAATATTTTTTTATAATTTAATGTATTTCCTTGTTTTATTCGACATGTTTTAAGCCTAAATGCAATACAATTCACCAAGATTAATATTTAAAGAAGAAAAATGAGGAAAAATGAGGAAAATAATTTATTAAAAATGTATTCTCTGAAATTTTTTTTACCATCAGATAATATATTTATTATTTAATTTATTTTCCTCTTTTTATTTGACATGTTGTAAGTCTAAATCTAATCAAATTGACTAAGATTTAAGTTTAATAAAAAGAAAAATGTTTAAAAAAGGAAAATAATAACTATTTGCCAGTGAGATGTGAGAGAAAAAAAATAAAAAATGTATTCTGTAAAACCTTACCTTATTTTTTTTTTACCATCAGATAATATATTTATAATTTAGTGTATTTTCCACTTTTTATTTGACATGTTTTAAGCCTAAATCTAATAAAATTCAGCAAAATTGATGTTTAAAACAAGAAAATAATAACAATTTGCCAATGGGGTGAGAGAAAAACAAACTGTATCTTAGCATTTTGCTTCTCTAGTAAATGTAATTTTTTTTTATTATTTATTTATTTATTTTGTAACCCCTTAAAACTGTCACCGACCCACTAGAAGGACATCTTCAGCATATTACTATATATTGTAGGAAAGGTCTAAGACTCCTTAATAGATATTGTACCACTGTTTTCCACTGATTTCTTCAACTTTCATGTCTATGTTCAAAAATGGGGGTGAGAGTCAAGAAGTTAATATTTTTTCAATCAGAAAACAAGACAAAAATTGCGATTAAGAAAATGATTTTGCAGTGCAACTGTCCTTTAAGTAACAAACAATGAAGCTTCTAATTGGTTTCTGTGAGGAAAGCACAGTTTGAGATGATATGCCAACTGTAATATTTAATTACAATGGATTCCATATACAGTAGATGCCTTCCATAAATAACCTTGAGAGAGCGAGAGAGAGAGTATTAGACATTGTGACCATGTCTGTTAGAAAAAAAAAAAGATTGTTCTCATAAATTTGGGGGAACAGCTGATGGGGGGCTGGTTGGGGTTGCCGTGGACCGTCGACTCCAGGCTTTAAAAGGCTGGATGAGTGGATGAATAGGGCTGGACCCCCGGGGAACTGGATTCCAGACCCCTGGAATAGTTCAGAATGAGCAGACTTTTAATCCCCATTGCTCGCACTCTCTCTCTTCTCTTCTCTCTGCGACTTCTATCTTTCATCCAGTGACTTTATGCCTCTATCATGCTGAGAATCCTGAGCTCTTGTTTGTTTGAACTTTGATCTCTGCGATAAATAATATCAAAGGATGGAGGTTATGACCTATATCCACATAGGCCAACATCACAAATAGTAACAATGGAAGGAAACACACAGACTTCGGTATATTAAATCTGGGGAAGTTTATCTCTGGAGCCGAAACATGATAATTAGCTGGCCTTTGACAGATAAGGTCAAAAGAACCCCATGCTACAAGGGGTGGCGTTTATCCAGGACCCCAAATTTAATTTACACTAGCTAATGGAGTGTGAATGAAGCAAATTTAGATCCATTCACACACCACTTTAAATAAATGATTGCAATTCATGCATTGTTTTATTATAGAACAGAGCTAGATGTAATAACAACGCTTCAATAAATATATAAAACATATATGTGACCCTGGACCACAAAACCAGTCATAAGGTTAAATTTTACAAAACTGAGATATATACATCATATGAAAGCTCAATAAATAAGCTTTCTATTGATGTATGGTTTGTTAGGATAGGACAATATTTGTCCGAGATACATCTATTTGAAAATCTGGAATCTGAGGATGCAAAAAAATCAAAATCCTGAGAAAATCACCTTTAAAGTTGTCCAAATTAAGTTCTTAACAATGCATATTACTAATCAAAAATTACATTTTGATAGGTTTACAGTAGGAATTTTACAAAAAATCTTAATGTAACATGATCTTTACTTAATTTCCTAATGATTTTTGACATAAAAGAAAAATCCATAATTTTGACCCATACTATGTATTTTTGGCTATTGCTACAAATATACCCCAGCGACTTAAGACTGGTTTTGTGGTCCAGGGTCACATATATGTTATTTATTTTAATTGCACATGTCTATTACTTTAACTATCACGTATTATACTGCGGTTCCTATACAGCTACCAGCCAACTGGCAACTTTTACTGTGAGTGTTAATTTTGGACTGTTTATTTCACTCTCACTTTTTCTCAGTCAAAGAAGTTCCTGCATGTCAGATCCACTCGTAAATCAACACCAAAGAGAAACAACACATTCAAGCTGTCATCTGCTCTCTGATGCCTGTCCTTCTCTGCGCCAGAAAAGTTAGCACGTCTTCCACGTACAATAGTACTTTACAGTTTTACAATTTAAAAAGATCAAACTAAAAGCTCTATTCATGCCCTCATGCACTTGTTTATGAATCTTTATGAATCTTTTCAGTCTGTGCTGGACTCGTGAAAATAAAAAATGAGCATCTAACTGAAAATGTTTTTTAATAAATGAGGTTTGAAATCTATTTATATTAAGCTGGAGGGCTGGTTAATAGCAACCGTTTTTGTGTGGGGTCAACATGAGCCTGTCTGTCCTCACGGCAGCAGTAGGGACAGCTGAACATACCTGCATACTGTTGTGGTGCACTGCGAGGGTAAAACAATACCTTTCAGAATTGTCGTTATTGCTGGATGAGCCAGGGGGATCTCGAAACGGGCAGAATGCCACCCCAGCTAGCTCGACGGTGACATAAATGGCTCTTTAATGGTTGGAAGGAACCACGTCATCGCCAAATCTGAGCTGAGGGGTCCAAAAAACGTGATCTGTGGGGTGGTATCATGCAGAAGACAAAAAAAGAGAGAGATAAAATAAGATTAGGTGTCTCAGAAGACTAATTAAAATGCGAAAATATCTTAATTTTAAATTTATTTTTTTACAACATGTACAAGATTAAAAAAAAGAGAGATAAAAAAATTGTGATTCCAAAAGGCTAATTCACATGCAAAAAAAGAGCTTGATTATTATTATTAGTTACATTTATATAGTGCTTTTCTCACAACACTCACAAGACAAAAAAAGGATAAAATAATATTAGATGTCTTAAAAGACAAATTTACAATCAAAAACATCTTAATAATTTAAATTATATTTATTATCATTTATATACTGCTCTTCCTATGATATTAGCAAGACAATTTTTTTTTTTGATATTAGCAAGACAATTTTTTTTTTTAGAAAAAAAAATATTATTCATTTTTGTAACATTTGTTGTCTCAAAAGACTAATTAACGTTCAAAAACCATCTTGATTTATAAAAATAATTATTATTAGTTAGTGCTGGGCAA
Organism: Garra rufa; assembly: GCF_049309525.1. NCBI lineage: Eukaryota > Metazoa > Chordata > Actinopteri > Cypriniformes > Cyprinidae > Garra > Garra rufa. The sequence continues at coordinate 19,844,053 of NC_133364.1, forward strand.
CGATTAATCGCGATTAATGGCATCCAAAATAAAAGTTTTTGTGTACATAATATATATGTATGTACTGTGTATATTTATTATAGATATAAAGCTAATCCACATGCAAAAAAGAGTTTTATTATTATTTATTATTATTATTAGTTATATTTATATAGTGCTTTTTCTCACAACACTGACAAGACCAAAAAAGGATAAAACAATATTAGGTGTCTTAAAAGACATTTACATGCCAAAGAATCTCAATAATTAATATTTATTATTATTTATATAGTAATTTTCTAACGGCATGCACAAAACAAAAAATATTATTAAAAATATTAAAAAAACATTATTAATTCTTTTAAAATTAATTAATTGTTAATTTGATGTCTTAAAAGACTAATTACCCTGCAAAAACATATTAATTTTTAATAATAATTAATATTTGTTAGATTTATTTAGTGTTTAGTGGGAAAATCATTACAATAATCATGATTATTATTATTATTATTATTACTAGTATTATCATTTTTAGTGATCTAATTCCTACTATTAGACGAGGGGAGCATCTAAATGTTTATTTTTTAATTTTTTCTTAAGTAGCAAAGGTATATTTGTAGCAATAGCTTGTATGGGTCAAAATGATCGATTTTTTCTTTTATGCCAAAAATCATTAGGATATAAGTAAAGATCATGTTCCATGAAGATATTTTGTAAATTTCCTACCATAAATATATCAAAACTTAATTTTTGATTAGTAATATGCATTGCTAAGAACTTCTCAATATTTAGATTTGTTTTTGTTTTTTTGCACCCTCAGATTCCAGATTTTCAAATAGTTTTATCTCGGCCAAATACTTTCCTATCCTATGGTCCACGGTCAAATTTGATTTTATATTATAAAATATTATGCATTTTGGAAAGACTTTTGAGAACTTTTATACTCCATATGATGATGGCCAAGGAAATAACGCAATATAATACATAATGAAGCTACAGAGCATGCAAACACAGGCTATACTGAGTGACAATGAACTATAGAAAACACCCAGTGAAGGAGAGACGGACCGAGAGAGAGCAAACATAACGAGGGAGCTGAAAGCTGAGAGATGTCAAAAATATCAAGAGGCTAAACAAGGAGAAGCACACAGGTGTTCGCATTGGCCCTCCTCACATGCGCTCCTGACAGCAGGGGGCAGGAATGAAGTGGTCGCGCTCTAAACGCTTCACACAGATCCTTTTGTGCCATGATCGGCCTAGGCTGGCATCCTCACAGAATTCACAGCAGCCCGTGCCAAAGCAGCAGGAGCGGGTTGCCGAGACAAAGCTCCTGACATTTACGTCACGTTTAGTGGAGAGGAAGGTCTGTTGCTCGAAGGTTGCTCTTTAAGAGTTCAGGAGACCCAATGGAGTTCTCAGTAATGGTCCAAGTTCATCATGGTCTCATCTGTTTCTCCTAAACCTCCCTAGGAGGTATAAAGAAATAAATAGAAACAAATCAGGTATACAGACAAAAATACAGTCATTTGATCTCTGAAATATGTGATGAGAAATGTGTGAGCTATATTATAGTCGATTTATGAGCAGTTTAAAACATAGTTAAGATGTCTTTTAAACAAAATCTGCATTTATTTGATCAAAAATACAGTAAAAACAGTAATATTGTGAAATTTTATTACAATTTATGATAAGTGCTTTCTAATTTAATACATATTGAATTTTCAGCAGCCTTCAGTGTCACATGATCCTTCAGAAATCATTGCTGATAAAAAAAAAACATGTCTTTAATTGCTGCTGCTTAATATTTTTGGGGTGAAATCATTTTTACAGGATTCTTTAATGAGTAGAAAGTAAATCTTTACTGTCATTTGATCAATTTAATGCATCCTTTGGTAAATAACAGTAAACATTTCTTTTAAAAAATGCTTTGAATGGTGTAAATCTAAGAAGCAGGTGACTCAAATAGTTCCATTTGATGTTATTGCTCTCTAGCAGAAACCACTGAGATGTTAAAGATGTCTAATTTTGCATTCCTATAATACTTTCTGTTCAGGTTTCCCATCACATGGCATCATGCTCTTTTGTTTGTAGGTATACATTTAGCATCAAGGCTTTGTAGGTAAAATCAAAGATGATATAAGATCATTTGAAGCTTGGTCTGCTCTAAAAAGAGTCAGGTGAACATCATGTGTCCATGCAATGTAAATCTATAAATACAACAGCTGGTTTATTTTAGACCTGTCATACAGAGGAATGTATGCGCTCATTGATCTTGTTAGGCTTTTGTTTAACTCATCTAATCACATTACTAGGGTCTGTAAGAGCACTTTCATCATGCTCTGCTGGGTTTACTGTAACGCTATGTCAACATGTGCCTCTTTAAACTGTTTGCTATATGTCTAGACATGTGCACCGCAACTAACACAATGCTGTACACTGACACCTAGTTAAAAAACAAACAAACAAACAAAAAAACAATACTAAATGCTTTAAAACAGACACAGCTCCACTCATAGTTCTGTATACAAACTATACAGTTGCTCAAAAAGTAACAAGTATTACATAACAAAATATGAAACCAAGTGGCATTTATTCTTAAGAAAGGCAGCACAAGCACTTTTGTTGTTATGGGGGGACAACTAATATTTAAGACTATTTTAAAGCCTCATTACTCAAAATAAAGGAAACTTCATGGAGCCGTTTTTCTTTTTTTCCTGACAGATGATGGCCAACCGGAAGGTGAGTGGTGATTTCCTTGGATAGCCTTTTTTTTTTTTTTTTTGCCTCATCCTGAATCAGTTTTTTTTTAAATGAGTGAATGGACAATGTTAAAGGAAAAAAAATTCGTTAAATCAGGTCTGACAAAAAATATATGTAGTATTTATTTACAGTCCAGATTAATATTGCCTACTGTAATTGTGGCATTATCTTAAAGCTTGCAGCTAAGAAATTTAAAATAATCAGATTTTCATTACAAAATATTAAACAAACAGCTGCAATCCACTGTATGTATACAGGGTACATTTCGAAATTCTCACTCTCATCTAGGCTCGATGTATTTATCTTAAATGGGGTTCTAGTGTCTAAAAAAACATTCTTACCATATTATAAATTAGTATTCTAGTCGTATTTTTACTAGTCCAGGCGTTTTGAGTCACAAGATGGCGCCAATTAGCTGCTCTAAATGTATTTTAATTATGAAACGAGTGGCAGCTAGCGGTATGAAAAATGGAACTGTAAATACTGTAAATAATCTAGCGATGTATGAAGCACAGTTTAAACAGAGGTAATGGTCAAGCCAAGCAGTTTTCTGTTGTTCGACATGGTAAACTCAGTAACCCTGCTGAAAAAACCAGCATATGCTGGTTAGGTATGTTTTGGTGCTGGGATGCTGGTTTTAGCTGGTATATGCTGGTCCTTTGCTGGTTTATGCTGGTCCCTTGCTGGTTTTTGCTGGTTTATGCTGGTCATGTTGCTGGTTAATGCTGGTCCTTTGCTGGTGTATGCTGGTAATGTTACTGGTCAAGGACCAGCAAAAACCAGCAAGGGACCAGCATAAACCAGCAAAGGACCAGCATAAACCAGCTAAAACCAGCATCCCAGCACCAAAACATACCTAACCAGCATATGCTGTTTTTTTCAGCAGGGAAACAACTTGAACTCGTTGCGAAATCTGCATGGAGAAATATTTCGTCCTCTCACGAAATTTCAGATCATGGGTAGTTTATCTGCTGAAAAAATACCAGCTGGTTGGCTGGTCTTAGCTGGTTTAAGCTGGAAGTGGCTGGTTTTAGCTGGTCTCCCAGCCTGACCTGCTAAGACCAGCCTGGCCAGGCTGGAAAAGTGGCCAAAACCCTTCTAAAACCAGCCTGCCTTCCAGCTATGACCAGCTAAAACCAGGCTGGTTGGCTGGTTTTAGCTGGTCATAGCTGGTCAGCAGGCTGGTTTTAGAGGGGTTTTGGCCACTTTCAGCTAAAACCAACTACATCCAACTTAAACCAGCTAACACCAGCCAACCAGCCCAGTTTTAGCTGTTTTTTTTTCAGCAGGGTTCTTCTAGTTTATTTAAAACAGTTTGGCAGTTTTATAGTACTCCACATATTTCCTCGGTCCGACAGATTAGTACAGCCCAAAACATGACAATAATTGACCACTTTCAGCAGCAATAATCTGCAAAATATGCAGGTTTTGTTCGGTTCAGTGGCATTGTTTACATTCAGTGCCGCCAATATGGCCGATTGATGACGCCTTGTAAAAACCCTCTATTCTGACTGGTATTGAAAACGAGTGACTGCAAGTGGATACAAGCTGTTAAATTGGTGATTTTATGCTGCCACTCGCAACAGTGAAATTAAAGTACAGTTTAACCACTATAATACAAAAAATATATATTTGACCGCTTAATTTGCGACAAAAGATAGACATAAACTGAACTGATACAAATTACCCACCGTTTGATTGAGTTCTGTGAGTGTATAAGTGTGTCTGAAGCTGGAAGTACTGATATTGACATGTTCTGTATGAAACAACTTCTGCTTTAAAGCTGCATTCTGTAACTTTTTTTGTTAAAAATGCTTCCTGTCTCACCCGCGTCCAGCTATTTTTAGCTGTACAAAACAGCTTCTTTTGCTGCTTGATATTGCAAACTGGTGTGTCTTACCATATTATTTTAATGTATTATCTTAATTATGACACACAGTTTTATAGTGCAAACAGTTTTACCATTTACTACGTTATTCTTCTCATTATTTTCCTATATGAGCTAATGAACTGGATAACAATAATAATTATTTGCGAAACTTTGCGATCGTTAGATTTAATCACCATTGGTAGCATGATTTATTTCAGTTGGACAGAACAAAACTGGCAAACATGTTACTTACTTGTTCAGACGTCATTTTCCGGTGAAACTTCTTTTTTTGCGCATACTTCCAAAACATAGTATTTGTTTAGTGAATATCCTCACATACACCTCAGAACTTTAGATTCATCATCGCTGAGGAGCCGTGCCAATGCACAACCCAAGTAAAGAAGATAATTCCACAAATAACTGCCATTGCGTGTTTTCAAGTAGAGATGGCGACAAAGAGTCAAAATGTAACAGACTGCAGCTTTAAGCAACAAAGTACACACATTTAAAAAGGCCATAAGCGCACAGCAGCACTGGTGTGCAAACATGGGGACAACAGCGACACAAATGTGAGGTACTCACCAGATTAGTATCACTGTTATTTCAGATATCAGCCAGACGGTCTGAATTCCTGTATTCTGTCCAGCTGATCATGGGTTGTTGATTCAGATGACATTTAAGGCCTGTGTTAAGCGTGCGCTGATACACTTCTCATTTAAGGTTCTAGAATGATTTTTGGCTTCGGATTCAAATTTGTCAAGCTTCTGGCTTGACAAATCACATGGGTAGCGTCTGGACATATTTGGTATTATACTTCTTCTATTTACAGCCAATGATAGAAAGAAACTCTATATAGGCCTAAATAATTGACAAAAAAAAAAAACAACTAAATGTTGAATGATGTCCATTTCACGCTTCAGAGATCATTTTCTTTCACTCTCCAAAACAGAAATGTTTTGAGGAGTTCTCCATATTCCCCTGTCCTGACAGCGGACTTCTTTTATGAAAGACAAGCAGAAGTTTCTTTTGCTTGTGTTTTGTAAATGAGGCCTACTGTTTGTCTGATAACATTTATATGTATCTGTATATAAATGTGTATAAGTGTCTGTGAGTGAGTATATTGTCTCCTGTCCTTCAGCATATGCATGTATGTATGTCTGTATGTGTTGCTGACGCTTCATGCTTTGAAAGAGGCACTTGCATTCCTCCGCTATGTCTGTCATATACTCAGAGAATGTTGCCCCAGACTCTGGTGACGGCCCATCTGAGAATTCGGTTGTGATTACCCCGAAAGGTAGGTGTTCAACCATGTGTTTACCCCCCTCACTGCTCCTCTATTCCCTTTCCTTTGGTTTCTTTCGCTTCTCAGTTTCACCCACGGCACTCTTACCTCACGTGTGTGAGAGTGTTTGTGTTTGTTCCACTGTGATTTCCACCAAATTATCACAACAGTTCAGGTAAATCAACACACAAACTACAAGCGTACAAACTACAGTACACACACACTTAGAAGGGTTCACACTGACATACACAAATGAATGCTCCACACCTACTCACCTGTGTCAGTACTAATGCTTATTATAGTTTATGGATGGCAGGATTTTTTTTTGTGCAAATGCACATCTGTGTATCGAGAAGTTTGATGTGAAGGTACAGTATATGAAAAGAAGCAAAGGACATCTGTGCAGGCATCAACAGTTTACTGCGCTGTTTATGTACAAAATTCATACACATACACACAAATGTACTTAAAACATATTTAGAAATTTTGTAAAATATTTGTATACTACACAAGTAGATGCTTGCAGAGCCTGTTGTACTTTGCTTCTTTTGGGATTTACATTTTCATAGATGTACAGTTATGTGATCTCTTTTGGTCACTTGCCATAAAATGCCAAAAAAATCTAAATAAATGGGCCATTCTACAGAATTGGTGTAAACTGCTGTCCCACAACCAAAAAAACATTTAAAAAGCATTTATCCCATAAAATTGTCACTACCGTAACAGTCGAAACATGACATTGTTTCGGTAGTGACAAAAGGGAACACCATAATTTTTTTTATTTGGAGGAAATAAAGACAATTTTAGTACAGTTATGTAAATTTGTAGTATTTTAGTAAGTTAAAATTTTGTAATGTGCTGTGGTCGCTACCAAAACATTACTGTCACTACCGAAAATGTGCAGAAACATGGGATGTTTTGTCAAAATAAAAAGATGTTCTGATAGTTTTGGTTCAGTGTAGATTCAGAACAATAAATCCTTAAGTTTAAAATCAGTATGATCAACTTTTTGCCTTTTACAAAGAAAAATTGGATTCAAAATACAATGAATCTCATAAATCACAGTTGAAATATTGTTAAAATTGTAATTGTTACTGATTTACATCTGAAAACGTTTTAATAAAATGGAAAATATATATATATTTGTAAGGAAGATGTAAGCAAAATCTTAATAGGTCATTGTAACTCTTCTTATGAAATGATATATTTCTGTTTCGGTAGTTGGGAGAGAAAAAATATTCCACAAATTTCTGAAAATAAAATAGGAGAATTAACTGCAGTTACTAGAAATGTGTACCTTGGATATTATACAGTTTGCATACAAACTAAATTTGACAAAACTGACTTTGAACCAATTCTGTAGAATGGCCCAAAATATGTATATCAAACCACACACAAATTTGACTCATTTTTATAATGCACTTATTTGACCAGTCACTCTACATCTATGTGAGTGCGTGCATGTGTAAGCATTTTGGGTTAAAG
>NC_133364.1:19851928-19878165 GCF_049309525.1 Garra rufa
CGCGCTGAGATCCTACATATCCCCCTTTCGCTAGGTGATGTGTTGTTGGCAGAAGACATCAACGAGCGCTGGAGAAACAAAGGCAGAAGAAGCAGACACAAACACAGCAAACAACAAGACAACACTTCCAGGACAGTTACTGTACTGGTGCAGGGCATTACGTTATTCGGGTAAATTTAGTACCTGGAAAATGGTCGAATTCACCTAGAAACTGTTGTTCAAATTTGTTTTCGTATAATGATCCTTTGATCAAATTTTGTGATTAAATCTGTTTGTTTCTTTTAGGTTTTAAATTTAGAGACGTTCACCTTAGTTTTTGGTGACATCATCTGTGGAAAAATGATTTGGCCTATCTTGCATGGGGCTCTCTGGCTCTCATTCAGTTTAGAGTGGTTTGCGGATATTAGGTGTGGCAAGTCAATCCTAATATCAGACCTTTGACCCTTGTAGGGTGGCTAGGAGTTTCACCTGCTAAAGCAACAGGGGAAGGAAAGGGATAGGTAAAGGAAAAAAAACAAAGCAAAGAAAAATACCTGCAGGTTTTCCTAGTCTGGGTTGCAACTACTGTTGAGCTAGGATGGCAGGTGCAGCTAAGGTGTCATGTACCTTAACATAGTGTCCAGTGTTCTACCTGGGGTGAGGATAGTTGCATGTTTCTCATGGTGGATGTAAAACTATGTTAAGCTAAGATTTGAATATTCTACTCGTGGGAAGAATATATTTGTCGAATGTGCTATCAGTGGGTGTGGTTATCTCTGGGTGTAGGTAATGTTGTGAGTGTTAATTGTGTAGTGTATGTATGGTCAGATCTGTTTTAGTCTGTTTTGGCTCCCCCCTTTTCTTGTATGTCAGTGAAGATGCTCTCTGCATCCTTGGCTTGGATGAGGGTGTGTCCAGATGGGGGTCAGTCCAGCTAGGCAGGAAGTTCTTTTGCAGACAATTGGAGGTAGTTTGCCATGGCTGTGTGAAGCTGGGGTGCAAAACTTTGTCTCCTATGTTGCATTCCACTTGTGATGCCTTCTAGTTGTGGCAGACTTTCTGACCTTCTGTGCTTTGGTGGTTGCTGTTGCACAGACATGAATGTGGTTCTTGGAGTTGAAGTTCATTTGACAGTTTCTTTGTAAGTGATGGATGACTGAGGTGATGTTCTTTGGTACCTCAGAGTTTTCGTCAGCGGTTGGAGAGACTTGTTAGTTCTGGGTGTTTGTTGAACAAGTGCTTGTCATCTCTGAGATGGTGGCGTACCAGGTGATCGCCGGCCTTCCGTTCTGTCGCTGGTCACAGCGAGCATGACATCTGTTTCTAGTCATTCATGGTTAGCTGGTTCCATGTCTTCTGAGGGTGAACAGTCTTGTTCTTGTGTAAACTTAGCACTGTGGACATCTGAGTTTTACTGATGTGGGTTTTGTCTTTGCTTACCCCCTCTAGTTGCTGTTGGACGAGCCGGTCGATTGGCTTTGTGCGTCCAGTTAGGTTTCCAGCTAATTCTTTCTTTTGGGTTTCTTGAGAAGCGTGGCTGGTCCCATGGCTTTTTCCAGCAGTTGGGCTGATAGCTGTTGTGGACATGGGGCTCACGTTCCCTGTGCTCTTGATGGAAGACTCGGGTGTTGTGATGCCACTGGGTGTCGTCCAGTGCATGGCTTGAGTCTTTGGTGACAGAGTTCAAGAGTGTGGATGTTTTGTTACCTTTCTTTGAGGCCAACTTTTGCTTGGTGTAGGCCTTCTGTGTTAGATCGCGCAACTGTTGGATGGTCATGGAGCGCGGACAGGCCATGACGCCGAGATGACGACTGACTCCAGGGTGAAGATTTTATTAGGAAAAGGGTTTTGAAGTTTACCTCTTCTTCAAGGTCAGGTTCGTTGTGTGCACCGAAGTAAGCTTTTCGTAGCTGGTTATAGTAGGCTTGTGGAGTCTCTTGTCGACCTTGTTTGGTCTCCAAGGCAGTTACCATCCATATTCAGACTCAGGGTCTGTAAACTCTTTGATCAGGACCTTACAAAGTAGCTAATAGTTTGACTTTGTGTGACTAAGTTGTCGATCTATGAAGTTTCGTACCTCGACACTTGATGTTGCTCTTAGGAGGTGCAACCTGTCTCTGTCAGTCACATGAGGTCTCATTTCTAAATGAAAATTAATATCTTGCAGGTGGGCCTGAATGTCGTGGCCCTCTTTGGAGTTCAGGTTGAACTGGCTGATGCTTTTAGACAGCTTGTTGAGGTCTTTGATGGTCAACCACTGTGCAGCTCCAAGGTCTGCTTGGATGGGGTCTCTGCTTTCAGTGACAGGAAAGAGTTGTGTGGCGAAGGCCAGTGAGGTTTCGGGTGGTGGCCTTTCGCTTCTTTCGTTGGATGCCAGTTCTTGGATGTGAGACTTAGCTCTGCTCAGCAGTGGCGAGGCTGAGATATGCTTCTCTCTTCTTGGCTCTTGCTTCAGCTCATTGAGTTCTTTTTTGATCATGTAGAGCTCATCGTTGGCATCATGTAGATGTTGGGTCAGATTGTCTATTTCAGTGCTGTACCTTTCAAGGTGGTTTTCTAAGGCACTGATTTCAACATTCTTGTCGCTGATGTCGTTCTTGGCTTTCTCTAGTCTGTTTACCAGGTCTCTCTGGGCAGCCTTTGCTTGTTGTTGGTCAAGTTGAGCTGCTGCCAGGGCTGCTTGGAGCTTCTTAACTTGTTCCGTTGTTTCCTGCTCCCTCTCGTTGGGTGCTTTGAGTTGATCTTGAACTTTCACTTCCAGCTTGTCTATGCGGCGTTGGGCACGAGACAGCTCCTCTTAGAGGTGGGTGATGTGCTTGTCGCTCAGTTTCAGCTGGGTTGTGAAGGCATAGCTTAGGGAGCTGGTGATTTTGACTAGCTCCTCGTGGTTGTTGTTCTGGCTTGAATCTTGTGTCAGGAACCTTCTCATTAAGAATAATAACAGTTCAAAGGTCTTGGGGGTGAGGCTGTCCGTCATGCCTCTCAGCCAAGTGTTCACATCTTCCCCATGGGCAAGGGGGTCTGCAGTCTGTGGCATGTTGGCATGCTGAGGAGAAGGGAGACTGACACGAATCTGTGTGGGGTAGAAGCCTATGTGTGGTGGGACAACTAAGTGTTGTGTCAGTGATTGTGAACCCCTAATGAAGTGTGGTAATGACAGTGTTGGTCTCAGGGTGTCTAGGTAGACTAGGGATGTGAAGACTTCGTCGGTCTAATGAGGAAGAGGAAAAAAATGAGAAAAAGGTGAAAACAATTCAGTGAAATAAAACAATTCCCTTTTCCAATGGGAGGAATTTTACTTAGATCTTGTCAAAAGGTAAACAATATTATTATATCTCTGTTTGAGACGTGAGAATATAATAATAGTGCTGGTATCTCTTTTCTTAGTCTGACAGGATTGATACCGAACACCTTACAGTTGGACCACTTACCAAGGAGGCTTTGAAAGCGACGGGTATTCAACACTTATCTCCAATAATTGATCTCAGTATGGGATGAGATGCAAAAATTTGGAATGCGTTTTCAAATGCAGGGAGGTTAGGGAGAACGAAGGAGGGTTTGATTACAATCAAATTGATAAGGATGATTACTGTTCTTTGACAAGATTTTGCATTTCATTCACTTAGAATCGACTGATGGTTCTTACAGGTCCCTGCAAATGTGAGGAGTAAAGAAAGAAGAAAGCAGGAGAAACTTGAGTAGAAGGGAAGGGAAGGAGACTCAGTAAATTCAGTGGATCGGGTCCATGCACAGGCTGCGTGGCTGTTATACCCAACTACGAGTAGAGCGTTGTTTATAGTTGTTGCACAACTAATGAAACAACAATAAAATTTGAATGAAAGAGTTGTCTTTCTAATTTATTTGAACTCGTAGTGAGGGATAACAATGTCTCATATTAAGGCTCAGGTGTGTCGTCCCCAAGCTAGGATACAAGGAGGTAAAGGAGAAAGGTAAGGTAAAGTGAAATTAAAAGTAATAAATGGCAAAGTAATCAAAATGAAATTAAATGCAGGAGGAAATAAAAATAATAAATAAATAAAATGGAGGTTAATTGTATAACCAAGAAAGGAAGAAATAGGGGTAAAAACGCAATGAAGTAATGAGCAGTGATGGGAATAACGGCGCTATAAATAAACGGCGTTACTAACGGCGATACTTTTTTCAGTAACGAGTAATCAGACGAATTACTGTTTCCCCCGTTACAACGGCGTTACCGTTACTGACAATAAAATCCGCGTTACTATAACTGAGAACACTGAAGCGGTTTTCATGCGAGCAGCGTCTCTCTCAGCCATAGGACCTCTCTTTCTCTGAGGTGTGTGTGTTTGTGTGTGTTCGGGGCCGGGGCGGGACACATAACCAGTGATGATGATTGGTGTGTCTGTAAACGTGGTGTAACTGAGAACGCGATGATTGGCTTAGATTGAGTAAATTTCCATTGTTTGCCAATCAGAGGCAGAGTAGTGCGGGTGAAGCACACGCACACTGAAGTACACGCACGGTCAGTCGCACACACCAACATCCAGGACTCACAACGATGGCAAGTCCAACAAGTTCAAAGGTAGTTTTTGCAAACTGGAAGTATAATCACTCGCTGAGGTGAAAAGCAAAAATGTTTTTGTAACGTGCAACTTTTGCCCAGGAAAAAAGAGTCTCTCTGCGTCGGTGACAAGTAATTCAAATCTACTGAAGCACCTCACATCGTCACATGCCGACACAAAATTAATTTAATAATAATAATTATTATTAATGTTTGTTTTTGGTACATTTCTTCAGAAGCATAATTTATATTTAGACTTATTTGTTGACGAATTGTGGTCTGTGCAATAAATATTTAAAGTTCTAAACCATCTATTGTGCTTTATTGTTCCACTATAGTAATGATATTTATAATAATATGTTGAATTTGATAGTTGTCTCTCACGTTGTCCCACAACAACATTAAAATAGTGTAGGTTAGTATACAATGTTTTATATTTATTGTATAGTTATATTAAATTAGATTTTTTTTAAAGTAACGCAATAGTTACTTTGCCTGGTAATTAGTTACTTTTATAATGATGTAACTCAGTTACTAACTCAGTTACTATTTGTGAGAAGTAACTAGTAACTATAACTAATTACGTTTTTAAAGGTACGTGCCCAACACTGGTAATGGGTAAGTGTGATTCTGAATAGAATCTGCTGATAGGGGTAGCAAATCAATTAGGTAAAATAAGTTAACCTTAACTTTCAAAGTTCAAGGCTTATTAATACCTAAAATGATTGGCCTAAAAGAGAGAATACTGGAAATAATGATCATATGAAATGACCAAATGAGGAAATAGGTAGGTTAAGTAGGTTAAGACTTCCGAGTCACCATCGTAACTACGGCAACCAAAACAAACAATAGTGGACTAAGCACATGAAACATTACATTGCAAGTTCAGTTAAGCATGTTACATGAAATGGCGACGCATTTCAACACTGTACAAATAACAACACCACTTCTAGTTGGTTTTGCAATGTGGCGCTTTAAACTCTTAAGTTCGTTAAGAGTTGGATTTAAACTTTAAGTGGCTGCTTGGCGCTGCTAATGAGGAAACAAAATAATAACCATCTCTGCGGATCGTAAATCTCCGTGCCAGTTTCTCTGAGCATGTAAACACAACACAAAAGGTTTCATTCGCTGTTGGCTCAAAGTTAAACTTTACTTGATCAAGCTTTTAAAACACTCCCATTCATATCGCACTGTTCCACTTAGTGAACAGACACAATCAGGCAAGCATTATTTCTAATGTTTAACCAAGGGAGTCGAATAACATAGTTGATTTGACAATGGAACACACATTAACAATTAAACTATGAATAATAAGGCCTTTAAAATAGATTGAGGAACACGCTCAACTATTCTTTATCTGTCGATTTATTTTCCCTTTTAATTACTGCAGTTTAGTTCTGTTCAGCTAACGGTGACTGAGATTCCCTGGCCGGGAGTATAGCAATTGAATGACACTGGAACACGCAATGACATTAATTCAACTATAAATTAGGCATTACAGAAATGAGGGACACGCTCAATTTTGACCTTATTGTACGATCTCAGACCTTAACTTTAAACTAACTTACTACAGTTTAAAAGTAGAGAGGCGGTCTCGAGTTACTGCCCTCTGCATTCATTCAAGTTCATTCATTCCAGCGTTCATTCATTCAGGCGGCCACGCGCTGCTTATGTCACACACACACACACACACACACACACACACACGTACAGTCTAGACTCAGAAGCTTTCATCCGCAGAAATAGAAAATATTAAATAACTTTGTTTATGCTTACAATTTAGATTAAACTGCCCGCATTCTCCACCAAAATGTAGTGATAATGTACATTTAATTTAGCTCAAAGGGAATCGATCATGATTCAAAAGGGAATGTTCAGAGTCGACTCGCGATTCATTGAACGAGCCGTGTGACAGAAACTCTGCAATGGATACTACTATCCAGAATATAGTGAAAACACTATATATTAGCACAGTAGCAAAATCAGCAGTTTAAGACATTAACTTGTAAGCACGAAACACAAGATACTTATCTTTTCTAATAAAAATATGATTTTATTGGATAAACCTAAGACATACAAACTAATCTAACACATAAACACACGCATTCACACAAGTTGCAGAAAGAGAAAGTGAGGAAAGAATGAGTTTAAAGGAATGAAATATGAAGTCCCAAGTTTATAGCAATATGTGCAATTGCTTAGACCTGAACAACCATCAATCAAATAATTAGAGAAGAAACGCGAGGAGTGAGAGTAAGAGTGTAAGAGTAAGAGAGAGATTTGATGGTGTCCTGAGTATTTAAACTCAGCTTTTGGACACATCCCAAATGGTGTCCTGACCAATTAAATCATTGTCCTAAGTTGGGGTACTGCTGGTTTCTCCACCCAAACCATAAATCACAATGTTATCTGATCAGTCCCGTGGTCCCAATTTTCCCGCTCTTTGCAAAGATAAATTTGGACATGATTTCTATAACGAGACTATAATACATTTTACAAAGAATTGAATTACAGAAACATTCTGAGAATGCAATTTCAAGCTCAGGCATACCAAACACCAATATAAACCAATAAGCTGTTCAATAGTTATTAAAAAGGACATACACAATAAGTGATTAAAACATACTAGGCAAATGTATGGGTTACAAAGAGGATAGGAAGTTATGCATAGAAATGATGAGTTGCTCAGGAGTTCTTTTAGCATAATTTTAGGTGCATATATACATCAATAGGCAGTTTTCTGGGCCGTATTGGGAATGTGAGAATGTGTTCTGTGAAGAACAAAAGGTCAAAAGGGTGTAGAAGGAATTTCAGTCTGTGGATGGGGGAGTGTACCAACCAAAATCTCTAAGGATTTTACTCATGTGATGTTCAAGATGTGCATGTCTTTGACCATTAATCTTGGTTACTTGCCCCAAATTTGACAATCTCCTTCCTTGGAATGATCAACAAGTGTCCTTTTGTGTTAATGTTGCAAGTTCCTAGTTGGTTAGGTTTGCTTCAAGCTGGCTGGCGCCAGGTTGTCACATGACAAATTTTACGACAGGAGTCTTGTCATGCTGGGTCTCTTGTAGAATTTGGGGTCTGTAGAAGTGTTTCAAAACTTCTAATTGAATCGACTGAATTGTCTGATTTGCGCTGAGATCCTACAACATCAATCGAATCTGTAAAGGGTCTACTTATATTTGTATACACACATAATAACAACAAAGCTTTGTGGTTTTGTCAAATAAAGAAAAAAATAAAACAGGGTGCGCTGTCTGACGCCTTGGTCTCTGTGACCTTCATTTAGAAATGCGTCACTATAATTAACCGAAACTCAGTGAATACTCGATATGAGAGACATGAGAGATATATCTATAGAAAGCTTGACTACTTTTAAATGAAGCAAGTCTTATTGAAAACAAATGTTCTGTGTTAAAGTAATCTATATGAAACCAACGTACAGTTTTGCCCTCAGAGCTAGAGCTAACTATTGTTAATTTGATCATGCCCATGAGCAACTTTTGCTTTTGTTATTATAATAGGCCATGTGAGATGCATGGCATGTAAATGCCCACATCAGAGCAAACAAAGCAACAACACTTTTTCTTAAGTTCATCTCAGTTACTTCGTTTCTGGAAGAAGAAGCACTAAGAGGAAAGAGACAGAATTTACCTCAAAGGTGCGCTGAGAGAAATAAACTTTGAATTTATCTCAGATGCGGCAGCTTCATCATTTACATGAGCACGTTTTTTTTATTAACCTACTTAACTTAGCTGCCACATAACTTGTACACATTTTACTAGTTAGACTTTGTCCAAACTAAAATTCCTTAGTAAATGTATAATCAAATGAAACATTATGAAGTTTCATTCACTGCTTCTAAATGTCTCATGATGCCAGGATGTTTTTTTTCTGTTCTATAAAATGGACAGCAATATTATATAAAAGTAATATGAGTTATAATGTTAATAGCCTAATGTTAGAGTAAGAGTAATTAGACAAATCTTTGCTGTGATACACTGTTCGCGAATATACGTGCTGCTCACTTATTGTTGTAGCCCAGTTTGTGGTGAATACAGTGTTTTCAGATTTGATCCGTTTATATGTTTATAAGCAACTGAAAAAACACAAATGTCGGGGCATGTTAAAACTTGTTACTAGTTACTGTGTTCTAAAATACGATACATAAGATTTGATGTCAAGTCAAGTCAAGTCAAGATTATTTATGCAGCGATTTTTACAATACAAGTTGTGTCAAAGCAACCTTACAGTATTAAAATAATAAAGTAAAATGTCAATAATAATGCAAGAGTTCCATACTGCATCAAAGTCAAATTGGAGAGGACTCATCTGGTTCCTGTGGCCTTGTGTGACGGTGGCCGTTTAGGGTAGGAGTTCTTTCTTGATGATCTGTCTCTGGGGCTCATCTAGTTGACACGGGAATCCGCTGACATTCGGCTGTAGGTGTTGATCCACCATCTGCTCTTGGATTGGACTGGATCTGGGGGACTGCAGTGACCATCTGATCTGGATACGGACTGGATCTGGTGGCTATGGTGACCTGGGAATAAGAAACAAACAGACTAATATTAATGTAGATGCAAGAGTTCCAAGTTGCCACAAAATCAGATAGGAGAGGACTCATCTGGTTTTCGCTGTCTTGCGTCGATGGCCGTCTAGGTGATGAGGTCTTCACTGATGATCTGTCTTTGATGTGGTCTCTGCTGACATTCAGGGCTGTAGAGGATATCTCTGGGTGCTGATGGGTACGGACTAGATCCGGGAGACTGCAGTGACCGTCTGATCTGGAATACAGGTGGCTACGGTGACCTCTGAATAAGAAGGAAAGATACTAATATTAGCGTAGATGCCATTCTTCTTCTGATGCAACGAGCACATCAGGTGTTATAGGAAGTGTCCCTGGTTCCGGTTGACCTAAATAATGCAGCCTAACAATCCTTTAACGGATTTGGATTATGAAATGTATTAAGTGTAGGCCAGTTTAAAGAGATGGGTCTTTAATCTAGATTTAAACTGACAGAGTGTATCTGCCTCCCGAACAGTTTGCGCTAAATGTGAAAAAGATCTGCCGCCCGCAGTTGATTTTGATATTCTAGGTACTATCAAATTGCTGGAATTTTGAGAACGCAGCGGATGTGAGGGACTATAATATGATAAGAGCTCGCTCAAGTACTGAGGAGCTAAACCATTTAGGGCTTTATAAGTAATTAGCAAGATTTTAAAATCTATACGATGTTTAATAGGGAGCCAGTGCAGTGTTGACAGAACCGGGCTAATATGTTCATACTTTCTGGTTCTAGTAAGAACTCTAGCTGCTGCATTTTGGACCAGCTGGAGTTTGTTTATTAAGCGTGCAGAACAACCACCCAATAAAGCATTACAATAATCTATCCTTGAGGTCATGAACGCATGGATTAATATTTCTGCATTTGACATCGTGAGCATAGGTCGTAATTTCAATATATTTTTTAGATGAAAAAATGCGTTTTTGCAAATGCTAGAAATGTGGCTTTTGAAGGAAAGATTGCTATCGAATAGCACACCTAGGTTCCTGACTGATGATGACGAATTGACAGAGCAGTCATTGAGTATTAGACTGTGTTTAAGGTTATTACATGCGGAGGTTTTAGGTCCAATAATTAACACCTCTGTTTTTTCAGAATTTAGCAGTAAAAAATTTCTTGCCATCCAATTTTTTATTTCAACTATGCATTCTGTTAGGGTAACATATAAAGTGTAAAAAGTAATGGCCCTAGTACTGAGCCTTGAGGTACTCCATACTGCACTTGTGATTGATATGATACCTCGTCATTCACTGCTATGAACTGATGCTGGTCAGATAAGTACGATTCGAACCAAGCCAGTGCACTACCACTAATGCCAACACAATTTTCAAGTCTATTTAAAAGAATATTGTGGTCAATAGTATCAAACGCAGCACTAAGATCCAGCAGTACTAATAGAGAGATGCATCCACGATCGGATGACAGGAGAAGATCATTTGTAACTCTAATAAGAGCAGTCTCAGTACTATGATTCGGTCTAAATCCTGATTGGAAATCCCCACAGATACCATTTTTCTCTAAGAAAGAACACAATTGTGAGGACACTACCTTTTCTAGTATCTTTGACAGAAAAGGGAGATTTGAAATTGGTCTGTAATTGTTTAATTCATTGGGATCAATTTGAGTTTTTTTAATTAGAGGCTTAATAACAGCCAGTTTGAAAGTTTTGGGGACATATCCTAACGATAGTGACAAATTAATAATATTCAGAAGAGGATCTATGACTTCTGGAAGCACCTCTTTTAGTAGCTTAGATGGAATAGGGTCTAACATGCATGTTGTCAGTTTAGATGATTTAATAAGTTTGTACAACTCTTCCTCTCCTATAGTTGAAATTGTATGGAATTGTTCCTCAGGAGATCTATAGCATATCTGATGTGATACTGTAGCGGATGGCTGTATAGTTACAATTTTATCTATAATAGTATCTATCTTGGTAGTAAAATAGTTCATGAAGTCATTACTGCTGTGCTGTTGGGAAAATTCAGTGCCTGTTGGTGCTTTACTCTTCATTAATTCAGCCACTGTATTGAATAAATACCTAGGGTTATGTTTGTTATCTTCTAAGAAAGATGAAAAATAATCTGATCTAGCAGTTTTTAATGCTTTTCTAGGATATGTTACATTCACGCCAGGCTGTACGGAAAACGTACTCGGTTACTTTCGTAACCTCGGTTCCCTGAGATACGGGAACGAGTACTGCGTCGTAAGACGCTTATGGGAAAAGCTCCTTTTCTCCTGAGACTGAAGTATTTCAATAACGCAGTGTAACTGCACGGCCATCGGTTCGTGCAGTGTTAAAGAAACGAACCAATGGCTCGGCAGCGGAGATGCACAAACCTATGGCGATGATTCGCGCCCGATCGCGCCAAAAGGGGCGGAGCATCTGGCTATATAAGCGAGCATTTTGCCATAGGGACTCAGGTACTTCGACTGAAGCGACGACTGAGTCGTGCAGCTACCTAGCACGGCCAGCAACGCAGTACTCGTTCCCGTATCTCAGGGAACCGAGGTTACGAAAGTAACCGAGTACGTTCCCTATCGATACTTTCACTCGTACTGCGTCGTAAGACGCTTATGGGGAACCAGTACAATCCCGCCGTTGCTAAGGTAGAGGAACGACAGACATGACCCTAGCACTAAAGGGCTAATAAGGGCCAATTGTTCCATCAGATAGTCTGATAAACATCCGTTCCAGGGAATAAGTACAACTTGGAGCTCAAGTGAGGCCAAGGCGCACCATATGTAACATACTGGTAACAGTTATACCACTATGCAGAAAGCACCCGAGTCTGTAAGACTGGGACGTCCAAATTGTAAAATCTAGCAAATGTGGACGGTGAGGCCCAGCCTGCCGCCGCACAAATTTCTGCGATAGAAACCCCGCTAGACCATGCCCAGGACGAGGCTATGCCTCTAGTCGAATGGGCTCTTACTCCCATGGGACATTGTAGGCCCAAAGAAGAGTAAGCCAACGTGATGGCTTCCACAATCCACTTGGATAACCTTTGTTTTGTGACTGAAAACCCTTTGGTGCGGCCACCGAAACACACAAACAGCTGTTCTGACTGCCTAAAAGGCGCAGAACGCTCCACATAGCATCTCAAAGCCCTGACGGGGCAGAGAGGATTAAATCCCTGGTCCTGCTCCGAAGGAGGAAGAGCCGAGAGGGAAATAATTTGGTCTCTAAAGGGTGTTGAGAGACTCTTGGGTACATACCCACGTCTTGGCTTCAGGATGACCTTAGAGTCATTCAGCCCGAACTCCAAGCATATGGGGCTCACAGAGAGCGCCTGTAGGTCACCCATACGTTTGACTGATGCCAATGCCAATAGCAGAGCAGTCTTCAACGTCAGGGGGCGAAGGCCTACGGACTGAAGCGGTTCAAAAGGAGGGTCCCTCAAGGCCCTCAATACTGTGGGTAAGTCCCAAGAAGGAACTGTGATGGGGCGAGGAGGATTAAGCCGCCTTGACCCCTTCAAAAAACGAACGACCAAGTCGTTCTTTCCCACAGATTGACCATTTATGAGATCGTGGAATACCGCTATAGCTGCCACGTAGACTTTGAGCGTAGAAGGGGATCAGCTCTTGCAGGAAGGACAATATCACCGATATGTCACATGAAATTGGATCTGCACCACGGGTGGAACACCAGGCGGAAAAGACAGACCACTTGAGATTGTAGAGCCGCCTCGTAGAAGGCGCTCTAGCTTGCGAAATAGTACTCAGGACCGACTCAGGGAGACTTAAAGGCTCCCGTCGAGAGCCCATACATGCAGCGCCCACAATTCCGGTTGGGGGTGCCATAGCGTTCTGTTTGCCTGTGTTAAGAGATCTCGTCTCAGTGGAACAGGCCACGGTGCTTTCGAAAGCATCCGGGGAAGGTCTGGAAACCAATGCTGGTTCTGCCAGAATGGGGCCACTAACAGGACTTTGAGTTTCTGTTCCCGTATTCGTCTGATGACCTGTGGTAACAGAGCGATTGGAGGGAACGCATATAACAGGAGATTGAGCCATTCTTGGGTCAATGCATCCTGTTCCTTCGAAAAATAGATTGGGCAGTGATAATTGTCTTTTGAGGCGAAAAGATCTACTCGTGCCTTGCCAAAGACAGCCCATATTTGCTGAACCGTTTGAGGGTGAAGCATCCATTCGTCTGAGGAGATGTTGCTCCGAGACAGCATGTCTGCTCCGTGGTTCAGTCTGCCTGGCACATGCGTTGCCCTTAGCGAGCGGAAGTGCCCCTGAGCCCATTTCAGAAGACGTTCTACTAACGTGAATAGACGTCTCGACGAGAGACCCCCCTGGTGGTTTATGTAGGACACCACTGTCATGCTGTCCGAACGGACTAATACATGGTGTCCCTTCAAGACAGGTAGAAGGGTGTGAAGGCCTAAACACACTGCTAGCATTTCCAAGCAGTTGATGTGAAGGCGGCTCTCTGCTTTTGACCATTGGCCGAAAGCAGGCTGGCCGTCGCACAGCGCCCCCCAACCTAAGTTGGAGGCATCTGTCGAGACTGCCTTCCTTCTGACTACCATGTCCAGGGAAACGCCCTGTTCCATCCACTGAGAGCTCTTCCAAGGAGCCAGGGCTGTTACACAGGCCCGATCTACCTTGATGCGTTGGCGTCCTAGACACCAGGCTTGAGGAGGAACTTGGTTTCAGCCAGAACTGCAGAGGGCGCATTTGAAGCAAGCCCAACTGAAGTACTGGGGATGCTGAGGCCATAAGGCCGAGCATCTTCTGAAAGGTCTTGAGTGGGCGAAGGGCTCCTACTTTGAAGGAGGCCGCGAGCCTGCGAATGGCCTGGGCTCTTTGCGGCGCAACTGCTGCCTTCATTTGAGTTGAGTCGAAAACTGCTCCCAGGAACGCAACGCGTTGGCTGGGAGACAACACGCTCTTGGCGAAATTGACCCTGAGTCCTAGGCACTCTAAGTGGCTGAGGATTATGGATCTGTGGTGTATTAGCTCGTTCTCTGACTGGGCTAGAATGAGCCAGTCGTCGAGGTAGTTCAGGACGCGAATTCCCATCTGTCTCAAAGGGGAAAGCGCTGCGTCCATGCACTTTGTGAATGTGCGAGGAGCTAACGACAGTCCGAACGGAAGGACTGTATATTGATATGCCACTCCCTCGAAGGCGAATCTCAAGAATTGCCTGTGGTGGGGGGCGATCTGAATATGGAAGTATGCATCCTTCAGATCCAGTGAACAAAACCAGTCCCCTTTGCGTATTTGCGAGAGGATCTGTTTTAGTGTGAGCATTCTGAACGGCCGTCTCATGAGGGCACGATTCAGCTGTCTGAGATCGAGGATGGATCGCAGACCGCCATCCTTCTTTGGAACGAGGAAGTAACGGCTGTAGAAGCCTGACTCGCTCTGCGCTGGGGGGACCGTTTCTACGGCGCCCTTGGCCAACAAATTCTTCACCTCTGAGCGACTCTGCTGTGAACTGAGGTGGTGACCACCCCGCGAAAGCGAGGGGGTCTTCGAGCGAATTGGAGTATATAACCTCGTTCTATTATACTCAGAACCCATTTTGACACTCCGGGGATGGCTTGCCACGCCTCGGATCGTGTCGCAAGGGACTGCAATAGTTCGCACAGCTGATTGCTGTCTGGAAGCATTGGAAGAGGAAATTTGCTCTTTTCTTGAAAATGTTTGTTTTTTATTCTTTCCGCTATCACAGCGGTTTGCTGTAAGGGCGCTAATACAAAGGGCCCGTGAGTTACAGCCACATTTTTCACAAACATGAGTCCTTTTACACTCGGAACAGAACGGGGTGTAAAAAGGTCTAAAAGAGGCAACTTGGGGGCTGGTCCGGCTTTTTGCGAGACTTGACCCCTCTTCCTGCTCCTGGAATCAGGAGGACGCTGGCGGCGCCTGGTCCAACACCACTCTTGGCCGAGGTCCCTGACGCTTAGGGAAGGGGAAGCACTTGGCTGAGCGGGAACGCGGACGGAGCTCCGTCTGAGGAGCTGGTGGGGCAGCTGGGGGCGTGGCCTTCGCGGGCTGCTGAGTCGGCGCCGGCTTGGGGCGACTAGGAGCCGTTGCGGAGCTAGAGCGTTTAGGTAAGAAGTGTCGCATAGCTTGGGACGACTTCTGTGCTGCAGTGAAGCGCTCTGCGAATCCCTCCACAGCTGGACCAAACAGGCCGGTCGGGGAAATGGGGGAGTCAAGGAAGGCGACCTTATCCGCGTCCTTGATCTCTGTCAAATTAAGCCATAAGTGGCGCTCCAGCACCACTAAACTGGCCATCGACCTCCCGATTGCCTGTGCCGTCATCTTCGTGGCGCGTAGAGCCAGGTCTGTAGCGCTGCGCAGCTCTCTGAGCGGAGAATCCTCCAGGCCCAACTCGTCCAAACCGCGGAGGAGCTTAGCTTGGTACACCTGAAGTACCGCCATAGAGTGAAGCGCCGAAGCCGCCTGTCCAGCAGACGAATACGCTCGTCCAGCTAGGGTAGAGGTCGTTCTGCAGGGTTTGGACGGGTGTGATGCCCTCGCCTTCCAGCCGATGGCAGTGGGTGGACAAAGGTGCGCAGCCACAGACTCATCCAATGGGGGCAGTTTATCATAGCCTTTCTCTTCGGCGCCGTCGACAGTGGTGAGGGCAGCGGAAGAGGAAGTATGAAGGCGGGCGGAGTAAGGAGCACGCCAGGACTTGGAGATTTCGTCGTGGACTTCGGGGAAAAATGGTGAAGCTCGCTGACGAGGGGCCTGGCGGCGCCCCGGCAGAAACCATTCATCCAACCGGCTCCTAGAGGGCTCCTGGGGAGGAGACCACTGTAGTTCCAGCTCCTCGACAGCCTTAGATAGGACGCGGAACAGCTCGGCGTCCATACCGGCGCTGGCGGCGCTGGGTTGCGCAGACGGCAAGGGGGCGGGGTCGTGTGAAGAGCCCGATAACTCCTCTGCGTCAGATGCGGCCAATGACATGCTGTCATCCTCGCATTCACTCCCTCCAAAGGAAACCAGATCGCTCACAGCCGCGGAGGGACGCTGGTCAGGATGGAGGAAGAGAACTGGCGATTCCTCTCCATGTGGTGTGGGCGAGGCACGCGGGGTCTGAGCCGGCGTGAGCTCGCCTGTCACCGCGCTCTGAGTCCTCTTGCCCCGCTGCTTCTTCCTAGCAGGCTCCTGCGAGGAAGGAAGTGGGAGGGCGCGAGGAGCGGCGTCGCTCTCTGAAAAGAAAGCTAGCCGCGAGCGGAGGGAAGTGAGACTCATATTCCCACAGTGGGAACAGTCCATCTCATTGAGTGCAGACTCGGCGTGGGCGGGGCCCAGACACGAGACGCACTCAGCGTGAGAGTCAGCGGCGTGCAGAAGGGCTCTGCACGAGCGACAAAAACGCCGTGGCATTTGAAACAACGCCGAAATTTGCTCTTAGAAATTTGCTCTTTTTGTCTATCACCGGATAGCCGCAGGGAATCAGCTCCGGAGCGTCAATCCGCCGAGCAGTGAAGATCCGCTGCGAGGCTCGTCTAACGGTGAGAAGAGTGCCTTTCTGAGCGAAGTCAGTCTCTGCGTAGTCAGTCTCTGCGAAGATGTGATGTCGTCGCTGAAGAAGAAGGATCTGAGTCCCTATGGCAAAATGCTCGCTTATATAGCCAGATGTTCCGCCCCTTTTGGCGCGATCGGGCGCGAATCATCGCCATAGGTTTGTGCATCTCCGCTGCCGAGCCATTGGTTCGTTTCTTTAACACTGCACGAACCGATGGCCGTGCAGTTACACTGCGTTATTGAAATACTTCAGTCTCAGGAGAAAAGGAGCTTTTCCCATAAGCGTCTTACGACGCAGTACGAGTGAAAGTATCGATAGGGAACCTCTAGTTTTGTTTTCTTCCTGCTGCGTTCCATTTTTCGTCGTGCTCTCTTCAGTGCGCAAGTGTGTTCAGTACACCACGACTTCGGACTGTTTTGCTTAATCTTTCTTAACCGCAGAGGAGCAACTATATCTAAAGTGCTAGAAAAAAGAGAGTCAATAGTTTCTGTCGCATCATCAAGTTTTCCTGAGCTATCGGATATGCTGAGGAATTCAGATAAATCAGGAAGATTACAAAGCAGTCTCTTGTGGTAGAAGTAATGGTTCTACCGTACTTATAGCGAGGAGTTAGTTTTACAGTTTTAGCTATCTGGAGTATACACGAGACTAGATAATGATCTGAGATATCATCACTTTGATGCAGAATTTCAACGCCATTAACATCAATTCCGTGTGACAATATTAAATCTAAGGTGTGATTTCGGCAATGAGTAGGTCCTGACACGTGTTGTCTAACCCTAATTGAGTTCAGAATGTCTATAAATGCTGATCCCAATGCATCTTTTTCATTATCAACATGGATGTTAAAATCACCCACTATTAAGACTTTATCTGCGGCCAACACTAATTCGGATAGAAAATCAGCAAATTCTTTAATAAAGTCTGTATGGTGCCCTGGTGGCCTGTGTACAGAAGCCAGTACAAACGTCACAGGAGATTTATCATTAATACTCGTTTCTTTGGATAATGTTATATGGAGCACCATTACTTCAAACGAGTTATACTTAAAGCCCGTTCTCTGAGAAACACTGAACATATTGCTATAAATTGTGTTAACACCTCCCCCCTTACCTTTTACACGTGGCAAATGTTTGTAACAGTAATTTTAAAATAATGTAATAATCTGGTTTTAGCCAGGTTTCTGTCAAACAGAGCACATCTAGCTTATGATCAGTGATCATATCATTTACAAAAAGTGCTTTCGTAGAAAGTGACCTGATATTTAATAAGCCAAGCTTTATCATTTGATTCTCAGTATTATATACATTTTTTATTTGTTGAACATCAATTGAATTGTTACTCTTACATTGCTTTGGCCGTTTATTGTATTTTCTAGCTCGGGGAACAGACACAGTCTCTATAGTGTGATATCTAGGTGAAAGGGTCTCTATGTGCTGAGAATTAACTGATTTCTGTGACGTGAGGCGGCTAGCAGAAGGCCGGTTTAGCCAGTCTGTCTGCTTCCAGACCTGGGCCCCAGTTAGTCAAGTGCAAACTCGAAGACTATGTGCCATATTTCTAGATAGGAGAGATGCTCCACATCCGGAGGGATGAAGACCATCTCTTTTCAACAGGTCCGGTCTGCCCCAGAAACTCGTCCAATTGTCTATGAAACCTGCTATTTCGCGGGCACCACTTTGACATCCAGCCGGTTAATGATGACAGTCTACTATGTATCTCGTCACCACGGTAAGCAGTGAGGGGACCAGAGCATATTACAGTGTCTGACATCGTACATGCAAGTTCACACATCTCTTTAACATTATTTTTAGTTATCTCCGACTGGCGAAGTTGAACATCATTAGTGCCGACGTGAATAACAATCTTACTGAATTTACATTTAGCATTAGCCAGCACTTTTAAATATACCAAGATGTCAGGCGCTCTGTCTCCCTGAGCTAGTCACATCCAAAGCCGTATCTAAGTTCCTCACATTCTTACTATCCTCCATTAAAGTTTGGATGTGTGTCTCTAGATCTGACATCTTCTCTGTCAGCCTAGCTATTTCCTTGCATTTATCACATGTATAAGGCTCACTGCCGACAGAGATAGATAAGCTATACATGTGGCAGGTAGTGCAGACAACAATAGCAAGAGAAGAAGCCATTACCGTTTTTGTAGAATGGTTCCAACTTACCACTGTTGTTTTGATGAACTCTTGAAGAGAGGGATGGGAGGAGGAACAACGGAATGAATAGGACATAAAAGGAATCGCGATTCGCAAGCTAATCGGCTATCGGAATGCTAACTTGTTGCAAATCGTGGTTATGGAATAAAAGTGAAACGGTTC
Organism: Garra rufa; assembly: GCF_049309525.1. NCBI lineage: Eukaryota > Metazoa > Chordata > Actinopteri > Cypriniformes > Cyprinidae > Garra > Garra rufa. The sequence goes on from NC_133364.1 coordinate 19,870,852, forward strand.
ACGAGAGAGAAAGGAGAGCGGTAGTAGGTGCGAGTAGAGAACGTGAATGTAAATGCAAGTCGCCAGTTGCAAGCTAAATAGCTAAATAGCTAAATAGCTAACCCACTGCACTTGCGGTTAACGGGTAAAGTGAGCGGTCAGAGTAAAGCTGTTTTTAATTACTTTAAACAGCAGAGAGTAATAATAAGATAAGATTTCTAAAGAAAAACAAGCTCCAGAAAGCTACAAACACAGAGAGCTAAAAACACAAACCACACGGCAGCTCAGCAAAACAGGAAGTGATGTTCCGCATATTGCCCTTATGGCTAGTGACTAACAACAGGAGCATGGCCGCTCAACTGACGGAATATAAAAAGCATAGCACTACATCAAGAATATCAGTCATTAAAGAACTTGGACGACTTCTTTTGCTTCAGCCCCGCTATATCCACAGAAGCTCTCTGTGAAAGTTTGCATATTCCCAATCTGGTGACACAATCCATTCTGTGTGGGCAGCTGTGCACCCTGTCACATCTCTTCCACGTCATCAGAGTACTCTGTGAATTATTAGCAGTGGACATACTGAAACAGCGCCACACATGGTGTCATCGGAAAATGAAGAGTGGATTTTAGCCTACTTGAGCCAGTACAGAGATTCAGTGCTTTATCTAAAATTAAAATTTAACTGTTTAATACAAAGTCTTTCACGAATAAATCTTGCTTTATACATGATCACATTCGGGACAAAAGTCTGGACATAATGAGTCTTACAGAAACCTGACATCAACCAGGTTTTTTTCTGTTTTAAATGAGACCTGTCCTCCTGGCTACTGTTATTTCCAAAAAGCTTGTAGCACTGGCTGTGGTGGTGGCCTGGGTGTCATCTATCGCAGTCACCTGAACCTGACACCTCTGGCCCTCCCTGAGCTGTTCTCCTTTGAATGATGGCATTTAATTGTAAGCCAATGCCAAATGCCAAACCAAATGCATGCTTCATCTTGGAGTTGTACAATTTTCTTTTAATTTTATGCGCAACTTCTTCCAATATAATAATAGATTTTAGATTCCACATTCATTTTTCCTGAATGTGGAAGTCAGGCCTGACTTTGAACCTGAAGAATGCTTTGCATTTCCGGTCTCCAGTGTTTCTATTAAAATTATTGTATATTCCAAGCTCATAATAAAATGTTAAACCTATTAAAATGTTTTTAAAAATAACATGGCACTATAGTGCCATCACTTTACAATGTTGCAATGACCATCATTTGTCAGTGCTTCACTCCTCAAATATTAATGAGTGTGTAGATGACACAAAGCTGTCGACGTTAGCTACATTAAAAACAAATGGGTACTATTTGAATGGGTTCCTATGATGACCGGAAAAGAGGAGCATTCAATCTGACATTAGAATTTTCTTTCATATACCTTCTATGTGTCACACTCAGGCGGGGTTGAGGAGTGGAGATGGAGGAGGTGAACCGGATTGAATGAAAGAATAAAGTTTATTGAAACAAAACACTGAATAATGATAACAAATAAACAAAACCGGGAGCAGGAACCGAGCACATATACCCAAACAAACGGAAGTAACATATACATTGACGGACAAACGGGGAGTGCAAACACAGACTCTAAATACTCTGAAAACAAGGCGTGGTCATAAACAAGATAACAAGATAACGAGGGGGAAATACAAATATGGGCAAGACTGAACTAACACAGACAAAACTAGAAGGGGAAAGACAAGGACTAAACCATTAGAACTAGAAACAGAGGGGAAAAAAACACTTGGGAAACAGAACAGAACAGGACAAAACACAGACATAATCCTGAGATTACCTCCCCCAAAGGCGCGTCTCGCGCCTAATAACATCCATAGGGGAGGGAGGGTGGGCGCCCTGGAGACTGCTAGGTAGGGACACAGGGGACACAGGATACAGGGGTGGTCTCCAGGGCAGATCAGGGAGCTCAGGTGGCCATGGCGGGTCAGGAAGCTCAGGGGACCATGGTCGGATAATCAGTCCAGGAGGCCATGGCGGATCAGGGGGCTCAGGAAGCCATGGCCGAGTATACAGTCCAGGTGGCCATGGCGGATCTGGGGGTTCAGGGGGCCATGGCCGGGTAAACAGTCCAGGTGGCCATGGTGGATCTGGGGGCTCAGGAGGCCATGGCCGGGTAAACAGTCCGGGAGGCCATGGCGGATCTGGGGGCTCAGGAAGCCATGGCCGGGTAAACAGTCCAGGAGGCCATGGCGGATCTGGGGGCTCAGGAAGCCATGGCCGGGTCAATAGTTCAGGAGGCCATGGCCGGGTAAACAGTCCAGGTGGCCATGGCGGATCTGGGGGTTCAGGGGGCCATGGCCGGGTAAACAGTCCAGGTGGCCATGGTGGATCTGGGGGCTCAGGAGGCCATGGCCGGGTAAACAGTCCGGGAGGCCATGGCGGATCTGGGGGCTCAGGAAGCCATGGCCGGGTAAACAGTCCAGGAGGCCATGGCGGATCTGGGGGCTCAGGAAGCCATGGCCGGGTCAATAGTTCAGGAGGCCATGGCCGGGTAAACAGTCCAGGTGGCCATGGCCGGGTAAACAGTCCAGGTGGCCATGGCCGAGAAAACAGTCCAGGTGGCCATGGCCGGGGTCAACAGTCCAGGTGGCCATGGCTGATCAGGGGAGTAGCCCCCCCAAAAAAATTTTCTTGGGGGAACCTAGGGTATAGTCCACCCCGGAGAGCACGGAGGGGCGTGCAGGAGAGAGCTCCGGCTCTGGAGGGCGCGCAGGAGAGAGCTCCGGCTCTGGAGGGCGCGCTGGCTCTTGAGGAACGGGCTCTGGACGGCGCTCTTGAGGAGCGGGTTCTGGACGGCGCTCTTGAGGAGCGGGTTCTGGGCGGCGCTCTTGAGGAGCGGGTTCTAGACGGCGCTCTGGCGGCGCGGTCACTGGAGGGCGCTCTGGCGGAGCGGTCACTGGAGGTCTGGGCGGAACCAGCGGAGACTCTGGAAGGCTGGGCGGAACCAGCGGAGACTTTGACTTAGCAGCAGCCATCTTGGGTGCAGACTCAGGCTCGGCGGCCATCTTGGCCGGGGACCCAGGCTCGGCGGCCATCTTGGCCGGGGACTCAGGCTCGGCGGCCATCTTGGCCGGGGACTCAGGCTCGGAGGCCATCTTGGCCGGGGACTCAGGCTCGGCGGCCATCTTGGCCTGGGACTCAGGAACGGTGGCCATCTTGACCGGGGACTCAGGCTTGGCCAAGAGGACCTGGCTGCAGACATACAGCGAGTGGAGCTCCACCGGAAATACGTCACCTCCACCCTCAAACCGGAAAGACGTCATCTCCACTAAAATCAAAATGGCGTCGCGCACTTTAATTCAGGTAATTTTATTTTTTATTGTAGCCTATTAATTTAGTAGTGATGGGAAAATTAAGCTTTTCGAGGCACTGAGGCTTTCCCCTTAAGTGTATCGTAAAAAGGTACATTACTCGAAGCTTTTCAACACGTTGCACACTAGTGACATCTTGCGGTCAAAGGTGGAAAAAGCTGCTTTCGCGTCCCAGATGTCCAAGCGATTTTTACAGTTTCATAAAATAATTCAATTTGTGATATGAAAACCATAAGAAATAAACAAATAGAATTTTAATTTTACTTACACAAGGTATAAATGAATTAATCTGTAAATAAACTTATAAAAGTATAAGCATGGTTCATGTATGCATATGATCAAAATAAATTAAGATTATTGAATAATAATTTTATTAATTATAAGTGCTTGTGAAGTGGGGATTACTACAAAATGACCATGCGCAAAACAACTATTTATTCATATTATGGTAAATGACACTTAAAACCTGCCCAAGAGGTTTGCCTTCTTTGAATCAGAATACAAAGCAGTCACTAATTTAGCATCGCTACATTAGCGAGTTACAACGAGGTTATCATATCATAACAAAACTACTTGTGAAATTTCAATGTTAGTTTTGTGAAAGTTTACATAGGCGCAATGCTGCCTTGCAGACAACTTGAAATTAGGATTTTTCCTGCTTCCAAATTAGAAATAGGTAATGCATGATTTAAAGATGGATTTCTCGGCTTCAACACCACCTGTAAGGCGGCAATATACCTATGTTTTGGTATATAATAATATTCACGCTTTGTTAAGGAATAAAATATTTGCAATTGTATGTGTCTATTTAATAATTCTAGAAATTAAATTACATTTTTTCTAAGTAACCCTTAAATTAAGTGATCCTAAATACTTCTGGTATCGAAAGTGTTGGCATGAATGTTTGTGTGTTTTTCAAAGGTTTTGAGGTATGTGTATTTTATGTTTGTATTATCTTATGTATTATCTATATTTTGTTACTTTTGTTGATATGGACCTAAGAGTCTGAAATAAAGGAATTAAATTAAACATTGTGGAAAACATTATTTTACTATGATATGTACATGTTGTTATTTTGTTTAAAATACAAATTGTGATTAAGATGTTTAATAAATTAACTTCTCATTTAATGTCCAGTGATATTATAGATCTACTGTTTACTTTCTAAAATATATAATTATATACATATATAATTTGCCACGGTAAACGTTTTAACGATAAAATGTACAGAAAATGTAAATATTACGTGCATGTATATGTAACTATAAATAATACAAAACGAAAGATTAAACAATAAGTTTTAAATATGCAATGTCTTAAAATTTTGCCCGGACCAATATGGCGTAATACGCGTCGGAAGTGGAGGTGACGTATTTCCGCTCTTGAGTGGAGCTCCACTCGCATCCACGGTCTGCAGCCAGACCCTTCTCGGCTTGGCGGCCTTCTTGGCCGGGAACTCAGGAACGGCGGCCATCTTGGCCGGGAACTCAGGAACGGCAGCCATCTTGCTTGCAGACTCCTGCGTGGCAGCCATCTTGCGTGCAGAATCTGGCGTGGCGGCCATCTTGTGAACTGGCGTGGCAGCCATTTTGCTTGTAGAATCTGGCGTGGCAGCCATCTTGCTTGCAGAATCTGGCGTGGCGGCCATCTTGTGAACTGGCGTGACGGCCATTTTGCGAGCTGACGCTGGCCTGGCGGCTGACGGGCTGGAGCGTGGAGAGGAAGCCGGCAGGCTTGAGCGCTGGGCGGAGGCCGGTAGACTAGAGCGCGGGGAGGAGGCCGGTCGCATCGGGCTGAGGACAGCGGCGGAGCTTTGGAGGATGACAGGGGATAGGAGACTGGGCTGGCGGTTCAATCCGTTGGAATGGTATGTGGAGGTTCTCGGCTTATGGCAGGCTGGCGCGATGTGCTGTGTCTGTGAGGGGACTGGAAGATGAGACCGACCAGAATTGGGAAATTCTTCAACTTCAAAATCAGATCCATTCAAATAGAGAATCAGGTTTATTAGCTCTATCAAGGGGAAATTACAAGAGGGAAGATCGCAGCAAATGGTCTCATCATCCAGCCCCAAAACAAACACAGCACCAAGAGCAGCCTCGTGCCAGCCTACCTGATGGGAGAGCTCGATGAAGTCCTCCACATATTGCTCCAACTCACGGCCACCTTGCCGCAGTCTCCTCAGAGCTGTCTCAGCCCGACTCATATTCTTGTTTGGTCCGTCAATCTGTCACACTCAGGCGGGGTTGAGGAGTGGAGATGGAGGAGGTGAACCGGATTGAATGAAAGAATAAAGTTTATTGAAACAAAACACTGAATAATGATAACAAATAAACAAAACCAGGAGCAGGAACCAAGCACATATACCCAAACAAACGGAAGTAACATATACATTGACGGACAAACGGGGAGTGCAAACACAGACTCTAAATACTCTGAAAACAAGGTGTGGTCATAAACAAGATAACAAGATAACGAGGGGGAAATACAAATATGGGCAAGACTGAACTAACACAGACAAAACTAGAAGGGGGAAGACAAGGACTAAACCATTAGAACTAGAAACAGAGGGGAAAAAACACTTGGGAAACAGAACAGAACAGGATAAAACACAGACATAATCCTGACACTATGTAGATATCAGAGAACAATTTAAAATATTTTACCAATGCATTCTATGGCACCTTTAAGCCTTCAATATCTCCATTCTGTAAATGTCTCATCAGTCACTGAATCTGTGGAATTTTATAATAAGACACTGAGCAGCATTTTGGATCTCCATGCACCCACCAAAGTTAGGACAATTACGTTTTCCGGCTCAGCTCCCTGGTTTACAAGTGATCTGTGCAAAATGAAGGCAGCTGGACATGCCCTTAAGAGGCGTTATAATGCTTCTGGACTTACTGTTCACAAGCCGGCCTCTCGGGACCATCAGAAAAACATTTAAAAACCATCAAAGAAGCACGGCCACAGTACTATTCAAACATAATTCATAGTTCTGGCAATTCCAAACAGTTGTTCTCTACTATAAGTTATCTCCTTAAACCTCAAACTGCTCCGCTCATAGGAGCTACAGAAGAGCAATGCAATAATTTTGTGACCTTTTTTAAAATCAAAATTGCCAAAATTTGCTCTTCTTTTTCTGTTCCCTCTTCGTCCTCTGCCCCAACTGCTGACCCACACAGCGGGTTCCAAACGGGATATATTGCCCTCCGAAGGGCACTGCGGAGTGAAAACAATCATGGCCACTATATTGAAGTGTTGTTCCAAACCAAAGTGCTCATAACCAGCCACTTCAAAGTGCCCTTTGGAATGAAGGATTTCAAAGGGTACAACTGATAGTCCAGTACAAGGGATAGTCCGGTATTTCGAGGCTGCTTTGTTGCTTCCCAGAAACATGCTACACAACTCCTTGTCCAGGCCCTGGTCATTTCCAGGCTGGACTACTGCAATGCTCTTTTAACCGGTCTTCCAGCATGTAAAATCAGACCTCTACAAATGATTCAGAATGCAGCAGCAAGACTGGTCTTCAATAGGACAGCCACTGGCTCATCACCTGCTTACCTCCATTTACTACTTCGAATCTACACTCCCTCCAGAAGTCTGAGATCCTCTCTTTCTTGATCTTCCCTTTCTAGCCTGCACTCTTCTAACAACGCCTGATATATGGTATTTTTGAGCATTTCCTATGTTGATCCGCCTCCTTAGGATGAATCACTTGCTGTATTCCCAGTTGTAAGTCGCTTTGGATAAAAGCGTCGGCTAAATCAGTGGTTCTCAAATTTTTTACAGTGGCGTACCCCCTGGGGCATTTAACATTCTTCTGAGTACCCCCACAATATTTAAGGGATGACATTTCCCCCTTTAAATTGATTTACACATAAATTTTTACTTTTTATAGAGGCATCTTTTATGTCATATTCTTAACATTCCATTAAGTGTATTATTAATATGTGACCTGGAGC
>NC_133364.1:19878665-20033546 GCF_049309525.1 Garra rufa
ATTTGAAATGTAATTTATTCCTGTGATCAAAGCTACATTTTCAGCATCATTACTCCAGTCTTCAGTGTCACATGATCCTCCAGAAATCATCCTAATATGCTGATTTGTTGTTCAAGAAACAATTTTTATTGTTATTATTATCAATATTTACTATACCATTCAAAATTTTGGGAAATAAATGGGAAAAATTGAGAAAGACATTATAGAATTTAATACTTTTATTTAGCAAGGATGCTTTAAATTTATCAAAAGTGATGATAACGACATTTATCTATGCATCAAAGAAACCTAAAAAAAATCTACTCAGCTGTATACAACATAATAATAATAATAATAATAATAAATGTTTTTTAACATTAAATCAGAATATTAGAATGATTTCTGAAGGATCATGTGACTGCAGTAATGATGCTAAAAATTCAGCTTTAAAATCACAGGAATAAATTACATTTTAAAATACATTCAAATAGAAAAGAGTTATTTTAAATAGTAAAAATATTTATGTATTTCGGATCAAATAAATGCAGGCTTGGCGATCAGAAAAGCCTTCTTTAAAAACATTAAAAATCTTACTGTTCAAAAACTTTTGACTGGTAGTGTACACATGCAAGAAAGCAACACAACAGAAAATGATGCCCGAAGCACTTGTGCAAGAAACATTTCGCAACGATTGAAAGGAAGTTACAGAATGCCTTCTTGCGGTTTAAGGATGGACATGACGGCAACAGAAAAGCAGAAGCTTATGAGCATTTAAGGTAAAAAGGTTTAAATATACACAGCTAGCAAGAAACTTCTACTCCTTTGAACTCTCAGTTCATCAAAGACTTCTGTATCACGATTTCCAAAAATGAGTCACTGTTTCCACAAACATATTCAGATATATCATCACAGAAATAAATTTTAATTTTAAAATATATTACAATAGAAATCAGTTATTTTAAATTGTAATAATATTTTAGAAGATTACTGTTTTTACTGTGGTTTGGATCAAATAAATAAAGACTTGGTGAGCCTAAGAGACTTCGAAAACATTTAAATATCATCCCAACCTGAACAGTTTTTGTGGGAAGGGAAATATTTGGTGTTTTTGAATAAAACGGGGAATTATTAAAGCATAAACGTGTTAGTAGCTAGTTAGTACTTTCCACAGCTGTTCATTTTTGCGAACACTTCCTCATTTGCATAAAAGAGACAGTAAAAGAGGAAATACTGACCAAGGCCTCGAAATCCTGCGCTTGGCAGAGAAGCCAGTCCTCATTAAGAGTGTAAAGAGCTTTCTCTGTCACCGAATCCACCGGCCCTTTCGAGATTTGCTGAGTCAGAGCTGACACCAACAGGAAGAGAGGCTGTCCTACTGATTCCTATGGAGGAAACACACACATTTTTGAGTACACACTGATAGTTAAAGAGAATATGTGCTTTACAAATCCACAATAGATGGATGTACTGACCCTGAGAAAGCCATACAGGCAAATAGACATCCAGTTGGTCAGAAGCTTCTCCACTATGGATTCTGTGCGCCGCAGGAGAAGCTTGGGATTTGCATTGCTGGACTGGTCCATTAGACTCTGCAGAAGGTCCTCCATTACCTCTGTGAGATAAAGCAGGTCTCCATGGAGGGCCAAAGTCAACAGGGATGCCACTGTACATCTGAGAGAGAGAAAGGAACAGAAAGAGAGGAACAAAAATACAAGATATAAAGAACAGAAAAAAAGATGAGCATGTAAAGGGTCAGGCTGTTACGAATATGTCTCACACATTTACATTTAAAAAGCAGAAACCACTTTTTTAGTCTTTTATAGTTCTCTTTTCTTTGTCTGATTTATTTTGTTTTGCTATTATTAAATTGTTTTATATTCTCAAGCAATTGATCATCTAAAGCATTAAATATTTTTCTCATTTATGCCTTCTTTTATTAGATTTGTTTTTTGCTTCTTATTTTCTCGCCCCAGCAATGCTTGCTATTGTTGTTAAATCTAAATAATTGTGAGGTTTTATGCAATATTTGTCTTCATGAATAAGAGATAAGAGGCCATTTCAAGGTTTTTTGAGATATTCAAACAAAGCCTGGGCATTGAAATATACACAACTAAGATTATTCAATAAACCCTGCTCAATTTTTATCATCATAACTTCTGCTCCTCCCTGGCTTCCTCTCAGATTTATAGAGGACTTTTAGTTAAGAACGTTTTTGGTACTAGACATTTAGCATTGCTGATTTCAAGTATCAGACAATAATAAATCATCTTCTGGTTAAAACACTGGATGCATTATTTTTGCAAGGAAAGAGCTAAAATGAGATTTCTTAAGCACATTATCAAACACATATGTGTGTTTTAGTGTGTTGGTCATTTTAAGGGTATTCTAAAAAAGGAAGGAAGGATGTGCTAGTCTAAAAAAACCACAAAACATTGTCTGTTTACACATCTAAGCAACATGCATCAAGCCAAGGCCTCAAAATAACCAGACCAGCTTTATCAAGTCATCTTCAAACAGAGGTGAGAATAGAAGTGTCAAAGCATCGTCTTCGTCTTTTGAAAGTCGTTTGAATAGCGGTGTCTGCTAAATGCATAAATGTAAATGTCTTTGACTCACTTGTCTTTTATGCTGAAGTTTTTCTGTTCTTCTAATGCATGCACGAAACAACTGAGAAACTGCTTATCTCTGATCAGCGCCGCAAAAGCCTGACACTTCTCATCAACAGTTGTCTGCTCAGAGTCCTGACCATAAACAAATATGACAGAGATAAAGCATTTAGTTTTGTACAGTGTGACACATATTTCATATACTATTAAAGACACTGCAGCATCTGACCTGCCCAATGTCTCTGATCATGACTGCTGCGAGAGTACCAGCCTAGAGAAAATATAGAATATTTATTGAACACACATACAGTAATGCTAGAAAAATTAAAACAAAAAGGAATTTCAAATGGATTAAAATATTGAACCTCAGGAAAGAAGATTTTTGAGGCAAAGTGCTTATAATCCAGAAAAGGTATGGCTCCAACGTTATCGATTAAATCAGATTTTTCTGTTTGCAAGTCAACAAACTCTGTCAAAACAAATGCATAATGTAATCATACATGAAATACATGAAACATGGCAACATATGAGCATTTAAGAATGATACTACATGTTCATGTCTTTATCAACACATGTGAGTGGTGTTCGCCTGCAAAACCTGCTAGATTGCTAGATTGTTCTGAGTGGTGGTAACCTAGTTACTTACCACCTCAAATTAAAAAAAATTGACGTGTCTATGGGATTTTTTAATGGAGAGCTATTATGCACTTTTTTACAATACGTAATATAAGTCTCAGGTGTCCCCAGGATGCGTCTGTGAAGTTTTAGCTCAAATACTGAACAGATCATTTACTATATTATTTAAAAAAATGTCTATTTTGAGTGGAATAGGGTTTTCCAGAATAGGGTTGCACCTTTACAGCTCGTACCTCAGATATTCTGCCAAAAAACATGCTGAACGCGCTGAAATCATGCATTTCAAACCATATTAGCTTAAAGTTCTAATATAGGGTTTTCTGAGCGCACACATTCAAAGCACACTCACAGAAAACGGTTGTCACACGACATGTGAGTACTAAACTAAGTTCTCTTTCATGTCCTATTGTGCTTAAACTGTCAAATACACACAAGTTTATGTTAAAAACACACACATGGAGTTATAAAAATAGTCGGTTATGTTTGTTAAGGTAAATAGCTGGGAAAGAAATAGCATGTTAATATTAGATCTGTGCGGAAGCAGTGTAATATACAGTGAATATATCAATAATTCCACTGCTCTCTTGTCTCCTCTGAGGCTGGGACTCTAAATAGTGTTCTGTGCTCATCTGTGCAGCCAACAACAGAAGAGTTATCACGCTTTGCTTGAACTTATGCCATGGTGTTAGAACTGGTACACTGCTGTTGCTTGCGAAAACAAAATAGTGACTCCGATGGAGAAAACATGCAGATTAGGGGCAGTAACATTATAACAAGGTCACGGAGAGAGCAAAATCTGAGTGACTTATTTTTTCACAAGCTTGCAGAAGCTTACCAAAAAAAATTACTGGGTTGTTGTTTTGTATGTTTTCTGAGTTGGTAGGTAGATGCACTAGGGACCTGATTATAGCACATGAAAAGGTGAGATTTTCATGATATGTCACCTTTAACAGTTTAATGACTGCAATAGTTGCTTGAATTGAGGCGTCATATGTGTCCTTTCCACAAATATGTGTAAGGAGTTACGCACTAAAGTCTAATATTTAGGGTTAGTTATGTGTTCAAAACACTAAACTTCAGTATGAGCAATATTTCAAAGATGACCAACCTTGTCGTATGTCCCTCCTGATGTTACTTTCCAGCATTTCCAGTTGCTGGTTCATTCTCTCATTCATTTGTGTCTGGCTCTTACGGTGAAAAATGACTCCAACTAGACAGATGAGCAAACACATTCATTAGTACATACAGGAGCACTGTGAAAATTTGTGGTGCAAATCTGAAATCACTTACCAGCAGCACCCAGAATTATGAGCAGAATCAATGCGGCAAGGATGAGTAAATATATTATACCACTCTGAGACTCAAGGTTTTTAGAAAACTGTCCAACATTTATCTGAAAATTATAGTATAAGAAGGGAGATTTTGCATGTAAGATATAAAGGTCATTGATAATTTGCAATAATTATTTAAGAAAATCAGCATAAAGACATGAATACTGAATGTACACTCACAATAAGTGAGTCCACTGCAACGACTACTCCAGATTCTCCTTTAATCTTACAGATGATTGCATTGGTCTCAATCTTCTCCAAAACACAATGATGCTGCTGATCTCCCTGTAGACCTGTCACATTCACCTCGCTCATACTCAAATTCAACCTATCTGTGTTTTTCTGAGAGACAGTGTGAAGGATGTTTTTGAAATACAGTAATATTTACTGGCGTGCATGCCACAAATGCACTAACTGTAATGTTATACTAACTATATCACAAAACTCACCTTAATGTTCACCTGTAGATCATTGGCCACCTGTAAGGTGGTGAATCCAGTGAATTCTGGATCAGGCTGGTATTGGAAATAATTCTCACAGTCCACAGTGGAGTTTCCAACATTCAGTAACAAGCTAAACTGACTAATGCCATCATAGGGGTTGGAGTGAAACCACACATCCTGAGAAAGAGAGTTACTGAATATGACTCAAATACAAATGTAAAATGACATTTAAAGCTGCATGTAAGCTGTGAAACCATTAGTCGATATTAAAATTCTGACACAAACAAGCAGATTACTTGCATGTTAACTGACAATCAATATCAAAATGAAAATATTAAAATTCTGTAATATTTTGTTTTAAATTAAGAAATGAATGATATGTTAGGCATAATAACAGTTTAAATGTCAGTCAGTTGATTGATTTTTGAAGATTTGGAAGTTATAAATAGCTGACCTCTATGTATGAGATAAAGTGCTGAGCGCAACTTCAGAAGTAATAAACACGTCTTACCCCTGAGCTTGTGCTGTATTGTGTTTCCAGCACTTTTTTAGAAGGAACGAAAGTAACAGACTCCACTAATTCCATATTGCTGCCCTGAACATGAATCTTCCTTCCACCACTACATGAAGAGACATTTAAAACTAATTTAGCCAGTAATACATGATATAAAAATAAAAAAATATGTATTAATATTTGCATTCCTTCCACTTATTTTTGCATGTGGCTTTTGCATGCACACACAGACACACAATACTATAAATTTCTACAGCTAATGGAAGTGAAACCCACCAAAAATCCTAAGAAAATCCTGGTTGTCAGAAAGCAGGTTGTTCTTACTAAACCTCCAACAGTTTAAGCAAGACCTCTAGAACTATGACAAAATGTGGAGGAAATGACCCAATGATTCTCATTTCTGCTTTCATTTTTTTTTTTGCTGATGCTTTTTCATATGTTCTATAAGTATCTTTGCAGATCATTACTTTGCAAATCTTATTTTCCCACATTAACAGCATTTTTGCAAATGTCATGAATAAATTGTGACATACGATTCAATAATCAAAATGGTGTTGATGGTATGTGGTGTCTGACGGTTGGTCTGAAATGGTCTTACCTGTTCCAGGTGACTGTGGGTTGTATTCTAGTGCAGCTGGGCTGAGAACTGTAAGTGATGGTGCTGTTACCATGACAACGATCGTCAGGAGTAACAACACACACTTTCACTGTTCCTTTAGTTTCACTGGGAGGAATGTGGAACCTTAAAGTGTCACTGGAGCGATCAAACACTGGAGATCTGAGGGGAAACATTCATACAGATACACAGTATCAATTATCTGAATCTACACACATTTCTATATACGACTGAACAAACACAGAGTCTTACTCTTTAGGAATGCAGTCCATTTCTCCTCGAATACGGATTTTTGTAACAGATTCCAGGTTCCTTCCTGTTAATAAAACATTGTTTCTCCCATGGAAAGAAGCCTTGTTCGGTTTTAGAGAGAGCATATTTGGCTCCTACAATACACCATATAATTTAATTCAATAAATAACAATAATAATCATTATTAGTATTGTTGTTATTATTATCATAAATACACTTTGTTAAAATATATTGTAAATATGAATAAATAATATACTGTACATAATTTAAAATGAAGGACCTCAAATAGGGAAACAAAATCCTCTGCCTTTTGTGAAGTCATATTCATTTGAAATAGGAACATACTGAAAAAACAATATCCCTATTCTGTGAAGGCACATAATCATCATGAAACTTACTTTGTAGACCATCTCAGAGAACAGATCTTTACATGCATCCTAAAGAGCAGAGAAAGAGCAGTTAACGTACGTCCTGAGTTTGCTTCAGTCAAAACAATGATAGTTTAGCTATCAACAATGAATTAATATGATATTAAGTCATGTGCTTTCTCAATAAACATATACTGAACCACTCAAATAGAGGTTACACGTCATCTCTGACCTGTATATTTAACTGAGGTCCAGGCCCCTGTGTCCAGCCACAACTCTGGGAGGAAGAGGACCATTGACACCCAGATGAGATACACTGCACACACCTGTATTTAATTCATATTTTTAATATAAATAAAAAAGTTCAAGGAAGTCTTTCAAAACTATTTTTAAAATGACTGTGCATTTCTCACTGTGTATAAGAAGCATTTGGTGAATTATCTGTGATACTGGAGCAGTTTCTCAGCGTCAGCATGTCTGTGATCTTCTGATCCCCAACAGTAACAATAGCAGAGACTTTTGAACCTGAACAGATTACCACAAACGTTTATGATTATAAATAATCAGATTCTGACTAAATAAATCCACTGTATATTTATAAATATACAACTTCTTTGAAGGAGAACCAACCTCCAGTATATAGTCGCTGGTCAGAAAAACTACAAGAGCAGTTTGGGAAAACTGCAGGCGGATCAGACCCATCACACAGGTTTACACCATCTTTAGTGAAGACACATGAGAAGGCAGGATTTCCTGTGCTCTCCAGACTCAAAGAAAGATATAGAGTAATCTGTGTAGAAGAGAGAGAGCAATAGTTGTTAAGAGTTGTCTTAACGATAATCAAGGAAATACTTTTAGATATTGATGTCTACCTTTCTAGATGAATTCTCTGTCAACTGAAAAGAAAACAGCTGTTTCTGAAGAGAGTCTTTTGGGATGGACACCCATGAAGTATTTAAACATTCATCTTGAGTAGAACATCTAGATAAAAACAGCATCAACCAATATATCACTACAGAACGGTTTGCACACTGCTCATCATGTCCATATAGATGATAAGAAATTAACATGCTGTTCAACAATTAGGCATATTTGCTGTAGATGCAGCCTTGAG
Organism: Garra rufa; assembly: GCF_049309525.1. Taxonomy (NCBI): domain Eukaryota; kingdom Metazoa; phylum Chordata; class Actinopteri; order Cypriniformes; family Cyprinidae; genus Garra; species Garra rufa. The sequence goes on from NC_133364.1 coordinate 19,886,525, forward strand.
TGTGAAATATCTCATGTGATAAAGGCAGACTGACCTGTGTGAGTTCACACACCAGCCACAGAGAGGATCCAGAGCAGCTCTGCAGTCTTTCAGAGTTTTGTATTTAGCACACAAAACCACAGACACTCTTCTTAACTGCATAAAAAACATGAGCAGAAAAAAACAAGTATGATAATTTGATCTAACACATAAAGTATCTGAAATACTGCCTGATTTAGTAACATCTACATAGTTTAGTGGTTCTCTAACTCTGGGGCATGGAGATTTTTTTTTATTATTATTATTATTATAAACATTGTCTTGGATCAACAAAAGTATACGGCATTCATGTTTCTCCTGAAAAGCAGTATCATGTTTTATTTATTTAAGAACACTGTAGAAGTATTTTTGTAAAATTAAAATTTTATATTCAGAAACAAGTCATTAACTACACCAGTAGTATATATTATATATACTATATATTTTTTATTGTTAATTGCACATTTTTAAATCTCACCTGTTTCTTCATAGCGATGTAGATATGTTTGAAATCTACTGGATCAAAGTGCATTCTGGGAAGAACTGCTCGTTCATCATCAGATTTGTACAGCACTGTTGGACAGCCTGGTGTGAATTTCTCATCCAACACAAGCTAGAAAAACAAACAGAAAAACAAATTATTACTGTAGTAATTCAAATGCAGAATTAAACAACAGCTTAGAGTTATAAGTGTAGACTAATTGGAATGGGTGGGCAGGTATTTAGAAATGGAAACTCTCTATGTCTATGAGATAGAGCAGGGGAAGCAGACCTTTATGAGTTGGCCATCACTGGTTCCTATGAACAGCACAATCCAGGATTCACTCCTCATTGCTGCCACTGCTGACATTGAGCTGTACTTGAACACTACAGAGAGTGGCTGAAGTTCACTATCACTCTGAAATACAAACAACAAACTTAAACTTTATATAACTTTAGTGAAAAATACAATTACGTCATATCATATATTCTGTTACAAACTTATCCACATCTCAATAAGGTAAACTATTTATATAGCCTATATATTTACTATAATATATATATTTATAATACTGTTCCTATTTTTTTTAAAAAGCCCAAGAATGCAATTTCCAACCTCAGAACCACATGGATTTTCACCATTAGGGCAGAAATCCTTCACTCGGCCTTGAATGTTACTGATGTCGTACAGAGCCAAAGCACTGTTCTCTGGATCCTGCTGATTCTGCGCACTAAACACACCTGCCCAAATAACGACGTTCACTGAGGGAATAACGGTGGAGGCGACGAGCACTGGACGAACTTTATCACTGCAGCATTTTATTGTTGCAGCCCTTAGAGATTTGATGATTTGTGTCTTTTTTCCTTTAGAGTTGTTCATCCACAGGACTATACTCCTATTGTCAGTCTTTGCGTTGAGAAATAAGTAGGATCCTGAGGGCGAAACTCTCTGGAATCCGTCAACAAACTCCACATCTCTCACAGTGGTCTGAATGAAGGGGGATGAACTGTCCGCTATTTTTGAAAAAATCCCACCTAGTTGAGACTGTAAAGTGTTCCACAACGTAACAATAGAATACCTGTTATCAATTGCATCGTCAAATATTTTCCCAACAAAAAGGTACCTACTGCTACTTGTACCGGCTATGACAGCAAAAGCTTTCTCACTTTGTCGCGGTCCAACCGTTACATCTCTTTCGTAGTAAATTTTGTTTGTAATGTCATTTAAATCAAGAATTTCACAATATCGATCCAAAGTCCCACACGCTATCAGGGTACCATTCGCTTCAAATGGCACCAGAATGAAGACCCTGTTGTGGTGAGTGGCATTAGTGATGTATTTCCAGTTCTCCTCATGTAGATCGTGTCTCATCTGATGAAGTCGATCTTCAGTAAGAATAAATAACTTGCTGTTACCAACTACAAAGTCCTTAATGTCTCCATCGAAGTCATGCCAATCACCGCAACTGCAGTATTTCAAAAGTACAAGAATTCCAAGTAAGTATCCTCTCATCTTGCATATCTGATGTGCAGCTGAAGTTTAGAGATCTTGCCACAGCGATCTACTGCGCTCAGACGCGTCCACTCGTGAAGTGGATGGAAGTGAAAGCAGCGGCTGAGGATGCAGATGACTTCCGCGCAACACACCAACAAATCTGTAGCCCTGATTGCGACATTAAGATGTTTTGTAAGTTATGCCATTTACTGATGGAACACATTTCATGACCAAACACAGAAGAAAAACGAGTCAGGAACTAGTCTGTACTCTTGTGAATTAATTGCATTGACAGCAGACTTTTTATTTAATAGTTTTGTGAAGTTCTGCAGTTCTTAGCCTACTGCTGTACCCTAGTGGTACACAAACAGCTTCATATTTAGAATATATTAAAATAGAAAGTATTGCCATTTAGATATAATTTGCAATTTGAGCTTTGAAAGTTTGTATCTATATATTTCTATTTTCTATCTTAACTGGTATCATAAATTAATTATAGATAATCATTATTTGTTCATATGTAAGCCTATATCATTGCTGTTGACATTGGTGACAGTCTCTTGTCGCCATCTACAGGTGTAATAGTCATATAACCTACAGAAATAGATCACTAAAAATCCACATTAATACATTAAAGTTAACTTATTTATGAAAATTTATATTTATATTTATATCTGTTAGATGCTTTTATTCATAAAACAGCAGTTTTGGCAGTGTTAGATCTAAATATCTAAGTAAACGATTCACTTTAGACATTTTAAGATATTAAATATCTACAAATGGTAATGAATTTTGAAATTAAGTGTTGTGTGCTTTTAAGTACAGCAGAAAAGTGTTTAATGTTCACTTATATTGGATATTGAACCGAGTTTCTGTTGTTGAAGTGTTTGTGATTAGCATTGTTCTAAACACCCTCAGCAGAAAAGGTATGAAAACCGCCACTAGGGCTTTACCCTTTCAAAATGTACGCTTCTGGTCCTTATTTACCCCTTAAGGGGTAAATACCTTAAATGTATATATTAGTAGTTAAAGTATATATGTTGGTACAGGCACGTGCGGGGGGGCGGAGGGTGCTCGAAAGTGCCCTTCTGTCAGAGGGCACCTGCAGGTCCTAAAAACTCCTCAATTTAGTTGTATCAAATTTAAGGCCATAAAAAGTTTCAAATATGTTAAATAGTATAAGAAAATACTTAATTATAATTTAGGAGGTCGTACATTTGGGGACGGAAAGACGAGAATCGCGATAGGGCTGGATTAAACTTCAAAAGGCAATGATGTCATTGAATAAATATGCATGCTGTAGGTTTCAAAGTCAAAACGCGGCACTGATGTCTTTATATGAATGTATCTGAAGGGAACCGACTGTCCTCAGAAACATGTCGTTGTCATTTTCTTTTATTGCCTGATAAACAGCGTTAATGCTGATTTGTATACAGCCGTTACTAGGGAAACCTTAATATTTCAGCGCTCTTAAAGCGCCCCCTTGTGACAGAGAATTTTTCTTTTCCACATTTTTTCAGCTCTTTATGGTCAAATTATTGCAATAATCGACCTACGTTGTTTTGCAGCAAACACAGAGTTGTAAATGTGAAAGAAGTTAATGTGCCTTCTAAAAATCTAAACAAATAAGACAGTAATATTTATGTTTTAAATAAATATAATAAATGATAAACTCGATTTATCCCTTTTAATGGTATAAAGGCTGAAATTCCATTGTATAAGATATTTTGTTTTGTTTTGTGTGAAGCTGTATCTGAATTATAAACCATGCCATTTTATGCCTTAATATTCTACCATACATTGTCAAATCCTACTCATACTGTTCATTTTACTTCTGCGGCTCTTAAAAAGGGTCACAATTTGCCTTAAATTGAAATTTAAAATATTTTAAATAGTGAAATAAAATTCCTTCCTTAATATGTTCGTTTTATTTCTATAGTCTGCAGTAAAGCCTGTTGTCTACAATCTTAAAATACAATGCAAATTGTACAATACAATACAATACAATACAATGTGAAAAAAATATTACTGATTCTGTTGTTTGAGTCCTGAAACGCAATTTAAACTTCAAATAATGCATAATTTGTCTTATTAATGACTGTCACAGCACAGAGGGAGGCAGAGACGGAGGTGAATGTATAAGATAAAAGGTAAGTTTATTAACAGGTTTGGTAAGTATATTGAAGCAGGTATTGAGGTAAGAGTTCTTATCTGAGATGTCCAGCGTTCAGGTAAGTGATTCCAACTATGGAACCAGGAAACCATAGAGTCCACAGGAAGAGCATGCAGGGGTGTGATCGGTAGATCAGACAACGAGGAATGAATCTGTCCGGGTATATATAGGGGAGCTGATTGGATCCAGGTGAGTAATTAGTAATCAGGTGACAGTGAACGTGTGTGTGTGTCTTCAGGGGGCGTGGTTGGTGGATCTTGCTGTGGTAGAACTCTGACATTACCCCCTCCTCCAGGGGCGGCTCCCGACGCCCCTCTCCGACGTCGAGGACGACCTCGACCGCGAGGGGCAGGACGTTCTGGGTGGCTCTGGTGGAAGTCCGTCAGAAGTTGAGGATCGAGGATATCGTCTCTGGCCACCCATGATCTTTCCTCCGGTCCGTACCCCTCCCAGTCGATCAGATATTCCAGGCGATTGCCCCGACGTCGGGAATCCAGGATCTCACTCACGGTGTAGATGGAAGGTTGATCCAGGATCTCCGGAGGAGGGGTATCAGCTTCAGCTCCAGGATTATCTGTGGCAGAGGGAAAGTATGGTTTACATGAAAGGTGGGATGGATTCTGTACCTGGGTGGGAGCTGAAGCTGATATGTCACTTCGTTGATCTGCCTCAGGACCTCGAATGGACCGATGTAGCGGGGACTCAGCTTTTTGCACGGTAACCTCAGCCTGATGTCTCTCGTAGACAACCACACCTTGTCTCCAGGTTGGTATAATGGGGTGGGTCTTCTACGAACATCGGCGAATTCCTTGTGGCGTCGGATGGCTCGTTGTAGATGTTGATGAGCTGAGTCCCACACTCTCTCGCTCTCTTGGAACCAGTAGTCTACAGCTGGAACATTCGTGGGTTCCTCCGTCCAGGGAAACAGCGGCGACTGAAAACCGAGTATGCACTGGAAGGGAGTTAGTCCGGTGGTCTCTTGGCGTAGTGAGTTCTGTGCATACTCGGCCCACGGGAGGAACCTGCTCCAGCTGTTTTGGTCAGCGGAACAGTATGACCGGAGGTAACGTCCAAGCTCCTGGATCTTCCTCTCAGTCTGGCCGTTGGTCTGTGGGTGGTATCCTGATGAGAGATTAACAGAAACACCAAGTGACCTGAAGAATGATTTCCATACATGCGAGATGAATTGTGGACCCCGATCCGACACAATCTCCTCGGGGAGACCAAAGTGACGGAATACGTGCTGGAAGAGTAACTCGGCGGTGTTCATAGCCGTAGGTAGGCCTGCCAAGGGGAGAAATTTGCAGGCCTTGGAGAAACGGTCCACTACAACCAGCACGCAGGTGTTACCTTCAGATTCTGGGAGGTCCGTCACAAAGTCAACCCCGAGATGGGACCAGGGTCTCTGCGGGATGGGTAGTGGCACCAGCTTTCCTGTGGGCAGATGACAAGGAGTATTAGAGGTGGCACAGACTGAACAGCTTTGGACGTACCTGATGACATCCCGGGTCATACTGGACCACCAGTACCGAGATTGGATGAGCGAGAGGGTCCATCTGCTACCTGGGTGTCCAGAGCCCGGAGACTGGTGAACTGTGTCCAGAAGGTGTTGACGCTGGGAGCTGGGTACGTAGATTTTACCTTCTGGACATTCCGGCGGAGCAGGCTCTTGGAGAGTGGCTTCGTGGATCCAGGTGTCAATGTCCCACTGGATGGGGCTAACGATGAGATCTGAAGGAATGATGTTTTCAGGCTCAACCACGGCATCGTGGGAGAATTGTCTGGATAGAGCATCAGCAGGAATGTTCTTGGATCCGGGACGGTAGGTTATCTTGAACTGGAAACGTGTGAAGAATAATGCCCATCTGGCTTGGCGGGGGTTGAGTCGTTTGGCTTCTCGAAGGTATTGAAGGTTTTTATGGTCCGTGATGATGGTAAACGGATGGTTAGCCCCTTCCAGCCAATGACGCCACTCCTCCAAGGCGAGTTTGATGGCAAGTAACTCACGATTGCCTACATCGTAATTTTGCTCCGCTGGAGACAGTTTCTTGGAATAGTAGGCACAGGGATGGAGGAGAGTGGACTCACCAGCTGCTTGCGACAGCACTGCTCCGACGCCGATGGCGGATGCATCTACCTCAACTACGAACGGGAGATCGGGGTTAGGATGGTGTAGGAGAGGAGCAGTGCTGAAAATCTTCTTAAGTTGCTGGAATGCTTCGTGGGCAGAGGTGGTCCAGACCAGATGTTTGGGTCGACCACGTAGGAGGGAGGTCAGGGGTGCAGTGATGAGACTGTAATCCTTTATGAATCGGCGGTAGAAGTTGGAAAACCCCAGGAAGCGTTGAAGTTCCTTGACTGTACTGGGTTTGGGCCATTTCAGGATGGACTGCACCTTTTCCAGGTTCATTTGCACACCCTCGGGGCTGATGTTATAACCCAGGAACTGAATCTTAGTCTGGTGGAACTCACACTTCTCAAGCTTGAGGTACAGCTGATGTTGGCGCAAGACTTGAAGGACCTGACGGACGTGCTGGCGATGTTCGGCCTGGTTCCGGGAATAAATCAGAATGTCGTCAATATAGACGACCACAAACTTATGTAGAAATTCCCGGAACACCTCGTTCATAAACGTTTGGAAGACAGAGGGACTGATGGACAAACCGTAGGGCATAACCAGGTATTCGTAGTGGCCAGCAGGTGTTATGAATGCTGTTTTCCACTCGTCTCCCGCACGAATACGAACGAGGTTATAAGCACTCCGCAGGTCCAGCTTGGAGAAGATGTGAGCCCCACGGAGTTCCTCGAGGGTGGCAGGAACGAGTGGAAGAGGGTATGGTTGTTGGAGGATGTTGGCATTAAGTTGACGGTAATCAATGCAGGGACGGAGACCTCCATCCTTCTTACCCACGAAGAAGAAGCTTGAGGCAGCTGGTGAGGTGGATGATCGAATGAATCCTTGCTTCAAAGCTTCCTGGATGTACTCCTCCATCGCCTGGCGCTCCGGGTTGGACAAAGGGTAGACGCGTCCTTTAGGTAATTGAGCCCCAGGTAGCAGGTCGATGGAACAGTCCCATGGCCGGTGAGGAGGAAGTTGGGTGGCAGCTTGCTTGCTGAAGACGTCCTCGTAATCCTCATACTCCGCTGGGATCTCCACATTACTGTCCGTCTCAGGACTTTCAATCTTGGTTGATGCGACGGTCAGTGGAGCAGAAGCTGGAGAGGGTAACCGGGTAAAACAGTTCTTCAGGCAATGTTTACTCCACCCGATGATATCACATGGATCCCAGCGGAGTTCTGGATGACGATGGAGCCAAGGACGTCCCAGAATGATGTCAACCGTGGAGTTCTCCAGTACCAGAAACTTGATTTGTTCCTGATGAAATAAACCAACTTGCAGAGTGATGTATGGTGAAGAATACCGGATCCGCCCACGTCCGAGTGGTTTTCCTTGGATGGTCTTGACAGAAAGTGCAGGGCTATGGCGGTGACGTGGCAAGCGTAAGAGATCTATGCATTCTTGTGAGATGAAGTTTCCCGATGAGCCTGAGTCAAGGAGAGCAGAAACACAAAGATCTTGTTCAGCAGTACGCAGTGTCACAGGTATAAGAGTCAGGTGAGCAGTTTCAATGTCTGATTGAATAGTACTCACCACCGGACGTGGGGGTCTAACAGGACAGGTTCGTAGAAGATGACCAGGTTGTCCACAGTATAAGCAGAGTCTTTCCTTGATGCGGCGTTGACGTTCTGACCATGAGAGACGTGTTGAATCAATTTGCATGGGTTCTGGTACTGGAGAGCAAGCTGCCACCATAGCGGACTGAGGAGCGGTTTCAGGTGGCTGGCAGGCGGCTAGGCGCTGGGATACCCTCGTAGCTCGCTGTAGAAAGGTCTCCAACCCGATGTTGTCATCATAGATGGCCATAGCGGCGCGAATATCCGGGTGGAGACCGTGACGATAGGCACCCAGCAGCGATGTCTCATTCCAGCCACTAGCCGCCGCCAGCGTCCGGAAATGAAGGGTGTACTCGTGGATGGAAGAAGAACCTTGTTGCAGTCGGAAGAGCTGATCAGAAACGGTGAGTATATCTGTGTTTGAACTGAAAACCTCAGAGAAATGACAGGTGAATTGCTCAAAAGACTGAATTAAAGGAGTGTTAGCTTGCCATATTGACTTCGCCCATTGTAGAGCTTTTCCGGTGAGTAGGGAAATGAGAAACGCTACCTTCGATTCATCCGTAGAAAATTGCTGTGGTTGCATCTTGATGAATAGTTGGACTTGCAGTAGGAAACCGCTACACTCAGCCGCTTCACCCGAATATGTGTTTGGTAAAGCCATGGGACTTCCTGAGGCAGATGGCGGCGCGGGAGATGGTGTTAGCGCCGCTTTGAAGGCTTTGATGAGTTCGGTGAGTTGATCTGGTGCAGGTGTTTCCTCGTTGTCCATTATGTTGTAGGTCTGATCTTCTGTCACAGCACAGAGGGAGGCAGAGACGGAGGTGAATGTATAAGATAAAAGGTAAGTTTATTAACAGGTTTGGTAAGTATATTGAAGCAGGTATTGAGGTAAGAGTTCTTATCTGAGATGTCCAGCGTTCAGGTAAGTAATTCCAACTATGGAACCAGGAAACCATAGAGTCCACGGGAAGAGCATGCAGGGGTGTGATCGGTAGATCAGACAACGAGGAATGAATCTGTCCGGGTATATATAGGGGAGCTGATTGGATCCAGGTGAGTAATTAGTAATTAGGTGACAGTGAACATGTGTGTGTGTCTTCAGGGGGCGTGGTTGGTGGATCTTGCTGTGGTAGAACTCTGACAATGACATTGTTACTTGTTACATAAGTAACTGGATGCCTACAATGAGGTGATGGACCCGAGGGGCTCTTAATGCCTTGTTTCAGATGCCCTTTTTATACTTTGAGCACCTGCCCCTTTAAAGGTCTCTGCACGGCCCTGTGTTGGTACCTATAAAGGATATATTAGTGCTGTACGTGTGCTTTTGTACCTTTTTTTCTGAGAGTGAAGAGCATAGCTTGTGGTTTTGGTTGTGCGATGGGTTTAGAGTTATGGTGCCTGATGCATCATTCAAAGAACTCAGATTTGTTGCAATTCAGTGATAAGCTATTTATATGATTAAGTGTGATACAACTTTTAACTTTGAACTAACTCTGTTTTACAATTGATTTATTTTGAGACTGCCACTTCCTCTACAAAGTGTACAATGTTCATGTACAGCCATTGGTCCCTCCTCCAAAAACACTCATGTGCGCAATAGACAACCACAACCTGAGCACAAGTGGCACACTTCACCACAATTCGTAACATAAAAACAGACTCTCTGTCTCTAAAATCTCTATCTTCATTGATTAATTTATAGTGCTTAGGCTTGCTTTTAAATACGTAGGTAAATGCACTCAGGTCAACTTTAGAATGCATTGAGGAAAAAAGTTCAACACAACACCCTCTGCACTTAACACTTTTTTTATGTAGTTTTTACACTTCCGCCCTCATCTCACCATGGTGCTTTCACTTCCATCCACTTCACAAGTGGACACGTCTGAGAGCAGTTGATCACTGACAAGATCTTGAGACTTCAGCTGCTCATATGCAAGATGAGAGGATACTTACTTGGAATACTCATACTTTTGAAATACTGCATTTGCAGTGATGTGGCCAACTTTGATGGAGACATCAAGGACTTTGTAGTTGGTAACAGTAAGTTGTTTGTTCTTACTGACCATCGACTACATCAGATGAGACACGATCTATATGAGGAGAAAAAGAAAGAGATCACTAGAGTTAACATTCTGGTGCCTTTTGACTACAATGGCACTCTGATAACGTGTGGGACTTTTAAAGACGGATATTGTGAGGTTCTTGATATAAATGACATTACAAACAGTATTTATTATGAAAGTCATGTATTTGTAGGACCGAGACAAAATGACAAATCTGTTGCCTTCATAGCCGGTAGGTACCTGTTGGTTGGAAAAAAGGATGATGATGCAAAAGCTCAAGATACCAGGTATTCTGTTGTTACCTTGTGGAATACTTTACAGTCTCAACCAGGTGACATTTTCTCAAGAATAGGAGAAGGATCAGATGCCATCATTCAGAGCACCGTGAGAGATGTGGAGTTTGTTGACGGATTCCAGAGAGTTTCGCCCTCAGAATCCTACTTATTTCTCAATGCAAAGACTGACTATGAGAGGAAAGTGCTTGTCCTGTGGTTGAACAGCTCTAGAAACAAAAAGATAGAAATCATCAAATCCCTACAGGCTTCAACGATACAATGCTGCAGTGATAAAGTTCGTCCAGTGCTTGTCGCCTCCACCGTTATTCCCTCAGTGAAGGGCGTCATTTGGGCAGGTGTGTTCAATGCGCAAAATCAGCAGGATGCGGAGAACAGCGCGCTAGCTCTGTACGACATCAGTAACATTCAAGGCCGAGTGAAGGGGTTCTGCGCTATTGGTGAAAAGCCATGTGGTTCTGAGGTTGGAAATTGCACATTTGTAATAGAATATATGTTGCAAGGTAAAATGCATATTGTTTAATATAAAGTTCAATTTTGTTGCTTGTGTTTCAGAGTGGTAATGAACTTCAGCCGCTCTCTGTGGTGTTCAAGTACAGCTCAATCTCAGCTGTGGCAGCAGTTAGAAATGGATCATGGATTGTGTTGCTTATAGGAACTAGTGATGGCCAACTCATAAAAGTCTGCTTCACTTCTATTTCACACACATGTGCATTTATTTTCAATTGTCTAGATGCTTTTTCAGTTCTGCTGTGCATCTGAACTACTACAGTCAAAATTAATGATTTGAATTTCTGTTGTGTATTTCTAGCTTGTTTTGGATGAGAAATTCAGACCAGGCTGTCCAACAGTGCTGTACAAATCCGATGATGAACGAGCAGTGCTTCCCAAAATGCACTTTGATCCAGTAGATTTCAAACATATCTACATTGCTCTGAAGAATCAGGTGAGGTTTAAAAAAGTAAATAAAAATTGATACTCAGTTTTAAAAATAGAATACGCTGGCGATGTATGGGACATTTCCCTCGCTCTTTTAAAGGGGTCATACATGGAATTTTATATTATTTTAATATGTTGAGGTTTACTTATAATGTTAACACTTGCACAAATATGTGAAAAAATATTATTTTCAACCCTCATTATGACCCTCTGTCTAAACCTCGCTATTGCATGTGAGTGTTTTGACAACATGATCAAAAAATAACTGTCAGTTCCAGGCGAAGCATTATGAAATAATTTACTTACAGTTTGTGATGCAGCTGCAGTTAGATGTAGTGCTGCTTTATCTTTAAATTTGTGAACTCTCCATGACACTCTGCCTCGTTTACAAATCAAAATACTTCAAGCAGTCCTCAGACACAATCCGGAACGCCATTAAAAAGAAACTATCCACTTGTTCTTTACACTGGGAACCTTCTGATATCTGTACAAAGACTGACTAAAGCAAACGCGCATCTGTATACTGTATACAGTGAAGACAAGATAGCGGCAGTGATTGTAATTTCTATTTGCTTTTGACACACCTGACACTGGCATTCAGCGTAATCAAGTGTCAGCCGTTAAGCGACAGAACGGCAGTGGGCTGGGCCTACACTGTAAAAAGTTTTCACCAGATTCAACTTAAAAACCTAAGTTCAGCAGCTGCCTTAATTTTTAAGTTAAATTAGCTTAAAACTACAAGTCATTTTAACTTATGACAATCAAAATTAGTTGATTTAACTTGTGAGTTTAAATGACTTAAGTTGATTTAACTTAACATTTTAAGGCAGCTGCTAAACTTAAGTTTTTAAGTTGAACTTAAACTTAAGTGGTGAAAACTTTTTTACAGTGTATGGTGAAAAGAAGACTATTCGTCGATGTCTTGCTCTGGAGGCGGTGTTTATGCAAATTATGCACCCTGGATTCAACTGAGCCATTTTCTGAGGGTTATTACATAAATGCTTTTTTTTTTATTGATGATTAGGACAATTTAAGTTATGAAACTTGCATGATGTATTAAGCATACAAAAGACCTCTTGTATGTTAAAAGATCAAAGAAATTTGGAAAAAGCATCTCACTTTCTTAAAATTGATACTGTATTTTGTTGTTCTGACTGCAAACCAGAAATCATGAAGAAAATGTGAAATTTGAAGCTTGAAATGTTTTATTAAAAGTCACTCAAACCTAAATGACACTCAGTTAAAATGACACTAAATGTCTATTGCATGTTATAGCTCTACTGATATAAGGTACCATGACGTGTTTGTCAGTTCAGTTCCATTACATAGACTTTTTGTAATAGTGTGGTTTGAGTGACATTTTTATTTCTTTCCTAAACCATTGAATAGACATTAGATATTTTTGGAAAGGATGATAAAAATATTGCTGAAATGAATGATAAGAACCTCTTAACAAAAGGGAAAAGCTGGCTATAGATGTGTCTTATTTTGCTCATGTTTCTTATGAACTGTAGCTAAGAAGAGTGCCTGTGGTTTCGTGTGCTAAATACAGCTCTCTGAAAGACTGCAGAGCTGCTTTGGATCCTCTTTGTGGCTGGTGTGTGAACTCACACAGGTCAGTCTGACGTTATAACGTGTGATTTTTCACACATCACACATGCTGTCAGGGTAGATCTACAATAATAAATGGTTCTGTAGTGATATATTGGTTGATGCTGTTTTTATCTAGATGTTCTACTGAAGATGAATGTTTAAATACTTCATGGGTGTCCATCCCAGAAAACTCTCTTCAGAAACAGCTGTTTTCTTTTCAGATGGCAGAGAATTCTTCTAGTAAGGTAGACATTAATATCTAAAAGTTTTTTGTTTGTATCTTTTAGAATAAAATGAAGAATACTCTTTACCAGCCATTGCCCTCTTTTCTGCATAGATTACTCTACATCTTGCCTTGAGCATAGAGAGCACAGGAAATCCTGCCTTCTCATGTGCCTTCACTAAAGAAAGTGTAAACTTGTGTGATGGGTCTGAGCCCCCTGCAGTTTTCCCAAACTGCTCTTGTAGTTTTTCTGACCAGCTACTATATACTGGAGGTTGGTTCTTCTTCAAAGAAATCGTATATATGTGTTATTATACAGTACATTTATGTAGTCAGAATACGGTTATTTAAAATCACTAACATTTAGTAATCTTTTCAGGTTTAAGAGTCTCTGCTACTGTTACTATTGAGGACCAGAAGATCACAGAGACACTGACACCGAAAAACTGCTCCAGTACCACAGATAATTCACAAAATTCTTCTTATACACAGTAAGAAAAAATATCAGAGTGCAGAATGGTAACACAGAGTTTATCTTTTATATTAACACATAATATGTGCATTTATGCAGGTGTGTTCAGTGTATCTCGTCTGGGTGTCACTGGTCCTCTTCCTCCAAGCATTGTGATTGGACACATGGAAGTGGGCCGCAGTTAAACATACAGGTGAGACAATGTGTAACCTACAATCAAGTGTTTTAGTATATGTGTATTAACTTTCATAAAGAGTTAAGTGTGGTTATTAATGCATTGTTGGCTGAAATATCATTGCGTTGGCTAAGTGAATTCAGGAAGTAAATGCATCACACAGTGTTCTTTCTATTTCTGTCTTTTTAGGGTGCATGTAAATATCTACTATCTAAGATGGTAGGAACAATTCACTTATAAACTTAATTAAAAACAACAGTTGTTTTCTCATTTATCATACCGGACTTTCTTTATGGAGTCAAATATTTTGTGTTTTGTAGAGGCCGGAGATTCTCTCTCTGGAGCCCAAAAAGGTTTCTTTTCATGGCAGAAACAACGTTTTACTAAGAGGAAGGAACCTGGAATCTGTCACTAAAATCCGTATTCAAGGAAATCTGGACTGCATTTCTAAAGAGTGAGGCTGTGTGTTTGTTTAGTTGTATATATGAATGTGAAGATTCAGATAAATTATACTCTATATCTATACATTAATATTTTTCTTCAGTTCTCTAGTGTTTGATAGCTCCAGTGACACTTTAAGATTCAACATTCCTCCCAGTGAAACTAAAGGAACAGTGAAAGTGTGTGTTGTTACTCCTGACGACCGTTGTCATGGTAACAGCATCATCACTTACAGTTCTCAGCCCAGCTGCACTGGAATACAGCCCACAGTCACCTGGAGGAGGTAAGACCATTTCAGACCAACTGTCCTGCTCATAGTAGTGAATCTTATGTCATACAAACCATTTTAGTCATGAGATTTGCAAGAATGCTGTTTGTATAAAAAAAAATCGCAAAGTATTGATCTGCAGACAGGCATAAGTGTCCTGTATTAATGGTTAAATTGTTTTTAATCTGTTCATGCAGTGGTGGAAGGAAGATTCATGTTCAAGGCAGCAATATGGAATTGGTGGAGTCAGTTACTGTCTTTCCCTCCAATAAAGTGCTAAAAACACAATACAGCACAAGCTCAGGGGTAAGATGTGTTTCTTACTCATGCTGTATCTGACACAGATGTCAGCTATTTATAATTTAAAAAGCCTATATTCACACATGTAGTGCATGAGGTTATTCTAATTTGTCTCAAGGTTCTAATGATGGTATATGATGCAAATATCAACAAAAGTGTGCCTTCACAATGAAAAGGAAGAGAAAACGAGCCATGTTTTTGCACTAGGACAGTATAGATGACAGGAATCAGGATGCAAAAAGAGGGGGGCGGGATTGGGAAAGGTCCACAAGTCGGGACTCTGGTGTTGCCCAAATTGCAGCCACGCTCCATTTTGGAGCGCTCTATGCAAGACTATCACTACAGACTGTAATGACTTTTTAAATGATTTTTGAGCTGTTAAGATAAATGCGCTGTTTATCCATAGGTGTCACGTCATGTTATATACTTTTTCAGTACACAGAGAAAAGTAGCTACAGCTGTGGAGTGTGAAGCTGTAATGTGTTGACCATAGATCATTTAAAACCTCAAACAAACCCCTGTTGAGAAAAAAAAATGCTGGTTAGGTATGTTTTGAAGCTGGTCATGAGCTGGTTTAAGCTGGTGATGTGCTGGTCCTGAGCAGGAGCTAGTTGCTTCGGACCAGCTAAAGACCCTGATTAAACCAGCTCATGACTAGCTAAAGATCAGCTTAATCCAGCTCATGACCAGCTCAAAGCAGCTGAGGTCCAGTTTAAACCAGCTCATGACCAGCTAAGGGCCATCTTAAGACCAGCTTAAACCAGCTGAGGGCCATCTCAAACCAGCTCATGACCAGCTAAGGACCAGCTTAAACCAGCTGAGGGCCATCTCAAACCAGCTCATGACCAGCTAAGGACCAGCTTAAAGCAGCTGAAGACCAGTTTAAACCAGATCATGACCAGCTAAGGACCAGCTAAAGATCATCTTAAACCAGCTCATGACCAGCTAAAGACCAGTTAAAACCAGCTCATTATGAGCTAAGGACCAGCTTAAACCAAACCATGACCAGCTAAGGACCAGCTTTAACCAGCTAAATATCATCTTAAACCAACTCATGACAAGATAAAGACCATCTTAAACCAGACCATGACCAGCTAAGGAGCAGCTTTATCCAGCTAAAGATCATCTTAAACCAGCTCATGACAAGATAAAGACCAGCTTAAACCAGACCAAGACCAGCTTAAACCAGCTCATGACCAGCTAAAGACCAGTTTAAACCAGCTCATGACCAGCTAAAGACCAGTTTAAACCAGCTCATGACCAGCTAAAGACCAGTTTAAACCAGCTCATGATGAGCTAAGGACCAGCTTAAACCAGACCATGACCAACTAAGGACCAGCTTTAACCAGCTAAATATCATCTTAAACCAGCTCATGACAAGATAAAGACCAGCTTAAACCAGACCATGACCAGGTTAAACTTGCTCATGACCAGCTAAGGACCATCTTAAACCAGCTCAAACCAGCAGCCATGGCTCATAACATACCTAACCAGCATATGCTGCTTATTTTAACAGGGACCCACAAATTACCAGTTGAAAAAAAAAACAAGTAAATGTTGTTTATTTGTTAATCCGCTTAGTGGAGAAGAGCTGAAGCACAACCAATGCATAGTGTAGTTTTAAAGATAATTTGATTCCTTATGTCATAACGCCTTTATTATTTGTATTTAAAGCTTCATGTGTATTGGAGTCATATTTTCTATTTTCTCTGTTTTTCTTAGGATGTGTGGTTTCACTCTCACTCTTATGGTGGCAGCGGTCAGTTTAGATTGTTGTTAAATGTTCAGAACTCAGCTGTGGACTGTGCATATTTTTTTTCCTACAAGCCTGATCCAGAATTCACTGAATTCACCACCTTACAGGTGGCCAATGATCTACAGGTGAACATTCAGGTAAAAACTTCTGCAAGATCTGCCCCTTAGAATTTGAGCTGGCAACTGTGGGACTAATTACTCTTGTGGATCTCTGTTTCTCAGAAAAAGGCAGATACGTTGAATTTGAGTATGAGTGAGGTGACTGTGACAGGTCTACAGGGAGATCAACAGTATCTGTGTATTTTGCAGAAAATTGAGTCCAATGCCATTATCTGTAAGATTAAAGGAAAATCAGTCCCAGTAGTGGACTCACTCACTGTAAGTCTGTTTTTTTTTTATTTTTTTAAATAACTGTTACTTTTGGTAATTCTTAAAATACTGCTGTTATGTTTAATGTAAATCTAACTTTACTTTGTCATTTCAGATCACAGTTGGAAATTATGTTCTTGGGATGAGTAGCACAAAGTATCTGTTCTGCCTTAGTTCACAGAATATAACAGGCCATGTATGAAGGGGCAATGGAAACAAATAACTCAGCATCTCAAAAACTCAAAAACTGTGATTTCATTTTCCAAATACTAGAGAGTTCTATACATGTTATATTTATGTTTTTATGCAAAATTTTACTTTTTACATATATATATTTTTTAATTAATAGTTCAGCTTTAATTAACACAATGTGTTTTATGTTATGTTCTCCAACTCTTTTCAAACATTTAAGCTTTCTAAGAAAAAATATGATACAATGTTGTTTACATCTACAATATCTCAGCATAAGAGATTACACCAAACATCTGCTGCCAGTTATTCTGTGGCTGATCAGCAGGTGGTGTTATCTACTCATTTATTATACACCGTATAAACAGTAATTTCAAAATTCCTACCGAGGACAGGTCTGCAGTTGCAAGTACATTTTTTTTGTTGTTGAAGACTTTGGTTAGAATTTTCTTTCACTGTACACCTACACAATAATATTTTGCTGTTATTGATCTGATAACTGTTATCCATATACTGCATTAAACCGCATATTTATTAATAAAGAAATGCCAAAAAAAAAAATCGATTATAGTCTGGTCTGTATTCAAATGAACAAACACGTAACATTATCTCACAAACATGCTTCTTAAATCATCAGACCACAAACCTAAGGAGAGGGGTCACATCAAGGTCCATTTCTGATCTGATTTTTAATATAATATAATATACTAAAATCTCTCATTTTCAACTAATGTTGTTGAATACTTTTGACATGTGATACAGAATTTCCTGCTGTCATTACCATCAGCTGGAGTGCCCTGTATATCCACCAGAGGGCACTCCTCCCTAGAAGCCTGAGCACCAATGGATTCTAGCATGACCTACACTGAGGGTCATAAGCCCAGTGTTTGTAGCATTTTCTACCCCTGAGCCTCTCTACGAAATGGACGTTAATTCTGAGACTCGTCATGACATGGCCGCCTTGAAAGAATCCTCAGTCATCATGGCTGTCTATCCAGAGCAGGACAATTGATCATTTAGAAAATTAATAAAGTGGGCAATTTCAGTTTAGGATCAGTGATATCCTTGGCTTATCTTTTTTGCAAAATCAGTAGGAACTTAAACTGACAGTAATAATAATAAAAAAAAAAAAAGCTGGGTTTGTGTGTATGTGTGTACTGTAAATTATTCAAATATATACTCAAAATTGTTCTATTTAATCTATTAAAATCTATTAAAATTAGTTTTTGCAGGATGGGATGTCTGAATATGTTATTTCCATATTTAACTCCAAAGATCTCATTCTTCTTGACTGCATTGGTTAATTAAAACATTTAAGGTTTGTTACTTTTAAAAAATGTGAATGTAAAATACAATTAAACAACCATTTTACTTGCACTCTGCAAGGTAAACTTTCGCAAAGTTTGATACTACCCAGCAAAATTTTCTCTGTACTTTGTGGACCAACACCCTCAACTCAGTCAGTTGGTTGGTGTGTTGTGCGGAAGTCATTTGCATCCTCAGAGCTGCACTTTTCATTTTTTATCTACTTCACCCGTGGACGTGACTGAGCTCAGTTGATCGCTGTGACAAGATCTCTAAACCTCTACTGCTCATCAGATATATGCAAGATGAGAGGATACATACTTGGAATACTTGTACTTTTTTGGAAATATTGCATTTGCAGTGATGTGGTCAACTTTGATTCTGACATCAAGGACTTTGTAGTTGGTAACAGTACGCTATTTGTTCTTACTGACCATCGACTTCATCAGATGAGACATGATCTATATGAGGAGAAAAGGAAAGACATCACTAGAGTTAACATTCTGGTGCCTTTTGATGCCAACGGCACCTTGATAACGTGTGGAACATTTAACAATGGACATTGTGAAGTTCTTGATATAAATGACATTACAAACAGTATTTACTATGAAAGTGATATATTGGTAGGACCACAACAGAATGAGAAATCTGTTGCCTTCATAGCCGGAAGGTACCTTTTAGTTGGGAAAAAGGACAATGATGCAGAATCTCAAGATACCACATATTCCGTTGTTACATTGTGGAACACTTTACAGTCTCAACCAGGTGGGATTTTCTCAAAAACAGCGGGAGGATCAGAGGCCATCATTCAGAGCACTGTGAGAGATGTGGAGTTTGTTGACGGATTCCAGAGAGTTTCGCCCTCAGAATCCTACTTATTTCTCAATGCAAAGACTGACTACGAGAAAGTGCTCGTCCTGTGGATGAACAGCTCCAAAGGAAAAAAGATAGAAATCCTCAAATCCTTACAGGCTGCAACAATCCGATGCTGCAGTGATAAAGTTCGTCCTGTGCTCATTGCCTCCACCATTATTCCCTCAGCAAACAATGTTATTTGGGCAGGTGTGTTCAGTGCGCAGAATCAGCAGGATCCAGAGAACAGCACGCTGGCTCTGTACGACATCAGTAACATTCAAGGCCGTGTGAAGGGGTTCTGCCCTAATGGTGAAAATCTATGTGGTTCTGAGGTTGGAAACTGCAAATATATGCTCAAACATTTCACCTTACTGAGACACTGGTAAAATGTAATTGTAATATTCACTTAAATCATAAAGATTAAAGTCACTAAAGATTCTTTTTTCTTTTTGTGTGTGTGTGTGTGTGTGTGTGTGTGTGTGTGTGTGTGTGTGTGTGTGTGTGTGTCTGTTGCAGAGTGGTAGTGAACTTCAGCCGTTCTCTGTGGTGTTCAAGTACAGCTCAATGTCAGCAGTGGCAGCAATGAGGACTGAATCCCGGATTGTGCTGTTCATAGGAACCAGTGATGGCCAACTCATAAAGGTCTGCCTCATATCTTATTTTTCACTAGTTTACATCTATAAATAATAAAAGTTTAACAAAGTTTGAGAGAATCAAGTTCAGGTAATCCAACCGAGAAGAGGTTTGGGTACTGCAAACATGACAAGTGGTTTCTTTGTTAGATTAAACAGTAACAAAATAATGCAAACTTGAAAAATGAGGCAAACCCAAATTCTGCAATAAAGCAGCTGCGGTAAGACAGTAGTGTCATTATTCAGCTCCAGTTAGTTCAGTGTTGGTTCAGTTAAGTTCAATAACTGTGTAAAGTACATTCATTATGAAACAAGTTCAATTCAGCGATAAGCAGCTCTACCAGCTCTTCTGAAGACGGTAGTGCCACTATTCAGCTTGATTCAGTTCAGTGTCGATGCTGCAAAATCCATCAATTATGAACAAATTTGATTCAGCTATAAAGCAGCTCTACAGAGGAAATAGTATCATTAATCAGCTTAGTTCAGTTCAAGTTTTGTTCTCATCCAATACTGCCAGTGTCGTCATATAGCTGATTAAGTGTCTTTTAGAGTTAAGCAAGCCAAAGGCAATAGTGACAAAAAACCTTGGGTGAAACCAAGCTCAGATGGGGAACCAGTTCTCCTCTGGCCTAAATGAACAAACATGGTGTGACGTTGATTGGGATATGTCACATTGGCATTAGGTGGGAAGAAACAGTTGTCCATCCAGCAGGTTAAGACATGAAGGAAAAGTAAATGCCTGGCTTTTCAATGGTCTTAAGCACAATAAATGTTGTTAAAACTTTGTCTTAGTCCTAGCTGGTCCTGGCATGAAGCGTTCAAGCTGGCTATATGAACTTTTTTTCTACATATGTTTTTTTAGGTTAAAATCTATATGAATGCATTCAGAAAAGTATTTGTTTTGGAACTATGACTAAGCATTACTTTTAAATTGTTCGTTTATAAGCAGTTTATTACTATTATTATTAAATATTGCTAGTTTTTATTGTGACTGTTAACTCATTTTTTTTGCTCATTCAACATCAGTTGTGACATTTTTATCTACCACAATATTTATTTTACATATGTTTGTGCTTTGAACAGGAAATTCTGGGTTAGAGTGAGGCATTTATAACAGAAATGATTTAAGATAATGTTAAAATATGCATTGTTTCAAACGTACAGCCAATAGACATATGCATGTGAAAAAGGCTTACTAATCTTTTTTTGTGAAAAGTTATATCCAATTTCGTTACCTAACTGACATGAAAGCATAACACATTTAACCTTAAAAAAAAGTAATGAGAACTTAAATAATACACAGTTTTAACAAGAATTTATCTAAGTTCCTTTACAAATTAAATGTGTTCTTTCTGCTTTAAAAATGGGTCCGATTCACTTTCATTGTAATAACTACATGTTTGCAAATAAAGATTGGTCAGAATTAGTTATGGCATCAATATTATATCACAAATTCTGTCTATTAAGATGAACTTGTATTGAACCTGAATTATTCCCTTTAAGACATTTGTCTACAAGGATTGCCTACATTTAAATCATGATACTGTTTTGATTTCTAGCTTGTGTTGGATGAAAAATTCACACCAGGCTGTCCAACAGTGCTGTACAAATATGATGATGAACGAGCAGTGCTTCCCAGAATGCACTTTGATCCAATAGATTTCAAACATATCTACATCGCTCTGAGGAAACAGGTGAGTTAAGTTTACGATGCAAAAAAATTATTGATTCCAGGTCAGACGGGTGGGGATTTAAAAGGTTAGAAATTCATTCAAAGTTTTTTTAAAACACAATTATATTTTTGAGTATAAAATTAATGCCACAATTAAAAAAATAACAGCAATAACAAGAATCACAATATTAATAATCTAAGTTAAATTCAAGGCCAAAAATAAATCGAATCAAATCTAAATCTAAATCAAATCAAATCTGAGAGAACTAAGTCTAATACAAACCCGATTCCAAAAAAGTTGGGACACTGTACAAATTGTGAATAAAAACATAATGCAATGATGTGGAAGTTTCAAATTTCAATATTTTATTCAGAATACAACATAGATGACATATCAAATATTTAAAGGAGAACTCCGGTGTGATATTGACCTAAAGTGTATTGAATCATGATACCGAGTGTGAACGTACCTTGCATATTTAATCTCGGTTTGTGTCCAGCTGTCCGAAATCTGGGGTCAGTTAGCCGATGCTCACAACACGCTGTCTATGAGAGTGAACAGGGCATCGGAAAAGCCATGTAAATAAATCACTGTTTTACGCCATTTACGAGGCACAAAGTAGCTCCACACTTCATCGGTAGACTTCCTAGGGCCCTGACATTTAAAACGAGACATTGAGAACTCATAAAAAGCACCGGTAGTTTATTTACAAGAAGATTTATACAGACAGTACCTGGAAAAGAAAATCCGGTCGCCGCCATCCTGAACTTAGTCACGATAAATCGAGTGTCGAGCACCAATGAATTTATCAGGTTATCAACGTATCAGGTTGTAGTTTCCTTCGTGCTCGACACTCGACTTATCGTGACTACATTTAAGATGGCGGCCACCGCTCTGTTCCTGGTGGAAGATGTCTGTATAAATCTTCTTGTAAATAAACTACCGGTGCTTTTTCTGAGTTCTCAATGTCTCGTTTTAAATGTCAGGGCCCTAGGAAGTCTACCGATGAAGTGTGGAGCTACTTTGTGCCTCGTAAATGGCGTAAAACAGTGATTTATTTACATGGCTTTTCCGATGCCCTGTTCACTCTCATAGACAGCCTGTTGTGAGCATCGGCTAACTGACCCCAGATTTCGGACAGCTGGACACAAACCGAGATGAAATATGCAAGGTACGTTCACACTCGGTATCATGATTCAATACACTTTAGGTCAATATCACACCGGAGTTCTCCTTTAAACTGAGAAAATGTATAATTTTAAGGGAAAAATAAGTTGATTTTAAATTTCATGGCATCAACACATCTCAAAAAAGTTGGGACAAGACCATGTTTACCACTGTGTGGAATCCCCTCTTCAGTCTGCAAACGTCTGGGGACTGATAGGAATGTTGTCCCTGTCACGTGGATACCGGAGGTCAGGGTCCAAAAATGCAGGTAAGAGATTTATTAACACAATAAACAGAACAAAAGGCCAACACGGCACAAAAACGTAATAAACTGAAACACAAACTGAACAAAACAGGGAACACGGTCTAAGGCCAGGAATCAGGAACACAAATCATACAGACAAAACAAAAGACAATGCAGCCATGAAACAGGAGTGAAAAGTGAGAGTTCTTATAGTCCAGATGATTGTGAACAGATGTGAGTGTAATCAGTGCTGATGACAAGACAGATGTGAACGATCAGGGGAGTGCAGTGCAAGGGGAACAGCGACCTCAGGTGGCTGAGGGAACACAGTCCAGAGTCATGACAGTCCCATTCTTGTCTAATACAGGCTTCTAGTTGCTCAACTGTCTTAGGTCTTCTTTGTCGCAACTTCCTCTTTATGATGTGCCAAATGTTTTCTATGGGTGAAAGATCTGGACTGCAGGCTGGCCATTTCAGTACCCGGATCCTTCTTCTACGCAGCCATGATGTTGTAATTGATGCAGTATGTGGTCTGGCATTGTCATGTTGGAAAATGCAAGGTCTTCCCTGAAAGAGACGACGTCTGGATGGGAGCATATGTTGTTCTAGAACTTGGATATACCTTTCAGCATTGATGGTGCCTTTCCAGATGTGTAAGCTGCCCATGCCACACACACTCATGCAACCCCATACCATCAGAGATGCAGGCTTCTGAACCGAGCGCTGATAACAACTTGGGTTGTCCTTGTCCTCTTTAGTCCGGATGACATGGCGTCCCAGTTTTCCAAAAAGAACTTCAAATTTTGATTCGTCTGACCACAGAACTGTTTTCCACTTCGCCACAGTCCATTTTAAATGAGCCTTGGCCCAGAGAAAACGCCTGCGCTTCTGGATCATGTTTAGATATGGCTTCTTTTTTGACCTATAGAGTTTTAGCTGGCAACGGCGAATGGCACGGTGGATTGTGTTCACCGACAATGTTTTCTGGAAGTATTCCTGAGCCCATGTGAGGCTCTTTTTATACCCAATCATGTTGCCAATTGACCTAATAAGTTGCAAATTGATCCTCCAGCTGTTCCTTATATATACATTTAACTTTTCCGACCTCTTATTGCTACCTGTCCCAACTTTTTTGGAATGTGTAGCTCTCATGAAATCCAAAATGAGCCAATATTTGGCATGACATTTCAAAATGTCTCACTTTCAACATTCGATATGTTACCTATATTCTATTCTGAATAAAATATTGAAATTTGAAACTTCCACATCATTGCATTATGTTTTTATTCACAATTTGTACAGTGTCCCAACTTTTTTGGAATCAGGTTTGTAGAAATATTAGACTGTCTAGGTGCACCCAGTATCAGAGTAAAAGATAAAGCACGGAGAAAAAGAAGAAGTGTGAAGTCTCTGATCTGCAAGTGGTGCAGGGTTAGCACTTCTTATACCCTAAAACCAGATATGACAGGAAGTCTATAGGTCGCTTATATGTCTAATTTTGATTAAGAACACATTACTCATGTCTCAGCTTGTAACCAAAGGCGTTATTAATTTGCATGTTTGCCCACCAACGCAAACTTTAAAAAGGCACATTTACAAAGAAGATAGATATGATCAAATGTACGAAAATAACATAGCTACAGATCTGGCCATTTAAAATGCGCGCGGGAAGTAAAGTGGTCTCGCGTGACGCCGGTGTATTCCAAAGGAACACGGAAAATACAATGACATAGGAAAGACATGATCAGTAGGGGGCAGTCATGTAACGCACTGGACTGGAGCAGGCTGAAAACATTGCTGCAAACTAAAAGGTACGGTAACCTGGAGGGGACACCTTCGGTTCACTTATGTTTGTCGTGGCCACACAAATGAATTCGTAGGAACGTCATATTACTTTTTGTCATTGCCACGAGATATTAATTCCTGGGAATGTCATATTATGTCGTGGCCACAAGATTATTTTGTCGAGGTAACGACATCCTTATGTTTAATGCATAAACAAACCTGCGTAACCATAACCCAGGATTATCAGAGATAGGTTTATTAATATTTTTTATTTTGAGTTAAGAAATGTTTTTATTAATTGTTATAGAAATTAATGCAATATTAAGTTATATATTAACAATAGGCAATGCTGTATATGCGAATGTCTGTGCGCGATGTAGACAGCATTCAAAAGTTTATCAAGAATTTATTACATATAAGTACTTCAAATTAAATAGCCCTGCAAGAAACATTTTATGCATCCTTAAGTCTTATCCATTAATTGATCCTTTTTTTCTGTAATAAATGTATTATTCGTTTATATTCAGTATGTCCCCCTTAATTTCGATCTCTTAACATTCCGAATCTAAATGATAAATGCTGACATGCCATGAAAGCTTTGATTATACTATATGGCATATATTCATTTTTAGTCTAATTATAACCTATAGGCTATAGTGTTTCATTGTCGAGTGAATCATTCACGTTCCATTTGTAAATCGTATGGTCACACACGGGCATTAATACAATCATAAAGTCAAAACTTTATTGGCATAATTGTAGTTCACAATATTTGCTAAATATATGCCAAATAGCATATATAAAGTTATTTAGGTTAAGCGATTCACAATAAAGAAAAAAGTAGATAGCTCTAAATCACTTATTATTTATTCTTATTATAGGTTATTATTATTTCAATACCTGGTTAGGGCTATTTATTTTTAACGTCTGACAATTATGCCAATTACGTTTTGACTTTTTGATTGTATTTATCCCCGTGTGTGACGATACATGATGTTTTCATTTACAAATGAAACTACGTGAATGATTCATTTCTCAGTAAAACAGTTTAATATTTATATAGTCTAGTCTGTTAATTGGACTAAACAAAATAAAATATGTTCAATTCATATTTTATATGTTCAATTCTTTAGTTAAGAGAAGGAATGTAGGCCTATTTTACTGTGTGACGATAAATTATTTCCAAATGAAACTATGTGAATGATTCACTCTTCAGTAAAAACCCCAGTCATAGCACCTTTACAGTATCATTTACATTCAGAATGTTATGTAACGAGATCAAAATGAAGGAAAAAATAACGAATACAAACGAATAATACAAATATAATGGGAAAAAAAGAAGGTCAGTCAATGGACAAGATTGTGGGATGCATGAAATGTTTCTTGCAGGGCTATTTAATTTGAAGTAGGCCAACATGTAATACATGTAAACACTTGTGAAAGCTGTCTACATTGCGCACAGACAGCATTAGCATATACAGCATCGCCTGTATAATTATTTAATATTGTATTAATTTCTATAACAATTAATATAGGCAAACAATTTCTTAACTCAAAACGAAATATCTCAAATAATTCTGGGTTACTAATGTCACGCAGGTTGGTTTATTCATTAAACCAAATTTAATCAGGTTTATTCATTTTTTTTTTTTAGAAAAACGTCAGAACACCGGTCTCAAAAGTAGAAGCGAAAGTCTTGTTTCCACCAGCGCGGAATTTTTTTTATTCACCGTAATTGATGGATGTCTAAAACAAAAATAAGGAGAATCCTAAAACATATATATTTCTTAAAATAATAACATCTGAACTTCATACACAACAATACGGCAACGACTTTACAACAGGACACATTGTTTTATTTTAATTTTATTTTTTAGCTTGTACACCAATGGATTTCTGATGTCGGGATATTTCAGACTGCATCTCCACAGCTTAATCACTTTAGTATTAAACATACGGGTCAGGAGGCGGGTCGGGTACAATATTTTTTTTTTTTATTCTGCGGTCCGAGTTGCGGGTGGGTTATTTGAAAACGGTCGGGTTCGGGTTGTTTATCCACTGACCCGCGTGTCAGGTTGGACACTAATGTTTTGAAAAAAGTGGAGCGTGTGAGGAAAGCTTTCCCCTTCTCCCTGGCATGCATTTGAATGCTGAATTCGAAATGCAACTGAATGCAGTCGGAATCCGCCCCCAGCACCCCCAAGTCTCCAAATGTTGATTACAACAAGGCAACAGACAGCATTCAACACCCCACCCCCACTCTGCCATTCATAAACATTTCGCTCTTTATACTGCATGCCGCTTAACTCTGATGCCTCATTAACGGCTACTTTTCAGAAAACTGATAAAAAAAAAATTAAAAAAAAACTACACTTCCCTTTGGTTTCCCAGAACAGACTTAAGCCTAGTTCCAGGCTAAAATGATGTAAATCGGAGCTGTTTAAAGATGAATAAAAAAAAAAAAAAAAAAAAAAAACTTTTACTGATCGTTGGTCGGAGTACCCGCAGTTCGTGACTGGAAGCTGTTAAGAGACAGACTTAATGAACTTCTCCGAAATAGAAGAACTACTTTTCCACTTTAAAAAAAAAAGAAAAAGAAAAAAAGGTGGAAAAAAATTGCATAACTCACTGGAGCACTTTTGATACTTAACAATTGTTGTATTCGTTGTCAGTCATATAGGCTAAGCTTTATTGTTTTCAAAAGTGAGCCTTCTGTTTATTTGTCTAAATTATTTTCTATATTAGGATACAATACTAGGCTATAGTATTTATGGACATTAGGCCAAATCTACATGGGTTTCTTCCCTTTCACTTCAATTAGTTTTTAAGAAAAAAAAAAAAAAAAACTGCATGGGCAGTGCGTCATAATAATGTACGGCATCAAAATGCAAGAACAAATCTAAAGACAATAATAATAATAATAATAATAAAATTAATTATTAACACTCCTAAAAGTACAGTATAGTGCTCAGATACACTTACGGTAGGTGACCTAACCCTAGTTGATACTTTATTTCAACTTTTCAATTATTTCATTAATTAACAAATAAACAAATGCCTTTCCGATGTGATATAAGTGAAAAGGGAGACGATTTCGAAAATGATTTCACCATAAGGCGGATGCGAACTCGGGTCTCCCGCGTCAAAAACGATGTGTTACTCGTATTATCACTTACGCCACTGAAAATGTTGCAGAACAGCCGTCTTTTGTAATATTTGTAAATATGGAGTATTTGCATTGTGTAAAAACATTAAATAAAAGGCACCAGACTACAGAACATGGCATATACTAAAGTATTTATTTTTCTGGGGGAGGACCCACCCACATTTTTTTTGCTCCCGACGCCCATGCTTGATGATGAAGTATAGTCTACAGGATATAACAATAAAGTGCTTTTCCAATCCCGATTCCAAAAGGTTTTATTCCGCATCCACCCGCTCCCGCTATATTAACTATATTATTCGCCCGCTGCCCGCTTAGAATAAATTTCTAAGCACCAAAATCGCAAAAACAAATCAAAATAATAATAGTAATAATACTAATAAATAAATTAATTAATTTTTAACTCTATAAAAACAGTAGTTTATATTTAACCTCTCCATTTCTATTCCTCTCTACTCAAATTAATTGTCAGTGTATCTAAAATTGTGTATCTTAGAAAAAGAAAAAGAGGAACTACCTCTTAAACATGCATATCTTAATTTGATGTTGCTTTAAAACGCTGAAATATATAATGTATTTTATTCTGAAGGTGAAAGTGGTCCAGTTATTTAACTGCCTGCGGCGCCGTCAGGATCACGTTTTTTTCCCCCTTTAATTAAGTGGATACAGCTTACAATACTCGTTCAAGAGTAAGGGATTGCTCAAAACTATGCTATTTTACATATTTCTGTTACTTGTGTACAATCACAATGAAAAAACAGATGTGTATGCTATTTGTAAAAAAAAAAAAAATGTAAACAAGATGCTGGTTCAAGGGCGCGTCACAGAAATTGCCTACAATTCTGCATATAGGCTTGCTACTTATTAATTTTATTTTATTTCGTTTTGTTAAATTATTATTCATTAAGAAATTTATATTTCGCATATGGGCATTTTTATTTATTTTACATACAGCTTTTTTGGGTTTTCTCTGTGCATAAGATCTGCGCGTGATGTTCTGATGTTTATGCTGCTTTTTGCTTGTGTACAATTAACCCCTCAAAACGAATTTAACTGTTATTAATGTGTCACAGCCACGTTTCAATTTAAATGTAATTTAACACAATCTTGTCGTTAATAATAACTAAACGCGTCGGTTGTCCTTTGGAAAAAAAAAACAGAAATTAACATTTCTATTATCAATGCAGTCTAATAAAAGTTCAACAGGAAAAAAATAAAAGAAAATAATAATAAAACTGCTCCTGCTTATGAATAAATTTTTGCTTGATGATGAAGTATCTAAATAGTCTATAGGATATAACAAAGTGCTTTTCCAGTCCCGCTTCCACGAGGTTTTATTCCGCATCCACCCGCTCCGCGCTATATTAACTATATTATTCGCCCGCGGCCCGCTTAGAATAAATTTCTAAGCACCAAAATCGCAAAAATACTGTAGTTTATATTTATCCTTCCCATTTCTATCTGTCTCTACTCAAATTAATTGTCAGTGTATCTAAAATTGTGTATCTTAGAAAAAGAAAAAGACGAACTACCTCTTAAACATGCATATCTTAATTTGATGTTGCTTTAAAACGCTGAAATATATAATGTATGTTATTGTGAAGGTGAAAGTTGTCGAGTTATTTAACTGCCTGCGGTGCCGTCAGGATCACTTGGTTTTTTTCCCCTTAATAAAGTGGATACAGCTTACAATACTCGTTCAAGAGTACGGCATTGCTTAAAACTATGATATTTTACATATTTCTGTTATTTGTGTACAATCACAATAAAAAAAAAAAAAAAAAAAAAAAAAACGTGTAGGCTATTTGTAAAAAAAAAAAAAAAATGGAAACAAGATGCTGGTTTAAGGGCGCATCACAGAAATTGCCTAAAATTCTGCATATAGGCTTGCTACTTATTAATTTGTTAAATTATTATTCATTCAGAAAAGAAAAACATATATTTCTTATGTGGGCCTATTTTATTTATTATTATATATAGGTTTGTTGGGTTTTTCTCTGTGCATAAGCTCTGCACGTGAGGTTCTGATGTTTATGCTGCTTCTTGCTTGTGTATAATTAATCCCTGAAAACGAATTTAGCGGTTTACGTCAGTTGTCGGTTGGAGAAATAAAATAACCGAAATTAACATTTCTGTTTCCGATGCAGTCTAATAAATGTTCGTCAGGAAAACAAAGAAAGAAAACAAAATAACAATACAACTGCACCTGCTTATGAATAGGCTATCTTTTTGCTATTGGTTTGAACCATAATTTCAGGAAAGAGGAATCATTGAACTATTGTACTGGTATTTGTGACCACCGCCCCCTAGAGCTGGCCATGGTGTTTGGCTACAGAATGTTGTTCCTTGCGCCACCTGGTGGATATTATATGAAGTGCAACAACGTTGTAAAAAAATCTAAAAAAGCCGCTGCGGCAGGACGCGTGCCCACGCGTGCCGAATTGCAGGCTGCCGCGTGAAAATAGACGCATTTTTAATGGCCAGATCTGTACATAGCAACAGCATACAGTCTCTTGTCATGTCTCAAGAGGTCAGTCAGTGTAAAACTGTTAGGGCATTGAATACATATTCTCAAAAAGATAAATAATTATATAAATACTGTATAATAATTCATAAGACACATTCATAATACAGTTAATAATGCATAATCTTAAATAAAAATATGCAAATTCTTGTTAATTCCATAAGGTCAACACATCAGTTTACAAATATTCAAACATATATTATATGTTACATAAATATTTCAACATTCAGAAATTGTTATTTCTGACAAAAGCCATCAAACATAGCATATATTACACGATTTTCTACTTTTTTTTTTTTTTTTTAGAAAACTCATGTTGTTGGCTATTTCTGCTCATGTTTTTGATGTAGTTGAGAAGAGTTTCTGTGGTTTCATGTGCTAAATACAGCACTCTGAAAGACTGCAGAGCTGCTTTGGATCCTATCTGCGGCTGGTGTGTGAACTCACACAGGTCAGCCTGACATCTGCTTCACTCACATAGATTTTAATATGTTAGCTAGTTAAACATACATTCATTAGCATGTGCAACTTAGTATAACTTGAATTCATATAATTCTACTTGTCTAGATGCTCCACTCAAGAGGAATGCTCAGAATCTTCATGGGTGACCACCCCAAAAAACTCTCTTCAGAAACTGGTTTCTTTTCAGGTTTGGGCATATAAATTTTCCAGCAAGGTATTATTATATTACCTTCAAATAAAACCATTTTTATTGCATTGAAAACATTTAAGCAAATTCTCCTGACCAGTCAATGCCCTCTCCTACACAGATAACTCTACATCTTTCCTTGAGTCTGGAGAGCACAGGAAATCCGACCTTCTCATGTACCTTCAGCACAGGAACCATAAACCTGTGCGATGGGTCTGATCCACCTGCAGTTTTCCCAAACTGCTCCTGTAGTTTTTCTAACAAGCTACTACATACTATAGGTTGGTCCTATACAGAAATGTATATATTGTGGGAGTGTAGACAAACTTCTGTGTCTCTAGGGTGCCTGTAAAAAAGTTCTTATTTTAAATAAGAATTAAAATAGGGTTTAAACTAGAAAAGGATTTTTGCCTGATCTCTTTCTGAACACTGATTAAATATGCATGTGTCTGTATGTTGTAGAAAGGAAATGAAGTTCTGTCTAAATTGTGACCACAGTGCACCTATGCATGTTCGAACTATTAATACCCACACATCTTAGTGTAATTTCCTCTTACCCTCATTAACCTTAACCAACTCAACAGCTAAACTGTAAGGTACACAGTATTTTTTTAGTAATCAACCTGACTGGGTTTAATTTGTGATTATAACCCATTGTATACAAAGAGCAATGTAGTAAATGTTTTGTACTTTTTTGGTAATCTGTTCAGGTTTAAGAGTTTCTGCTACAGTTACTATTGAGGATCAGAAAATCACAGAGATGCTGATGCTCAGGAACTGCTTCAGTATCACTGAACATTCATCAAGTGCTTCTTATACACAGTGAGAAAATGCACAGTCTATAAAAGTTTTAAACAGCTAAATCCTGTATTTAAAATTATCATAATGTGAAAATTAATGTGCGTAACATTAAATAAATGCAGGTGTGTTCAGTGTATCTCAGCTGGGTGTCACTGGTCCTCTACCCTCCAGCATTGTGATTGGACACAGGGGCCTGGACCACAGTTAAACATACAGGTGAGACAATGTGACACTCGCAAACACTGTACTTACAGTATTTATGTTTTGATATCTTGTTGTTTTTCATTTCAACACTAATTGCCCATTATGTTTGTAAGATGTGAAAAAATGAGAAATTGAGTTGGAAGTGTTCCTAAAGGTCATGAAATAAATGTTACTTAACCCTAATGTAAAATATCCCAATAGCCCTACAAATATATTTTTTTATGCCAAATAAAATATTATTCTCAATATCCATTCTTTTGGATTTTGGGGTGAAATTTGACACTGATATGATGTGCTCTTATGAGATACACCTAGATATATAACTCTAAGTTTGAACAAATGAAATATCAATGCATTGACTGAGAACTTAGGAAGTAGATGAACAATTCATAGTTCTCTTTCTCTACTCTTTAGGATGCATGCAAAGATCTACTCTCTGAGACAGATTACCAAGTAAGTGTCAAATACTGTTTCAGTACTGAGGATTTTGTTTTAAAGGTCATTTAATATCCTTTAAAATACAGTTTGTTGGATCTCAAACACTCAAACAAAATGTTTAATTTTTGCATAATTTGTATAGCCTGTTTTTGTATGTGTCCTGTAGGAGCCAGAGATTCTCTCTCTGGAACCGAAAAGGGTTTCTTTCCATGGTAGAAACAATGTTTTATTAAGAGGAAGAAACCTGGAATCTGTCACTAAAATCCGTATTCAAGGGGATTTAAACTGCATTTCTAAAGAGTGAGACTCTTTGTTTAGTTGTATATATAAATGACTGTAGATTCAGATAAATGATACTGTATATCTGTGTATGAATGTTTTCCTTCAGATGTCCAGTGTTCGATCACTCCAGTGACTCTTTAAGGTTCCACATTCCTCCCAGTGAAACTAAAGGAACAGCAAAAGTGTGTGTTGTTACTCCTGACGATCGTTGTCATGGTAACAGCATCATCACTTACAGTTCTCAGCCCAGCTGCACTGGAATAAAGCCCACAGTCACCTGGAACAGGTAAGAGACCATTTCAGACACTGTCTGATCAACTTCCAAACTGCATACATGTTTGTTTAAAGTTACAAATGTAAAGTCTGCTTTTGATAAAATTGATAAAACTGCATCGTATATTTTTGATGCAGTGGTGGAAGGAAGATTCATGTTCAGGGCAGCAAAATGGAATTAGTGGAGTCAGTTACTGTTCTTCCCTCCAATAAAGTGCTGAAAACACAATACAGCACAAGCTCAGGGGTAAGATGTGTTTACTACTTGTGCAATAGCTAAAATTTGATGTTAACCTCAAACAGGAACCAGTCTTGAAGCTCACAGCACTTTATCATAATACAGTTAAATAGCCCAAATTATGAGTTTAAGTTGGCTGATATTATCATTACTTTGCTTATATAATTCTTAAATGCTATGTGTAGATGTAGACATATTTGTGGCTAAAATGTAACATCTTGAGCATGTCAAATATAATAAAGTCCTATTTTCATGATCTTTCTTTCTCAGGATGTGTGGTTTCACTCCCACCCTTATGATGGCAGTGGTCAGTTTAGATTGTTGTTGACTGTTGGGAACACCACTGTGAACTGTGTGGATTATTTCTTTTACAAGCCTGATCCAAAGTTCATTCGATTTATTACCTTTCCAGTGGCCAATAATCTGCAGGTGAACATTCAGGTAAAGAATGACTAAATTCTAAAAAACCAATACTATTTGAAGTTTTGCCCATTTTATGACATTTAATAAAAGATATAGAGAAATTAGTGAAAGAACTTGATGTGCAGTTGTGCAGAGATGGCACAAATTGATTTCTCTGTTTCTCAGAAAAATACAGATATGTTGAATTTGAGTATGAGGGAGGTGACTGTGATGGGTCTACATGGAGATCAGCAGTATCAGTGTGTTTTGGAGAGGATTGAGTCCAATGCCATTATCTGTACGATTAAAGGAGATTCAGGAGTGGTCACTGCAGTGGACTCAATCACTGTAAGTATGTTTTATTTTCTTTAAAATGGCAACTATAACGTTAATTCTCAATTATGGGAAGAAGTCAGTTTGACTTGATAATTGTTGCTAAATCTAAAATCTTATCAACTTTATGAGATGTAGGGCATAACTCTGGCATGTTTTTCGTTGTCTTTTCAAGATTGGCGTTGGGGATACTTATGTTCTCAGGATGGGAGAAAGTACAAACTATTTCTGCATCAGTCCACAGAACCCATCTGGCCAAGTATGAAGGAGCAATAGAACCACTCAGAGAAAAAAAAATTAAATACTGTATTTAAGCATATTATTAAATTATATAAGCATGGTTTGAAACTGCCCCTTTTTCCTTCCATCACAAACATGTAACCAATCGCACCAACCTGCAGGATGGGGCTTTTCATATCATTAGCAAATCATTTCTACCTAAGGATACTGACTTTTAGAAGGTAGCCATCTGAGAGGGTGAACGGGACCATGGTTTGTGCAACAGCAACATTATTAGCTATTTAAAAATGTAGTCAAGGCAAAAGCAAATGATATCTGTTACTGTCATGTGTCCAATGTTGTGAAGTGATACATTAAATGCATTATTCTGATATAACAACTTGTAGACGACCCTGTTCTCTTGCCATTGTGTAGCGTTTAATACTTCAGTTGAATATATATTTAAGCTATTTTAGGGCATTAAGAAATTTTCAATGGTCAAAATGTTTAACAAGTCATTAATAACTCATTTCATTATTCATTATCAAAAGTTTTAAAACTGGTTTCTGCAGGGGACTTAAATATTTATACTTGTACACAGCTTACATACAAATAAACATACCAAAATATTAAAAGAGTCTGGTCTGTACTTAAATGAAACTTGACATACATATCAGAAAACGTTATGTATCACAAATAACGCCTTGTTTTCTTGAAGAGTCCTAATTTTCATCAAGCACAGAATGCTTAACACTTTTTGCTGCGATATGGTATTTCCTGCATATGCACAGTGGTTAATGCATCTAACAGCCACATTTCACCAATATTCATAGTGGTTGCTGTGCACAGAGTTGTAATATTTTAGGAGTACCATTACTTTGACACTTTTTTATTCTGTACATTCAGAAAATACAAAAATAAACAAGCTGGGTATTTACATCTTTACCAAAACTTCCTGCTTGCAATTGTTCAGTACCATAAACAACAATATAAATTTATCTACACTTGAGAGGCAACAAAAAAACAAAAAATGAAGAGTGATGTACAAATTCAGAGAGACACTCTCATACAATTACAACTCATGCTTTGCGACACAATCCATCAGACAGTGATACAAATAAAAGTATTGAGAGACTGCTATTAATAGTCATATATTTTTGTCATGTGTTGCTTAAACCGAAAAGTTAAATGAATAATTTTCATGGTAGTTAATTTTGCTTGATATAACATCATCAATTAATGAAGTAGTAGTATATTCCAAAACTAATAGCCATTTTTTTTTTACATATACAGATGTATGCTGTGATTTTTTTTATTTAATTTTGTGTATTTTATTACTATTTTTATTTATTTTTGAACTTTCACTCAAGTAACTGTTTAGCAAGTTTGTCTTCATTTTAGAAATCAAAATGTATGTGTTGTTGTTAGACCTCCGCCCTAATCTCACAGCTCTACTTCACATCCACCCACTGCACCCTTACGCATCTGAGCGCAGTTGATCACTGTGACAAGATCTCGTCATCAAATACACTTATAGGCCTATCCAACTGCTTATTTACTTATTTAATAAGATGGGAAGACACTTACTTGGAATACTTGTACTTTTAAAATATTGCATTTGCGGTGATGTACATGACTTTGATGGAGACATTAAGGACTTTGTAGTTGGTAACAACAAGTTGTTTGTTCTTACTGACCATCAACTACATCAGATGAGACTCGATCTATATGAGGAGGCAAGGAAAGACACCACTAATGCCACTCACCACAACAGAGTCAACATTCTGGTGCCTTTTGACGCCAACGGCACCTTGATAACGTGTGGGACTTTTAAAGGTGGATATTGTGAAGTTCTTGATATAAATGACATTACAAACAGTATTTACTATGAAAGTTATATATTGGTAGGACCGCAACAGAATGAGAAATCTGTTGCCTTTATAGCCGGAAGGTACCTTTTGGTTGGGAAAAAGGATGATGCTGAAAATCCTCATGATACCAGGTATTCTGTTGTTATCTTGTGGAACACTTTACAGGCCAAAACAATCCGATGCTGCAGAGATAAAGTTCGTCCAGTGCTCGTCGCCTCCACCGTTATTCCCTCAGTGAGCGGCGTTATTTGGGCAGGTGTGTTCAGTGCGCAGAATCAGCAGGATCCAGAGAACAGCGCGTTGGCTCTGTACGACATCAGTAACATTCAAGGCCGTGTGAAGGGCTTCTGTGGTTACAATGAAAATCCATGTGGTTCTGAGGTTGGAAATTGCATTCATATATGATCAAATATGTTACCATACTGAGGCATGGATAACACTGCATGATAAAATGTAACTGTACTATTCACTAATGTTGTGTGTGTTTCAGAGTGATAGTGAACTTCAGCCGTTCTCTGTGGTGTTCAAGTACAGCTCAATGTCAGCAGTGGCAGCAATGAGAATTGAATCCTGGATTGTGCTGTTCATAGGAACCTGTGATGGCCAACTCATAAAGGTCTGCCTCATATCTTATTTTTCACTAGTTTCCTTGAGTTTGCATCTCTAAATTCACGGCAGTGCAGAACAGGCATGTTCAGCTGTGAAAAGACAATAGTGTCATTATTTAGTTCCACTTAGTTCACTGTTGGTTCAGTTCAACTGAATTCAATGTAAAGTTCATTCATCATGAATGAATAAATTCAATTCAGCGATAAGCGGCTCTGCCAGCTCTACTGAAGACAGTAGTGTTGTTATTCAGCTTGAATCAGTTTGATGTTGATTCAGTTCAAAGCTGCAAAATTCATCAGTTGTGAACAAATTTGGTGGTATGATATGGCAAACAAACATGGTGTGATATTGATGGAGATACGTTCCACTAGCATTAGGTAAGAAGAAACAGTTGTAGTCTGTCCAGCAGGTTAAGACATTTAGATGTAAGTTGCCATCATGATTCTGTTTTGTATTTCTAGTTTGTGTTGGATAAGGAATTCAGACCAGGCTGTCCAACAGTGCTGTACAAATCTGATGATGAACGAGCAGTGCTCACCAGAATGCACTTTGATCCAGTAGATTTTAAACATATCTACATCGCTCTGAAGAAACAGGTGAGTTAACAAATCAGCAGTCAATAAAAAGTGATACTCCATGCTAAAAATAATTTAACATTCAAAAATTGTTATTTCTGACAAAAGCGTCAAACATAACAGATGACCTTCTATTTATAGAAAAGTCATGTTGTTGACTATTTCTGCTCATGTTTTAAATGTAGTTGAGAAGAGTGTCTGTGGTTTTGTGTGCTAAATACAGCACTCTGAAAGACTGCAGAGCTGCCCTGGATCCTATCTGCGGCTGGTGTGTGAACTCACACAGATCAGCCTGACATCTGCTTCACTTACATACATTTTGATATGTTAGCTAGTTAAACATAAGTTCATTAGCACGTGCTTGTCTAGATGCTCCACCCAAGAGGAATGCTCAAAATATTCATGGGTGTCCACCCCAAAAGTCTCCCTTCAGAAACAGCTGGTTTATTTGCAGGTTTGGGCAGAGAAATCTCCAAGCAAGGTATTATTATATCAGCTTCAAATAAAACCATTTTCCATTGCATTAAAAACATATTAGCAATTTATACTGAGCAGTCAATGCCCTCTTCTACACAGATTACTCTATACCTTGCCTTGAGTCTGGAGAGCACAGGAAATCCTGCGTTCTCATGCACCTTCACCACAGGAAGTGTGAAACTGTGTGACGGGTCTGATCTGCCTGCAGTTTTCCCAAACTGTTACTGTAGTTTTTCTGACCAGCTACTATATACCGGAGGTTGGTTCTCTGTCAGTGCAGTACACTTAAAGCAACTCAATGTAGTGTTGTGTTTTTCTGTTTGTTTGTTTTAATTTTGGAAAACCCTACAGCTGATTAATGCACAACTGTTGTAAGATATTATAGTGAATGGCTGTACATGTGCATTTGTTGTTGCCATAAATCAATCAGGTTTTTTTTTTTTGCAGAAAATGTTTACAAATTTACAAAACACAGTTTACAAATATACTATATTTGCTTTAAGTTCAATTTTAAAAAGTGCACTCTTTAATGTAAAATTTTACTTTAAAGAACATATTTCATTATGGTTTTAATCATTTGTCATGCTTTAGAGTACATTTATTTTATGTGTTGAACAACATACTAAAAGCACAAGTACTTGAGTATAATTTTAACTGTATTGTGTTAAAAATGGCCATACATCATGCAGTCCGCATAGGACACTAGGACAATGGATTTAATTCCAGTTTTATGGTTCTGACAAATTTATCTTCTGCCAAAACTGTCATACTTTGTGGAAGTCAAGGAGAACACAGGAGTAAACTTCACTAGAACAGTTTTTAATTTATGAGAACGCAGGATAAATACGTAACCTAGAAGACGTGTATAGACGTTAGACCGGATGCCAATTAAGTGACATGGTGGACTCTCGTAAGGCGGCCAGCATGGCCAGGAACTCTTGAACAATTTAGCCGTCTAAGACAAATTTTGAAAATCCTAAAAGATTTCCTATAATCCTAAAATAAAATCTGTAGTCTTTGATCGTTAGTTTTGCATTTTCACTGACAGACGATTAATGGCTGTTGCGATCATATTTTACCTCTGCCGAAATTCTGGCAGTGTCAGAAGATTTGGCGTACAGTTCTGTAGTGTGAAATCTCCCACAACGAACACCAAACTGTCTTCATTTTTCAAGATAGCAAACTGACATTTCAGCCCCACGTGTAATGCAGCTCGCAGCCAATGACTGTTTATAGGTTGTGTGTGACATGATCAGCTTGTTTGTACAGTCTGACAAG
The DNA here is from genome assembly GCF_049309525.1 of Garra rufa. Taxonomy (NCBI): domain Eukaryota; kingdom Metazoa; phylum Chordata; class Actinopteri; order Cypriniformes; family Cyprinidae; genus Garra; species Garra rufa. The sequence goes on from NC_133364.1 coordinate 19,925,446, forward strand.
TACAATCGTAAAGGACAGTGTGCGCCCAGCTTTAGAGGAATCACTTAAGAAAGCAAGAGTAAACTTCACTAGAACCGTCGTTAATTAAAGAGAATGCAGGAGAAATTCAGGGGTATACAAACGTAGAAGACGAGTATAGACATTAGACCGGACGCCAATTAAGTGACAAACAGGAACTTAAATACACAGGATAATTAACAGCGGAGATGTGGAAATCCATGCCATGGTGGGTCAAGAAGCTCAGTAGACCACGGCGGAGCAGGGAACTCAGTAGACCATGGTGGAGCAAGGAACTCAGTAGACCATGGTGGAGCAAGGAACTCAGGAGACCATGGCAGAGCAGGGAACTCAGGAGACCATGGTGGAGCAAGGAACTCAGTAGACCATGGTGGAGCAAGGAACTCAGTAGAACATGGTGGAGCAGGGAACTCAGTAGACCATGGTGGAGCAGGGAACTCAGGAGACCATGGTGGAGCAAGGAACTCAGTAGACCATGGTGGAGCAAGGAACTCAGTAGACCATGGTGGAGCAAGGAACTCAGTAGACCATGGTGGAGCAGGGAACTCAGTAGACCATGGTGGAGCAGGGAACTCAGGAGACCATGGTGGAGCAAGGAACTCTGTAGACCATGGTGGAGCAAGGAACTCAGGAGACCATGGCAGAGCAGGGAACTCAAGAGACCATGGCTGAGCAGGGAACTCAGTAGACCATGGCTGAGCAGGGAACTCAGTAGACCATGGTGGAGCATGGAACTCAGTAGACCATGGCTGAGCAGGGAACTCAGTAGACCATGGCGGAGCAAGGAACTCAGTAGACCATGGCAGAGCAGGGAACTCAGTAAACCATGGCTGAGCAGGGAACTCATTAGACCATGGTGGAGCATGGAACTCGGTAGACCATGGCTGAGCAGAGAACTCAGTAGACCATGGTGGAGCATGGAACTCGGTAGACCATGGCTGAGCAGGGAACTCAGTAGACCATTGTGGAGCAGATAACTCAGAAGGCCATGGCGGAGCATGTTAGTCAGTAAACCTTGGTGGAGCAGGGAACTCGGGAGACCATGGCGGAGCAAGGAACTCAGGATACCATGGTGGAGCAGGGAACTCATTAGACCATGGTGGAGCATGGAACTCGCTAGACCATGGCGAAGCATGGAACTCAGGATACCATGGTGGAGCAGAAAACTCAGGAGACCATGGTGGAGCAGGGAACTCAGGAGACCATGGCGGAGCAGGGAACTCAGTAGACCATGGTGGAGCAAGGAACTCGGTAGACCATGGCTGAGCAAGGAACTCAGTAGACCATGGCTGAGCAGGGAACTCAAAAGACCATGGCTGAGCAGGGAACTCATTAGACCATGGTGGAGCATGGAACTCGGTAGACCATGGCTGAGCAGGGAACTCAGTAGACCATGGTGGAGCATGGAACTCGGTAGACCATGGCTGAGCACGGAACTCAGTAGACCATTGTGGAGCAGGAAACTCAGAAGGCCATGGCGGAGCATGTTAGTCAGTAAACCATGGTGGAGCAGGGAACTCGGGAGACCATGGCGGAGCAGGGAACTCAGGATACCATGGTGGAGCAGGGAACTCATTAGACCATGGTGGAGCATGGAACTCGGTAGACCATGGCGGAGCATGGAACTCAGGATACCATGGTGGAGCAGAAAACTCAGGAGACCATGGTGGAGCAGGGAACTCAGGAGACCATGGCGGAGCAGGGAACTCAGTAGACCATGGTGGAGCAAGGAACTCGGTAGACCATGGCTGAGCAGGGAACTCAGTAGACCATGGTGGAGCATGGAACTCGGTAGACCATGGCTGAGCAGGGAACTCAGTAGACCATTGTGGAGCAGGAAACTCAGAAGGCCATGGCGGAGCATGATAGTCAGTAAACCATGGTGGAGCAGTGAACTCGGGAGACCATGGCAGAGCATGGAACTCAGGAAACCATGGTGGAGCAGAAAACTCAGGAGACCATGGTGGAGCAGGGAACTCAGGAGACCATGGCTGAGCAGGGAACTCATTAGACCATGGTGGAGCACGGAACTCGGTAGACCATGGCTGAGCAGGGAACTCAGTAGACCATGGTGGAGCATGGAACTCGGTAGACCATGGCTGAGCAGGGAACTCAGTAGACCATTGTGGAGCAGGAAACTCAGAAGGCCATGGTGGAGCCTGATAGTCAGTAAACCATGGTGGAGCAGGGAACTCGGGAGACCATGGCGGAGCAGGGAACTCAGGAGACCATGGTGGAGCAGGGAACTCATTAGACCATGGTGGAGCATGGAACTCGGTAGACCATGGCTGAGCAGGGAACTCAGTAGACCATGGTGGAGCATGGAACTCGGTAGACCATGGCTGAGCAAGGAACTCAGTAGACCATGGTGGAGCATGGAACTTGGTAGACCATGGCTGAGCAGGGAACTCAGTAGACCATGGTGGAGCATGGAACTCGGTAGACCATGGCTGAGCAAGGAACTCAGTAGACCATGGTGGAGCATGGAACTCGGTAGACCATGGCTGAGCAGGGAACTCAGTAGACCATTGTGGAGCAGGAAACTCAGAAGGCCATGGCGGAGCATGATAGTCAGTAAACCATGGTGGAGCAGGGAAACTCGGGAGACCATGGCGGAGCAGGGAACTCAGGATACCATGGCTGAGCAGGGAACTCATTAGACCATGGTGGAGCATGGAACTCGGTAGACCATGGCTGAGCAAGGAACTCAGTAGACCATGGTGGAGCATGGAACTCGGTAGACCATGGTGGAGCAGAAAACTCAGGAGATCATGGTGGAGCAGGGAACTCAGGAGACCATGGCAGAGCAGGGAACTCAGTAGACCATGGTGGAGCAGGGAACTCAGGAGACCATGGTGGAGCAAGGAACTCAGTAGACTATGGTGGAGCAAGGAACTTAGCAGACCAGCGGCTCCCAATTCCAGTCCTCGCGACCCACCACTCTGCACATTTTTGGGTTTCACGCATTGCTTCCGACGTTTGTTCTATTCCAACGTTACTACCCTTCGAAGTGGACATCACAGGATATTCCACCATTATTTATTAGTTCGAAGTGAGCGTATGTGTTCCATTTGAAGGCCATTAAAGCATGCGAGACGTAAATTTAAAATGCATTTAGTTACAGATGCACTTATGTCACACTTCTCCAGGTAGTTTCATCTGTGCATGAAGCAACGTGGCTGAGGGAACTCAGCAGACCATGGTGGAGCAGGGAACTCAGAAGGCCATGGCGGAGCATGATACTCCGTAAACCATGGTGAAGCAGGGAATTCAGTAAACCATGGCGGAGCAGGGAACTCAGGAGGCCATAGTGGACTCTCGTAAGGCGGCCAGCATGGCCAGTAACTCTTGAACGATTTGGCCGTCTGAGACGAATTTAGAAAATCCTAAAAGATTTCCTATAATCCTAAAATAAAATCTGTAGTCTTTGATCGTTAGTTTTGCATGTTCACTGACAGACGATTAATGGCTGTTGCGATCATATTTTGCCTCTGCCGAAATTCTGGCAGTGTCAGAAGATTTTGCATACAGTTCTTCAGTGTGAAATCTCCCACAACGAACACCAAACTGTCTTCATTTTTCAAGATGGCAAACTGACATTTCAGCCCCACGTGTAATGCAGCTTGCAGCCACTGAATGTTTATAGGTTGTGTGTGACATGATCAGCATGTTTGTACAGTCTGACAAGTACAGTGCTCGTTCAGTCAGACAGAGCAGAATTTGCCATGGCATTAACAGAGAAACATTATCAGATGATAAAGCAGTCTATTGTTTTTTCCTATGTGTGCAAAGTCCAAATTCTGCAAATAAGCCCAAAAACACAACCTGTGACTCAAAGAATCTACAGTATAAGACTTCTTGAAAAATCAAGCTTGAAGTCACATATAATTAAACTTGGCAACTGGTCATACATTAAAAATAATATGAAGGAAATTAGGACAAGCAATTGCTAAATAGCAAGAAGAAAGTGCAAACACACAACAGAGAACTCAGAAATCAGCAATATATAACTTATGATTGCCATCTTAATTGCAATACTGATCAGTAATTGGCAATTGAGGTTTTATCTTTGTAATTTTTGCCTGTGACTCCTCACTTACACACAGGGACTAATACGATTGATTCAGTGATATGTGTGTGCCTGTATGTTGAAGTCAGGAAATGATTTATAAATTCTGTGACCACAGATCACACAACTGTTATTTCCTTTAACTCTCAGAAACCATAACCATGCTAGTAACCTCATGACACCTCTACAACCAATATATTTTATTATAAACTTTCTCATACACTAAGAAACTTAAAAGAGCCACCTAAAAAGAAAAACAAACTTTTACAAAATTGTAACTAATAAAAGACAGCTGTATGCAATGTAAGCGACTTCAGATGTCTACTAAATGCATAAATGCAGTATCAATGTGAGATGTCCTGATCAGCCTATATGGGATTATTTAGCAGTAATGATGACTTATCTGTATCCACAAAACCTTTTTCCCTCATTACTGTTTAAATTTAGGTTTAAATGTCTCAGCTGAAGTGGCTGTTGGGGATCAGAAGATCACAGAGACGCTGATGCTGAAAGACTGCCTGAATATCAAAGATAATTCAAAAAGTGCTTCTTTTACACAGTAAGAAATGCAGAAACTCATCTGCACTCAACTGCATCTTATGACTGGTTTTTGGTCCAGGGTCATATTTTAAAAAGGCAATGAAGTGGTTTCACACTTAATAATGCAGGTGTGTGCAGTGTATCTCAGCTGGGTGTCACTGGTCCTCTTCCTCCAATCATTGTGAATGGGCTCATGGACATGGACAGCAGATAAACATACAGGTGAGACAAGGTGTAACCTAAAATGCACTAATTCAGTCTATGTGTATTGTTCATATCTGAAATATCATTGCACTGGCTTACTTAAGAAGTAAACAAACCACTCATAGTTTTCTGTCTTTAGGATGCATGTAATGATGTGCTCAATGAGATGGAATATGAAGTAAGTATCATATTGAGTACAGGGAATTTTGCTTTATAAGGACCAAAGGTCATGTTAAATATCATTTATAATCCAATCTTTGGTGTCCTGTAGGAGCCAGAGATTTTCTCTCTGGAGCCCAACAAGTTTTCTTTCCATGGGAGAAACAATGTTTTATTGAGAGGAAGGAACCTGGAATCTGTGGCTAAAATCCATATTCAAGGGGATCTAGACTGCATTTCTAAAGAGTGAGACTCTGTGTTTGTTTAGTTGTATATATGAATGTGTGTAGATTCAGATAAATTATGTGTATTTGTGTATAAATGCTTGCTTCAGATGTCCAGTGTTTGATCGCTCCAGTGACACTTTAAGGTTCCACATTCCTCCCAGTGATATATATATAACTATTATTTATTTACAAAAAGAATTTTATATTACTGATTTGGCCTCTTCCTGATTCTGAAGTGTGCATTTTGATTAAATTGTCTTTAATGTCTCTTCAGTGGTGGAAGGAAGATTCATGTTCAGGGCAGCAATATGGAATTAGTGGAGTCAGTTACTGTCCTTCCCTCTAATAGAGTGCTGAAAACACAATACAGCACAAGTTTAGGGGTAAGACCTGTGCTTATTACTCCTGTATTAGTCTAAAAATTTAGCAATACAATAAGGATCCAGTCTAGCAGCTTACAGCACTGTATCTGACATATTGATATAAACAGTCAAACAACCCATATTCAAATGAGTTCTAGTTTGGCAGATTGTTTAATTACTTTTATAGATATATTTTCAATGTCTCTCTTTCTCAGGATGTGTGGTTTTACTCCCACCCTTATGAAGGCAGTGGTCAGTTTAGATTGTTACTGAATGTTGGAAACTCCACTGTAAACTGTGTGGATTATTGCCTCTACGAGCCTGATCCAGAATTCACTGGATTCACCACCGTACAGGTGCTAAATGATCTACAGGTGAACATTAGGGTGAGTTTAGTGATACAATGAGTTTAACATCAGTGTACAGTCTGCATGTTGTTGCATGCATGGATTTTTAAAAAATTCAGTAAATATTATTATTGTGAGCAGTTCACATCAGCATGTGAAACTCACAACCTCTAAACAATCCCCCACTCTGTTTCTCAGAAGAGGGTAGATATGTTGAATTTGAGTATGAGTGAGGTGACTGTGACGGGTCTACAGAGAGATCAGCAGTATCAGTGTGTTCTGGAGAAGATTGAGTCCAATGCTGTTATCTGTAAGATTAAAGGAGAATCAGGAGCCATCACTGCAGTGGAATCACTCACTGTAAGTATTTTTTTCTTGCATAGATTTTGCAAAGGAGAATCTCATAGATTGATTTGATAATTTTCGTTAATGCTACTCTGTTAAATTTACATTTTACCACACAAAAAAAATCTTAATCTTAATCATAACCTTGGTCATCCTTATAAGATGTTTTATAAGTAGGAATTTTTTTCATTGTCATTTCAGATCAACGTTGGGGATTTTTCTATCTTTCTAAGTGAAAAAAGGCCAGAGTATTTGGGATTTTTGATTTTGATAGTAATTTCTTTAATATTCTTATTCCTATTTCTTATCTTTTTCATTCTATTTTTTTTCTTTTTGGGTTAAACATAAAATCCAGTTTTCCCTGTTCAATGGCCACTGCAATGGCCACTGATATATTCAAACAAACATACAGTCAAGCCCGAAATTATTCATACCCCTGGAAAATTTTGACTTTAAGTTACTTTTATTCAACCAGCATGTTTTTTTTTTCCCAGACGTCTCCCAGAAGATAATAAGATGATGTACAAGAGGCATCATTGTGGAAAAAATTATTACTCTTCTTTTTTTTTACATTTGAACAAAAAGTGGCATGTCCAAAATTATCCGTACCCTTCTCAATAATCACTAGAAAAGCGTTTATTGGCTATTACAGCAATCAAACTCTTCCTGTAATTGCTGACCAGCTTTTAGCATATCTCCACTGGTATTTTTGCCCATTCATCTTTAGGGATGAGCTCCAACTTTTTCATGTTGGAGGGTCTCCTTGCCAACACCCTGATCTTTAGCTCCCTCCACAGATTCTCAATTGGATTTCATTCAAGACTCTGGCTGACCCACTGCAAAACGTTAATGTTTTTGTCTGCTAACCATTTCTTCACCACTTTTGCTGTGTGTTTTGGGTCGTTGTCGTGCTGAAATGTCCACTGGTGCCCAAGACCAAGTTTCTCTGCAGACTGCCTGATGTTGTTGTTGAGAATTTTGATGCATTGCTCCTTTTTCATGATGCTGTTTACTGTGATTAGGTTCCCTGGTTCACCAGCTAAAAAACACCCCCAAAACATTAGGTTCCCACCACCATGTTTGACAGTTGGGATGGTGTTCTTAGGATTGAAGGCTTCTCCTTTTTTATATGCCAAATGAGTTGTTCACGCCATACAACATTGTGGCCGAACAATTCAGTTTTTGTTTCATCTACCCTGCTGAAAAAACCAGCATATGCTGTTTTTTTTCAGCAGGGTGACCATAAAACAGAAGACCAGAAGTCTTCTTCTTTGTCCAGATGAGCATTTAAGGCCAAGCGGACTTTTGTGTGCCTTATCTGGAGAAGTGGTGTCCTCCTTGGTCTGTGTCCGTGGAACCCAGCGGTGTGCAGCGTCTATTGGACTGTCTGCCTTGAGATGTTGTCACCAGCAGAGCCCAGATTCATCAGGATGGCCTTGGTGGTGACCCTTGGATTCTTTTTTTACCTCTCTCTCACTATCCTCCTGGCCAACACAGGTGTCACTTTTGGCTTCCGACCACATCCCCTGAGATTTTTTACAGTGTGGAACGTCTTGTGTTTTTTAATAATACTTTGCACTGTAGGAAAGCAGTCACAATGCGCAGCCGCAGGTCCTCAGTGAGCTCCTTTGTCTTAGCCATGACTGTCTACAAACCAACAGCAGAGAGCTTCTGTTTTTCACCTGTTGAATTGATTAAAACAGCTGTTCCCAATGAATCAGGTTAATTAGGATGCTTTAGAACAGCTTGGACTATTTGGAATGGTATAGAACTTTGGATTTTCCCATAGACTGTGACCGTTTGCAAAGGGTATGAATAAAAGCTGAGAAATATTTTTTCCACAATGATGCCTCTTGTACATCGTCTTATCTTTTGGGAGAAGCCTGTCTCATTTCCGGTCAAAAAAAACTTGCTGGTTGAATAAAATTTAACTTTAAGTCAGAATTTGCCAGGGGTATGAATAATTTCAGGCTTGACTGCAGGTAAAATTGTGCTAGTTCCATTTACACATGTAAGTCAGAGTAAAATTACTCTTACTCATCTCTCACTCTTCTGACTGGTCATAAATCGTCTGTCAGATCCATACGGTAGAGCTGTTCTTCAGACAGCAGGTGGCTCTTTATGCTTACATATTATATGCTGTAAAAACATTGCTATTCAAAGTTCCTACAGTGGAGTGGCTGGAAACCTGTGTCCACCAGTGAATATAAAATTAATGTTATTGCCATTTTTATCTCACAATTCTGAGAAAAGAAATTGAGAAATCAGAACTGTGAGATAAAAAGTCGCAATAACTTTTAAAAAAATGTATTCAGTGGTGGAAACAGGCTTCTATAGGTCTGTTATTTAGAACTGTAGTACAATTATTTTGTAATAGAAGGCTTTGATTGAAAATGTCAGTGTCATGTTTTGATCTTTTTTTATTGTTCTCTTATTAAACTGATATTTTGATGTTATCAGTATACTGTAAAACAAAGTATAATTCAATAAAAAAATTTCCATGATCATTTCAAAGGCGAGATTATTACTATAGTTGCAGGATTTAACTCAGCTATTAACCCTTTCAGGTATGTAATTTTATTCAAACATTACTGCCATGAATTGGTAATACATAATACATCATAATTACTCCTAAATGCAGTTTAAATATATTTTAAGTCTAAATACAATACTAAATATATTACTAAAAGTTTACCATAAAATGTTCATATTTTATAGTAGTGCTATTACTGTGATAATTTTCATTCTGCAACATGCAATTTTGAGAAACATATGCAGAAATGTGTGCAAAAATCACCTTAATTCATTAGAGAAACTACATGTACAGTACACCAAATGTTCTACAAAATAATACAAATTTCACAAAATGGAAATATTTCTTCACAAAATGAGGGGCAGAACAAAAAAAAAAAAACTATCTATCTACTATATGGCAAATGATTCATGTCAGGTTTTTTTATTTTTTTATTCTGCTGTTATGCAACTGTTTCAAAGAACTCAATTTACCACAATTATTCTAGTGGAAAAACATCACTAGTGCACTGATGATAGAACAGAGATACACAATTACGGCTCATACTTTGAGGCAATCCATCAGACAGTGATGATCATAAAAAAGACTGCTATATATTTATGTCATATTTTGTGTCAACTGACAAGTTAAATTATTTTAATTGTCATGGTAATTAATTTAGCTACATAGGGCCTGTAATATAAACAAATGACAAAGTGATGGTATTTGCAAACTTATATACTTTCTTTCTCATCTAAAGTGCAATTTTTTTATATATATAATAGGGATCACAAGTTGGGATATTTGTGTCCGGTAGGAATATTTATACAGCCTTATATATTAAACATTTAGGCTTTTTTTATTTAAAATTTTCTATACAAATAAACAGGTATACAAATAAACAACTGCTCATTTACTTATTTAAGATGAGAAGATACTTGCTTGGAATATTTGTACTTTTGAAATATTGCATTTGCAGTGACGTGCATGACTTTGATGGAGACATTAAGGGCTTTGTAGTTGGTAACAGCAAGTTATTTGTTCTTACTGACCATTGACTACATCAGATGAGACACAATCTATGTGAGGAGAAAAAGAAAGATATCACAAATGCCACTCACTATAACAAAGTTGACGCCAACGGCACCCTGATAACATGTGGGACTTTTTTTGGATATTGGGATGTTGTGATTGTGTGTTGTTAAAATAATAGCAATATCAGTAATATATGAAACAACACATGTGAGGCAGGTAGAAATAAAAGCAGAGATGAAAATCATTAGGTCATTTCTTGCATGGTTTTTCATAATTCTGAAACTTGCAGTTTACTGACTGACATGTGGCCTTAGACCAGTGTTTCCAAAGAAATCCAGGGAGTGTCGATAAAGGTTAATGCTTTATCGTGTTGGAAATATCCGCTACACCAAACCCAACCCTAAACCTACATAATGCCTCAGTCCACAGAATATAACAGGCCTTGTATGGAAAGATGAAAACATAAATGATTCTCAGCATCTTCCAGAAAAAACTGACTGAAAAACTCTGATTTCCTATTCCAAAGACTAGAGAGTTCAATACATGTTATATCTATGTTTTTTATATTCTCTAACTATTAATCAGTCACTGTGATTCAGACATATGCAAAACATGCAAACTTTATAAGCACAAATGTGATATAATATTGTTGATCACCAAGCATCTCCTGTCATTCTGTGGCTGATCAGCAGGTGGCGCTCTACTCTACTCATTTATTTACTACACTGTCAAATTTAAAGTTCGTTGTTGAGATTTATTATGTTTGTAAAGCAACTATTGAACACAATGTTTGTGTGCTTTATCACAACTTTCCCATTGCCCTAAATATGTATGCTAAAATATCCCTTGTAGGTACTAACATATATACTTTAAGTACTAATATATACATTTAAGGTACCAGTATGTACCCTTCAGGGGTAAATAAGGTACAGAAGCGTACATTTTGAAAGGGTAAAACCTTAGTGGTCTTAGTTTCTACATTTTCTGCTGAGAGTGTTTAGAACAGGGGTCCCCAAACTTTTTTCTGAGAGAGCCACATTTTCTTTTCTTTAATTGGGGGCCAGGTCGGTTTATAAAAGAAAATACCATGGGCCCGACTGACTACTAGTATAATTATTAATTGATTATGATTTTAACTGTATTTATTCTACATTTTAATGCTAGAATAGTTTATTTTCTTATGCACCACACAGACAAATTATAATTTCTTTTAAAAAATATACAGGTGCATCTCAATAAATTAGAATGTCATGGAAAAGTTCATTTATTTCAGTAATTCAACTCAAATTTTGAAACTTGTGTATTAAATAAATTTAATGCACACAGAGTGAAGTAGTTTAAGTCGGTTCTTTTAATTGTGATGATTTGGCTCACATTTAACAAAAATCCACCAATTCACTATCTCAACAAACTAGAATATGGTGGCATGTTAATCAGATTATCAACTCAAAACACCTGCAAAGGTTTCCTGAGCCTTCAAAATGGTCCCTCAGTTTGGTTCACTAGGCTACACAATCATGGGGAAGACTGCTGATCTGACAGTTGTCCAGAAGACAAGCATTGACACCCTTCACAAGGAGGGTAAGCCACAAACATTCATTGCGAAAGAAGCTGTCTGTTCACAGAGTGCTGTATCTAAGCATGTCAACAGAAAGTTGAGTGGAAGGAAAAAGTGTAGAAGAAAAAGATGCACAACCAACCGAGAGAACCGCAGCCTTGAGAGGCTTGTCAAGCAAAATCGATTCAAGAATCCACTGTGTTTTTTGAATCACACGTCAAACTCTGCCTCCATCATTTTCAGCGCTTCCACAGACTTTTCAACTGGAAATGGGGCCACTGGTTTCTCAGCTGAAAAACTTTGGGTAACTGGGAGATGAGTGAAGTCTTGCTTTTGCACCTGTCCCACAAGCAGTGCTAGTTTCACCTCAAATGCTATTTTAATTTAATTTTTCATTTTCAAAATATGTCTCTGGCATTGTTCAGAAGGCCGGTCCAAATGTGGGGGCGGGCCTTAGTTTGGGGACCCCTGGTTTAGAACAATGCCAACCACAAACACTTCAACAACAGAAACTTGTTTAATTGTCCAACATAAGTGAACATCAAACACTTTTTACGCTTTACTTAAAAGCACACAACACTTAATTTCAAAATTCATTATCATTTCTTGATATTTTAATATATTAAAATGTGTAAAGTGAATCTTTTACTTATATTTAGATGTAATACTGCCAAAACTGCTGTTTTTTTTTAAAGCAGCTAACAAACCTGATATAAATATTTATATTTATAAATAAGTTAAGTGTATCTATGGGGATTTTGTCTATCTGTAGGTTATACTACTATTACACCTGTAGATGTCAACAGCAATGATATACGCCTATATTAACAATGTTTACCTATAATAAAGTTACGATAACAGTTAAGACAGAATAGATAAAAAAAAAACTTTCAAAGCTCAAATGGCAAATTATATCTAAATGGCAATACATTCTATTTTAATATTCTATCCTTTTCTAAATATAAAGCTGTTGTGTACCACAAGGGTGCAGCCATAGGCTACTAAAGAACTGCAGAACTTAACCAAAGAATTAAATACAAAGTCTGCTGTCAATACAATTAATTAACGAGAGTACAGATTAGTTCCTGACTCGTTTTTCTTCTGTGTTGGATCATGAAATGTGTTTCATCAGGAAATGGCATAACTTACAAAACATCTTAATGTCGCAATCAGGACTATTTGTTGGTACACTCTTTAAAAAGCACCTTTATTTTTAAGAGTGTATGTTGCACGGAAGTCATCTGCATCTTCAGCCGCTGCTTTCACATTCATCCACTTCAGTGGACGCGTCTGAGCGCAGTTGATAGCTGTGACAAAGTCTCTAAGCTGCACATCAGATATTCAAGATGAGAGGATACATACTTGGAATACTTGTACTTTTGAAATACTGCAGTTGCGGTGATTGGCATGACTTCGATGGAGACATTAAGGACTTTGTAGTTGGTAACAGCAAGTTATTTATTCTTACTGACGATCGACTACATCAGATGAGACACGATCTACATGAGGAGAACTGGAAATACATCACTAATGCCACTCACCACAACAGGGTCTTCATTCTGGTGCCATTTGATGCGAATGGTACCCTGATCACATGTGGGACCTTGGATCGATATTGTGAAATTCTTGATTTAAATGACATTACAATCAGCATTTACTACGAAAGAGATGTAACGTTTGGACCGCGACAAAATGAGAAACCTTTTGCTTTCATAGCCGGAACAAGTAGCAGTAGGTACCTTTTTGTTGGGAAAATATTTGACGATGCAATAGATAACAGGTATTCTGTTGTTACGTTGTGGAACACTTTACAGTCTCAACTAGGTGGGATTTTTTCAAAACTAGCGGACAGTTCATCCCCCTTCATTCAGACCACTGTGAGAGATGTGGAGTTTGTTGACGGATTCCAGAGAGTTTCGCCCTCAGGATCCTACTTATTTCTCAACGCAAAGACTGACAATAGGAGTATAGTCCTGTGGATGAACAGCTCTAAAGGAAAAAAGCCGCAAATCATCAAATCTCTAAGGGCTGCAACAATAAAATGCTGCAGTGATAAAGTTCGTCCAGTGCTCGTCGCCTCCACCGTTATTCCCTCAGTGAACGGCGTTATTTGGGCAGGTGTGTTCAGTGCGCAGAATCAGCAGGATCCAGAGAACAGTGCTTTGGCTCTGTACGACATCAGTAACATTCAAGGCCGAGTGAAGGATTTCTGCCCTAATGGTGAAAATCCATGTGGTTCTGAGGTTGGAAATTGCATTCTTGGGCTTATTTAAAAAATAGGAACAGTATTTTACCTTATTGAGATGTGGATAAGTTTGTAACAGAATATATGATATGACGTAATTGTATTTTTCACTAAAGTTATATACCCCCGGTTTCACAGACAAGGCTTAAGCCTAGTCCAAGACCAAAATGTAATTCTGAGCTGTTTCAACTGAAACAAAATTGCACTGATTGATCTTAAAATATATCAGTGACTTTGTTTTGTCTCAAGATGCACACCTGTAATGTTTTTTTCCAAGCATGTTTATAAAAATGACTTAAATGTCCTAATTGAACTATGGCCTAATCCTGTGAAACTGGGCCATAAAGTTTAAGTTTGTTGTTTGTGTTTCAGAGTCATAGTGAACTTCAGCCACTCTCTGTAGTGTTCAAGTACAGCTCAATGTCAGCAGCGGCAGCAATGAGGAGTGAATCCTGGATTGTGCTGTTCATAGGAACCAGTGATGGCCAACTCATAAAGGTCTGCTTCCCCTGCTCTATCTCATAAACATGTGCCTTTATTTTCACTAGTCTCACTGAGTTTCCATTTCTAAATACCTGCCCACCCATTCCAATTAGTCTACAGTACATTTATAGCTCTAAGCTGTTGTTTAATTCTGCATTTGAATTAGTAAAGTAATAATTTGTTTTTCTGTTTTATTTCTAGCTTGTGTTGGATGAGAAATTCACACCAGGCTGTCCAACAGTGCTGTACAAATCTGATGATGAACGAGCAGTTCTTCCCAGAATGCACTTTGATCCAGTCGATTTCAAACATATCTACATCGCTATGAAGAAACAGGTGAGATTTAAAAATGTGCAATTCACAAACAATAAAAAATATAGTAAATATAATATATACTACTGGTGTAGTAAATGACTTGTTTCTGAATATAACATTTTAATTTTACAAAAATACTTTTACAGTGTTCTTAAATAAATAAAACATGATACTGCTTTTCAGGAGAAACATGAATGCCTTATACTTTTGTTGATCCAAGACAATGTTTATAATAATAATAAAAAAAATCTCCATGCCCCAGAGTTAGAGAACCACTAAACTATGTAGATATTACTAAATCAGGCAGTATTTCAGATACTTTACTGTGTGTTAGATCAAATTATCATACTTGTCTTTTTCTGCTCATGTTTTTTATGTAGCTAAGAAGAGTGTCTGTGGTTTTGTGTGCTAAATACAAAACTCTGAAAGACTGCAGAGCTGCTCTGGATCCTCTCTGCGGCTGGTGTGTGAACTCACACAGGTCAGTCTGCCTTTATCACATGAGATATTTCACAAATCTGCTCAAGGCTGCATCTACACCATTAAAGAACAGCATGTTAATTTCTTATCATCTATATGGACATGATGAGCAGTGTGCAAACAGTTCTAGTGAAATATTGGTTGATGCTGTTTTATCTAGATGTTCTACTCAAGATGAATGTTCAGATACTTCATGGGTGTCCATCCCAAAAGACTCTCTTCAGAAACAGCTGTTTTCTTTTCAAATGACAGAGAATTCCTCTAGTAAGGTAGACATCAATATCTAAAAGTATTTCCTTGATTATCATTAAGACTACTCTTAACAACTATTGCCCTTTCTCCTACACAGATTACTCTATATCTTTCTTTGAGTTTGGAGAGCACAGGAAATCCTGCCTTCTCATGTGTCTTCACTAAAGATGGTGTAAACCTGTGTGATGGGTCTGATCCGCCTGCAGTTTTCCCAAACTGCTCCTGTAGTTTTTCTGACCAGCTACTCTATGCTGAAGGTTGGTTCTCCTTTTTTTTTTATAAATATACAGTGCATTTATCTAGTCAGAATCTGATTATTTATAATCATAAACATTTGTGGTAATCTGTTCAGGTTCAAAAGTCTCTGCTATTGTTACTGTTGAGGATCAGAAGATCACAGAGAAGCTGACGCTGAGGAGCTGCTCCAGTATCACAGATAATTCACCAAATGCTTCTTATACACAGTGAGAAATGCACAGTCATTTTAAAAATAGTTTTGAAAGACTTACTTGAACTTTTTTTTAAATATTAAAAATATGAATTAAATACAGGTGTGTGCAGTGTATCTCATCTGGGTGTCACTGGTCCTCTTCCTCCCAGAGTTGTGACTGGACACAGGGGCCTGGACCTCAGTTAAATATACAGGTCAGAGATGACGTGTAACCTGTATTTGAGTGATTCAGTATATGTTTATTGAGAAAGCGCATGACTTAATATCATATTAATTCATTGTTGATAGCTAAACTATCATTGTTTTGACTGAAGCAAACTCAGGACGTATGTTAACTGCTCTTTCTCTACTCTTTAGGATGCATGTAAAGATCTGTTCTCTGAGATGGTCTACAAAGTAAGTTTCATGATGATTATGTGCCTTCACAGAATAGGGATATTGTTTTTTCAGTATGTTCCTTTTTCAAATGAATATGACTTCACAAGAGGCAGAGGAACAATGATTTGAGGAACAATGTCACAATCGGCATTCTTTTTAAATTCTGTATAATATATTATTTATTCATATTTGCAATATATTTTATCAATGTGTATTTATGATAATAATAACAACATTACTAATAATGATTATTATTATTTATTGAATTATTTAAATTATATGGTGTTACGTAGGAGCCAGAGATTCTCTCTCTGAAACCAAACAAGTTTTCTTTCCATGGGAGAAACAATGTTTTATTAAGAGGAAGAAACCTGGAATCTGTCACTAAAATCCGTATTCAAGGGGATCTAAACTGCATTTCTAAAGAGTAAGACTCTTCGTTTAGTTTTATATATAAATGACTATAGATTCAGATAAATGATAATGTATATCTATGTATGAATGTTTTCATTCAGATCTCCAGTGTTTGATCGCTCCAGTGACTCTTTAAGGTTCCACATTCCTCCCAGTGAAACTAAAGGAACAGCAAAAGTGTGTGTTGTTACTCCTGACGATCGTTGTCATGGTAACAGCATCATCACTTACAGTTCTCAGCCCAGCTGCACTGGAATACAGCCCACAGTCACCTGGAGCAGGTAAGACCATTTCAGACACTGTCTGATCAGCTTCTATGTCTCATCAACAACTGCACATTTTTATTACTAAATCTAATTTCCAAGAATGTTGTTTATATGGTAAAATAAGATTTGCAAAGCAATTATCAAAATAATAGCAATACTGTTAACAGATAAAAAACACATATGTGAAGCAGGTAGAAATAAAAGCAGAAATGAAAATCATTACGCAATTTCCTGCATGGTTTTTCATAATTCTGTTACTTGCAGTTTACATGTGACCTTAGACCAGTGTTTCCCAACCTTTTTTTTAGCCACAGCACAGTTTTGATAAGTTAAAAATCCCACTAAGCACTGAAATATAGCAAAATTGCACAAACATGCGTTGCTTCAAATGGCAAGTCTATATACATTTTTGCAACACCATAATTACGTACCTTACTGCACGTTTCACAGCAGTTTCAAAGTAAACTGTCCAGTGAAGAGTGGTGCTAAAACACACGTTCAATACATGACCGTGGCACATTTTTATTAAGTTGGATGCAAATGCAAAAGAGATATAAAAACACATTTGTTGATGCAGTTGCACTATTTTAACTTTCTTATGCGGATTCGAGCTCTTTTGTCAAACTTTAGTTTCACAGGGAATTAGAAAACTCTTGCATATCAAGCTATATATGTGACGACAACATTCATATCAGTTTTCAAATTGCGCAAGATGTTAAAATTGTTTTAAATTCATAACATAATATTCTGCAAGTAATTGTGTCAAAATTAGGGTTTATTAATCAAAACCCTATACCTAGAAATCATACTTTGTCTGAAAATGAATAAATGTTTTACTGCCTCTAGTGTTCATTTCAACTGGAAACTGCAGTGATTGGTTGATTAATCTGTTAATCTGTTCATGCAGTGGTGGAAGGAAGATTCATGTTCAGGGCAGCACAGTGGAATTAGTGGAGTCAGTTACTCTACTTCCATCTAATAAAGTGCTGAAAACACAATACAGCACAAGCTCAGGGGTAAGACGTACTTATTACTTCTGCAGTTTCTAACTCACACATATGCAAAAACCAACTAAAATATGTTATGTCACACTGAGAGGGAAGACAAAATGAGTTGTTTTGGCAGCTTAGTTTAAAAAAATGCATTGCAGTGAAGAGGAAATTCGACTGTGGACTTCAACTATAATGTTTTTTTTTTTAATTGATTTTTGAGCTGTCAGGGTGGATTTTGTGGAAAATTGCATATATGTGACCCTGGACCACAAAACCAGTCATAAGGTAAAATTTTACAAAACTGAGATATATACATCATATGAAAGCTCAATAAATAAGCTTTCTATTGATATATGGTTTGTTAGGATAGGACAATATTTGCCCGAGATACATCTATTGGAAAATCTGGAATCTAAGGGTGCAAAAAAATCAAAATACTGAGAAAATCACCTTTAAAGTTGTCCAAATTAAGTTCTTAACAATGCATATTACTAATCAAAAATTACATTTTGATAGGTTTACAGCAGGAATTTTACAAAAAATCTTCATGGAACATGATCTATACTTAATATCCTAATGATTTTTGACATAAAAGAAAAATCAATAATTTTGACCCATACAATGTATTTTTGGCTATTGCTACAAATATACCCCAGCGACTTAAGACTGGTTTTGTGGTCCAGGGTCACATATACGCTATTTGCTCATAGGTGTCACATCACTGTTATACAGAGAAAAGTGTGAAGCTGAAATTTTGTTAATTTTGTTGATCATGGATCATTCAAAAAGTCAAAACTGGTTGAAAAACATTAAAATTTGACTTAATTGTTCATTCATGTAGAGGAACAGAGTTGAAGCACAACAAAAGCATGCAGTTTTATCTCTTAACCACCACATAGAGTGCAAATTGCTCGTACTATTTATATTTAAAGCTTCACATGTATTAGAGTCATAATTTCATTGTTTCTCTTTCTCAGGATGTGTGGTTTTACTCACACCCTTATGATGGCCGTGGTCAGTTTAGATTGTTGGCAAATTATGGGAACTCCACTTTGGACTGTGGGTATTTGTCCTATGAGCCAGATCCAACATTTACTGAATTCACCACCTTACAGGTGGCCAGAGATTTACAAGTGAACATTCAGGTAAAACATGTCTTTAGATGAGCAAGATCTTCCCCTCGGAATTTGAGCTGGCAACTGTACATTAATAAGACTAAGTAATCTTGTGGATCTCTGTTTTTCAGAAAAAGGCAGATAAGTTGAATTTGAGTATGAATGAGGTGACGGTGACAAGTCTACAGGGAGATCAGCAGTATCAGTGTGTTTTGGAGAAGATTGTGTTCAATGCCATTATCTGTAAGATTAAAGGAGGAACAGGAACCGTCCCAGTAGGGGACTCACTCACTGTAAGTCCATATTTGATACTTTCAGTTCTTTGGTAATTCTATGAAATGTACAGGAGTTCCTAATTTGACTTAAGTAATGTAAATTTTACTTAAACTTGTACGATTAAAATAGATCTCTTTAATTCTCATTTCAGATCACGGTTGGGAATTATGTTCTCGGGATGAGTAGTTCAAAGTATCTATTTTGCCTCAGTCCATAGAATACACCTGGCCATGTAAAAAGGAATAAAGAAAACATAATTAATTCTCTGCTTCCTCTAGTGGAAAAAAGATGATTTCCTATTCCAAGTGACTAGGCAGTCTATACTTTTTATATCTATGTTTTGTATGCAATTCTACATATGGACAGATGTTATTTTTTGCATTTTCAGCATTTTATATGTTACATTTTAATTGATTGTTCATCTTTAATGAACACAATATGTTAATTAGTACTGTAGTACTAAATAGTAGTCGAAAACAGTGGTTGTAAGATTTTTCTGTTACCAATCAGATTGCGTTAAACAGCATATTCCCTAATAAACATGGCAAATATATAGTATGAAATTCGTTATAGTTGGTCTGTTTTTAAATAAACAACACACATAAGCACATAACATTCTCTCACACAAACATTATTAGTTCTGCAAGTCATCAGAGCACATTTTAGAGCACTCACTGTACTACATCATTTATCAGGTTTATATATTTTAACTGCATATTTTACCATTTTAAAGTCCTATTTAACTCATTCAAGCATAATATGTCATTCAAACATTTGATTTTGATAGCAATAACCATAGAAATGTGATTTTTAACTTCCTCAATTTTCAACTAAGGCAAAATAATTACAGCCGCTTTGCCATCTGATATTGTATTTCCTACGTATGCACTGTGGCTAGACATTTGTACCTTTGTTGCGACTGTTTTGTACATTATAGTGCAATTACTGTGATATTTCATTCTACTACATTACCTTGAGTAACACATAAAGAAATGCGAGTAAAAATTGACCTAGTTCAGCAGAGCTGTTATTGTAGAAGTTCTTATGTTAGGATTTAAACAAGAAAATGATGTGAACAGTTCATAATAAATATGGGGTTTGCAAAGAGATACTGGTTTTGGAAGAATATTGTCATAACAAAGGCAGTTAGCAGCAGTGAGCTCCAAATAGCAGTAGAAGAAAGTGGAAATACTTAACATTATGCATAAAAAGTGTGGTGTGTGGCAGTTTCTAATTGCAAAAGATTTTTATGTTGTAGGAAGGAAATGAAGTTCTGTCTAAATGTTGTGTCCACAGTGCATTTGTGCACGTCTTAACTATTAAAATAACTACATGTTTTAGTCTCATTTCCTCTCATCCTCTCAACTCAACAGTAGCTCAAGAGATCTTAAAGGATGTTTTTTTTCTCTCTCTCAAAGGGTGATTTTTTCATTGAAATTCTAAGATTAACCATTTGTTTTCAGAGAGCCATGTAATAAATATTGTCTTACACTTTCTGTCAAGCCATGTTAAATCCACTAAATATTAAATGGATTATAAGTTTCATATTTTTCTTTCTATATCTTATGAGTGGTTAGGAGTGTTATTTCAGTGTTTTATGTGAAGCTAATATTGATGTGAGCTAGTTCAACTGCAGCTGTAATACTTTAACAGCTGAAATGATTAAAATGAGGGACTTTATTAATATTATACTTTATGTTAGTATTAATATTTTGGATTTAACACAATATCCAATTTGTTTTTCCTGTTTATTGGCCTCTGCAATTCAGATACATACAAGCATACAGAATTTGTAAGCTTGTTATGCTATAATGGTGTTTTTTTCCACATAAACCTCACCATAAAAATATTATTCTTTATATCATATTTCGTCTTTCGGATTGGTCAGAAATCTCCTGTCAGATACTGTGGCGCTGTTCTCTAGACAGCAGGTGGTGCTGTGTACTGATTTATTAATTATACACTGTATTAACTTTTTTTTTTTTTACTGTACCTACACAATGTTTCTATTATCAATCTGATATATGTTATCAATATGCTGTACACATTCACAAAAGCATACAGAACATACATTCAATACAACATCAAGAAGGTCATCACAGCATATATTTCAGAGCACACACTATGCATGGCCATAATTTCAGATTTTATTCATATTAGTACTACAGTTACATTTTAATTTGATTAAGCTTTTAAACATTTCAGACCTCATTTTTCAATTATCGGCATAAATGGTTAATAAACTACTATGCTATACTATATACAACTGTTAGCTGTTTATTGAAGGAATAGTTTATTAAAGGAAAATTCTGTCATTCTTTACTTTCCCTCAAGTTGTTTCAAACCTGTATGAAATACTTTCTTCTGTTAAACACAGATGTTTTGGACCATTGACACTTTGGTTAACACTTTCTTTGTAACACATCTTCTTTTGTGTTTATCAGCTCTAATTTGTCTCAGAACTTGTACTTTGTGTGCATATATTTTGTGCATTTGTTAGCATTACTATATAATATATTGTTGAAATACATCTATAATATAGATGTAAATATATTCAAGACACTGAAAGGGCTTTAAAATATGTCAAATGTGATATGTATCACATGTAATGCCTTCCTGTGTCACATCCATGTTCCATGTTTTCCTCCCAGCCTTAGTTCCTGTGTTTCCTTATATGGTCAGTTTCCTGTTCTTTTTATGTAAATTGATTATTCCTCACACCTGTGTTCCTAATTATCCTTTGTATTTATAATCCTGCCTGTTGAGTTCTCGTTGGTCTAGTCGACTTTGTGGTACATGTGTTTGAGCCTGCTCCTCGTTTGTATTTTCTTTGTTTTTTGCTTTATTAAAGTCTGGCTAGTTTATACTCCTTATCTCCTGCGTCCTTCCTACACAGCGAACTGTGACAGAAGACTACACCTTAATAATACATGGAAGTCGCCGCTCACTTCTCCGCCCTAGCCTGCAGAGATCTCCCGTTTGTGGAGTATGCCCGGGAGTTCTGTGGGCTGGCCACGATGTCGGCGCTGGTCGACGCCACGCTTGACTCTCTGTTCTGGATTGGGGCTAATTACAATCAACCAGTGGACCTGCCAGACACCACAGGACTGAGCTGGAGGGAAGGGATCCTTCGGTGTCTGGAGAGTGTCCGGCCCCAATTCAGAACCAACCCGCCAACCACTCAGCACTCAAGCCCGCCTACTGCTCCGACGTCACGTCAGTCGGAAACACCTGAGTCCCTGGCCAAGATAGCCGCCTCTCCTGAGTCCCTGGACAAGATGGCCACCTCACCTGAGTCTCCAGCCAAAATTGAAATAATGGACATAATGGACATGGCGCTCCCAATGGAGTTTATGGCCCCAATCCTCTCTCCTGAATCCCCGCTGGTTCCGTCCAATATTCCAGAGTCTCTGATAGTTCCGTCCAGCCGTCCAGAATCTCAGCTGGTCCCGTCCAGCCGTCCAGAATCTCCGCTGGTCCCGTCCAGCTGTCCAGAATCTCCGCTGGTTCCACCCAACCTTCCAGAGTCTCCGCTGGTTCCGCCCAGCTCTCCTGAACCTCCGCTGGTTTCGCCCAGCCTTCCTGAACTTCCGCTGGTACCGTCCAGTTCTCCTGAATCTCCGCTGGTTCCGTCCGGTTCTCCAGTGTCTCCAAAGCTCCCACCCAGCCTCCCTCTCCCACCTCCACTCTAACCAGTCAGTCCCTCAGCCCTGTCTCTGCTGCCGCCTGTCTGTCCCTCAGTTCACCCTCAGGCTGCGCCATCTAGGAGTGCGGATCCATCGCGGGACTTCCAGGCTCCAGCTCTGCCTAGGCGGGTCGATCCCCAGTCTCTGCCTCCAGTCTCCGAGTCCTGGACTCCACCTCGGTCCTACGACCCTTCGGTTCCGCCTTGGCTCCTGGCTCCCTCGTCTCCACCGTGACCCGTCATCCCACCAGCTCCACCTGGCTCCCTCGTCTCTCCGGCTCCGCCTTGGTCAGTCGTCGACCATCCGCCGCCTCGGGACTCCACTCCTCCGGCTCCACCTCATCACTCTGTCCCTTCTCTGTCCCTTTGTCAGGCTTCTCTTTCCCTCCAGCTCCGCCTAAGTCCTCTGTCGCTCCAGCTTCGCTGCGGTCTTCCGGAGCCCCAGCTCCGCCTTAGTCACCTGAGCCATCTGCTCCACCTTGGCCCTCCGGATTCTCAGGGTCACCCTGGCTCTCCGTCTGCTCAGCTCCACCTGGGTCACCTCTACCAATGGCTCCGTCTCCATCGCTCGTCCCCAGGGTGTCGTCTGCCATCTCTCCACCATGGCTCCTCCCTCCTACGATTCCGCCCTGGGGCCTCGTCCTGGCTGGGCTCTGGACCACCATCTGGCTCCTCCTGCTTCAGGCTCCTCCCTGGCTCCTCCCTCCTTCTACTCCACCCTGGCTTTATGGACCTGACCCTTTTCCTTTTGGCTGCTTGTCTCCTACCTCATGCCCGCTTCCTGAACCCCCACCCTCCCTCCCCTGTTGGACTCTTTTAGGCGCGAGGACGCGCCTTTCCAGGAGGGGGGTGATATGTCACATCCATGTTCCATGTTTTCCCCCCAACCTTAGTTCCTGTGTTTCCTTATATGGTCAGTTTCCTGTTCTTGTTATGTTAATTGATTATTCCTCACACCTGTGTTCCTAATTATCCTTTGTATTTATAATCCTGCCTGTTGAGTTCCAGTTGGTCTAGTCGACTATGTGGTAAACGTGTTTGAGCCTGCTCCTCGTTTGTATTTTCTTTGTTTTATGCTTTATTAAAGTCTGGCTAGTTTATAATCCTTATCCCCTGCGTCCTTCCTACACAGTGAACTGTGACATCCTGCATATGCACAGTGGTTAACAACCACATTTTAGCAATATTCATAGTGGTTGCTGTGCACAGAGTTGTAATATTTTAGTAGAGCCATTAATTTGAATCGTTTTCATTCTGTACATACAGAAACATGCAAAAATAAAAAGTCTGAGAAACTAAATCTATACTAAAAATTCCTACAAAGGCTACAAAAGAACACAAAATAAAGAGGGATGATCTCACAAATACACAGAGACACACAAATACAATTACAGCTCATTCTTTGAGACACAATCCATCAGAGAGCAATAAAAATACGATTATGGAGACATTGCTATAGCCATTTTTTTATTTTTTTTTGCGATAAAGCGTAAAGTTAAATACTTTTAATGGTAATCATAGCCTTATTTCTTTTTACATATACAGATGTATGCTTTTCCCCTCATGTGCGAAGTGAATTTTTTTCACTTTCCAAAGGGTGTTTTTGCAGTGATTCCATAAAGAACCATATTTGGATCCACAAATAACCTTTCAGTGAACAGTTCCAAAAAGAACCATTTTGAAGAACATTTTAAAAATCTCAATAACCTTTTCTGCATTTGAAAGGTTCCATGAATGTTCAAGGTTCTTCATAGAAGCATTGATGCCAATAAAGAACCTTTATTTTTAAGAATGTACAGGATGGGTGACAGGTTTTGTCATTTATTTATTTTTTACATTTAATTTAATGATTTTATTACTATTTTTATTTATTTTCAACTTTCACTCTAGTAAGTGTTTGGAATGTTTGTCTTCGTTTTAGAAATCAAAAGTATCTGCTGTTGTTAAGCCTCCGCCCTCATCTCACAGCGCTATTTCACATCCACCCACTGCACCCTTATATGCATCTGAGCACAAATGATCTTGTGACAAGATCTCATCATCAAACACACTAGTAGGTCTATCCAGCTGTTCATTTACTTTTTTAATAAGATGGAAAGATACTTACTTGGAATAGTTGTACTTTTAAAATATTGCATTTGTGGTGATGTGCATGACTTTGATGGAGACATTAAGGACTTTGTAGTTGGTAACAGCAAGTTATTTGTTCTTACTGCCCATCGACTACATCAGGTGAGACTCGACCTATCTGAGGAGAAAATAAAAGACATCACTGATGCCACTAATAACAAAGTCCACATTCTGGTGCCTTTTGATGCAAACGGCACTCTGATAATGTGTGGGACTATTAAAAATGGATATTGTGAAGTTCTTGATATAAATGACATTACAAACAGTATTCATTACGAAAATGGTTTGATAGTCCCACGACAGGATGAGAAATCTGTTGCTTTCATAGCGGGTAGATACCTTTTGGTAGGGAAAAATGACGACGACCCAAAAGCTCAAGATACCAGGTATTCCGTTGTTACCTTGTGGAGCACTACTTCATCTCAACCAGGTGGGATCTTCTCGAAAATGTCAGAAATGACAGAGGCCATCATTCAGAGCACCATTAGAGATGTGGAGTTTGTTGATGGATTCCAGAAAGTTTCGCCCTCACAATCCTACTTATTTCTCAACGCAAAGACTGACTACGAGAGGAAAGTGCTTGTTCTGTGGATGAACAGCTCGAAAGAAAAAAAAACAGAAATCATCAAATCCCTACAGGCTGCAACGATCCGATGCTGCAGTGATAAAGTTCGTCCAGTGCTCGTAGCCTCCACCGTTATTCCCTCAGTGAATGGCATTATTTGGGCAGGTGTGTTCAGTGCGCAGAATCAGCAGGATCCGGAGAACAGCGCTTTGGCTCTGTACGACATCAGTAACATTCAAGGCAGAGTGAAGGGCTTCTGCGGTTATGGTGAAAATCCATGTGGTTCTGAGGTTGGAAAATACTTACATACTTTTTAAATAGTTTTTACCTTACTGAGACTTGAGACTTGAATAGTATTTGTAATAGGAAAAATTGTTGCAAATAAACTTACTTATATTATTCACTAAGTCATATATGGTTCAAATTTGTTGTTTATGTTTCAGAGTGGTAGTGAACTTCAGCCACTCTCTGTGGTGTTCAAGTACAGCTCAATGTCAGCAGTGGCAGCGATGAGGACTGAATCCTGGATTGTGCTGTTCATAGGAACCAGTGACGGCCAACTCATAAAGGTCTGCCTCATATTTCATTTTTCACTAGTTTCTTAAATGTTTGTTAAATTGCACAAATAAAGCACCACTAAAGCTAAAGTTTGGATGAAGATGCTGTTTGTATTTTTAGCTTATGTTGGATGAGAAATTCACACCAAGCTGTCCAACAGTGCTGTACAAATCTGAGGATGAACGAGCAGTGTTTCCAAGAATGCAATTTGATCCAGTAGATTTCAAACATATCTACATCGCTCTGACAAAACAGGTGAGGTTTAAAACTGTACAGTCAATCAAAAGCGTTTAGCTGCGAAACTTGCTAACCGATACATTATAAAGAAAGGCCATTTGCAAAGATGCATAAAAAACCCTTATACTCACTTCTGCTGTGGGTGAAGCTGCATCCCGAATGATTCGCACAAACATAGACACATATGTAGATCGTAATCGGCACCTTCCTTTCAAAAACTAAAGTAATGTTAATCCTCTGCGTCTTCAGTGGCTCAGATGTCGGGAGTAAATAAAGACTGCTATGTTCATTATTACATCCAACAACAGAACACCTCAATTGCTCAATCTGACACATTTTTGTCTTCCTCTGCACCTGAGGCGACACAATGGCGATTAGAGTAGGACTGTTTCAGCTCGGTGAGGGCGGCTCTAAGGTAAGGCGCTCATGTCAATCAACAATCACCGACAAGAAGCTGAGAATGACCTGATTTTAAAAACGGAATATTACTTTTAAAGATTAAAAATAATACCACTGGGTGGATTTTTATCATTGTAGGGTGGTTGTGTACACAAACTGCCAACACACATTAATGTTCAAACAACATGTAAAAGTGAGTTTTGCATCCGATGACCTCTTTAAGTTACCAATGTGGAGCTTTTAAGTACAAAGGTGTACTATTTAAAAGTGACAGCTTTTGTGCCTTCTTTTTTGAGAGTGTGTAATGATTCTTACAATAGAGATGGTTTCAAATAGGGCTGCACGATATATCTAAAAAATGTCGTTATCGCGATAACAGTGTACACGATATTGGTATCGCAGAGAGTTGCGATAATGACATTTAATTTATGTGCCAAACTTTTGTGCGTTGCATGCAAAGGTTGTCCTTATTTGACCAAATAGATGGGCGCTTACTATCTTTATACCCGCCTCCCAAGTAGGTGCTATAATGCTATTGGCTAGACTGGGCGAACAGGTGAACCCGCTGGCTCAGATCAGAGAATGAAAAATAAATACGGCAGGAGTATGAAGGGAGAAAATGACAGCAGTGATTAACTTGTGCCTAAAAAGAACTGTACGTCTGAAATATACATGGCTCAAAATTGCGACCTCAAATTATATTTGGGAGCATCTGTGCCAGTGCAAGAAATTGTTGTGGTGCGACTTAGTTTCGTTTCTTTACAAAACTTTCGCTAACCTAACTACTGCACAGACTACTGTGAGCTAATGCAGGGACAGGTTCACCGTTCTCTCCAACATTACATAACTATTTCAAATGAATCTTTATATTATTAGCTTTAATAAAGACACTGCGCTCCGCTGAACTAGGAACCGGCCATTTTTTCTTTCTCTCAACCAACCTTTGTTCCTCTCAGCGGCCGAGTTCCACTCACACAGCGGCGTAATTTCCACTGGGGACATGATTTTCAAAGTTCTGTTTGTGTTCTCCGACTTTCAAATGGTTTTGTTAAAGTAATCTCTTGTATTGTAGAATGCACGCTCAGCGCCGCCGAGAGTTTCGCGGGATCGTTAAAACTAAACCAAAAGTAAAACCCGCACCCGCATTCAAAAGCAATTTTAATAGCCCGTGTTTAGAGAGCGACTCCCCAATGCATCCAAATTATAGGCTACATAAAATATCTAGGCTGCTATTAGTCTGTGGGCTATATTAAGTTTTGTAGCTGTCTGTAACTCTGTATCATACTTAAAATTCGGTCTCTATTTGCACTTTGAATATTGAAAGAGTAGCCTACTTTGATTATGGCTGCATAATAAAGAACTGTGTCATTTGTTTGTTGTTATTTATACTGTAGATTGTTTAAAAATGCAGTGGTTGTCTCTAATTTAAATGGCTGTACCTATAATAGAGAAAATAAATTCAGTTGTTGCATGTAGTTTAACATCTTTATTTTGGTATTATCAATGTAAATTATAACTCAAATTTAAGATTTAATTGGGGCACAGCATATTTTTACTGGGGCACATGTTTAAAAGATGCTCTTGAGTGTACATGTTACATTTAAATAAAAAGTAATGTCAGATTATCTGCAAAGGTTTTAAGACATTCATAGTGTTTTAAAGTCTAAATTTCATTGACTTTTTTTTGTTTGTAGCCTGAATTATATTTAATTCGGATGACAGATGAATATCTATTACCTGTTTATTTTAGTATGATCATTACATATATAAATGATAAAAATAATAATAATAATAATAATCATTTAAGAAAGCATTTCTCTAGGGAAAATGTACCGCAAAAAATATCGTTATCGCAATATTCAACACCAATATCGCATATGGCATATTTTCCCAATATTGTGCAGCCCTAGTTTCAAAGCAGCAGAAACAAATTCGAATTGACAAACTCCTGTGCACTAAAAAAGCAAAAGATACAAGTTAGTAGTGTTGTGTTTTACATTTATCATACCATTTGTAGTTTGTATATGGCTAATCATTTGATGTTTATGTGTAGAACTATTACATTAGTTTATTTGCTTTTGCAAGAGATGCGTAATGTTTTGCATGTTGTGTGCATTTTGTGGTTTTGTGTGTAGAGTTCAGAGCATTTTTTTCTTTCTGCTCATGTTTTTGATATAGTTAAGAAGAGTGCCTGTGGTTCGGTGTGCTAATTACAGCACTTTGATAGACTGCAGAGCTGCTTTGGATCCTCTCTGCGGCTGGTGTGTGAACTCAAACGGGTCAGATTGATATCTGTTGCACTTACAAGTGAAAAAGAGTTTAATATGCTAGTTATTTAAAAAAATCAATAGCATAATCTAACCTGTTTTAACTGCTCTAAATTATATATTATTGCTTGACTAGATGCTCCACCCAAGAGGAATGTTTGAAATCTTCATGGGTGTCCACCCCAAAAGACTCCCTTCAGAAACAGCTGGTTTCTTTTCAGGTTTGGGAGGAGAACTCTTCCAGAAAGGTATTATTTTATTACCTTCAAATAAAAACATTTTTTATTGCATCGAAAACATACAGTATTAGCAATTTCTACTGACAAATCAAATCTCACTTCTACACAGATTACTCTATATCTTTCTTTGAGTCTGGAGAGCACAGGCAATCCTGCATTCTCATGTACTTTCACCACAGGAAGTGAGAATCTGTGTGACCTGTCTGATCTGCCTGCAGTTTTCCCAAACTGCTACTGTAGTTTTTCTGACCAGCTACTATATACTAGAGGTTGGTTCTCTGTCAGTGCAGTGGATTGGTGCAGTGTGCTTTGTAATAATGTAATAATATGTATGTGTGTGTGTGT
Organism: Garra rufa; assembly: GCF_049309525.1. Taxonomy (NCBI): domain Eukaryota; kingdom Metazoa; phylum Chordata; class Actinopteri; order Cypriniformes; family Cyprinidae; genus Garra; species Garra rufa. The sequence continues at coordinate 19,954,914 of NC_133364.1, forward strand.
GTGTGTGTGTGTGTGTGTGTTGCAGGGAGGAAATTATTTATAAATTCTGTGACCACAGAGCATATCATATCTTAGTGTTTTTTCCTTTCACTCTCTCAGCAACCGTAACCATGGCAGTAAACCTCATGACACCTCAGAAACCAATATATTTTATGATAAACTGAGAAGTTTCTCAGTTTATCATAAAATTTATTGGTATATTTTTTCAAGTATCTCCTAAAAAGAAATACAAGCTAAATAAACGAGACTAGCTGTATGCCATGTAAGCCACTTTAGATGTCTGCTCAGTGTGAAGAGTCCTGATCAACCTGTCTGGGTTTATTTTGCAGTAATGACAATCTGTATCCCGAAAACTTTCTAAAAAAATGCTATTCTTAAAACTTTTTGATAATCCATTCAGGTTTAAATGTCTCAGTGGCTGTTGGGGATCAGAAGATCACAGAGACACTGGTGCTGAAAGACTGCCTGAATATCCAAGAAAATTCACCAAGTGCTTATACACAGTAAGAAACACAAAGCCTTAGAATTTTAAAAGAAACTATACATTTTAAAAAAATGCCATGAAGTGGTCCAACACATTTCAGGTGTGTGTTTAAGTCACAATGTAACATTAAATATACGTAGGTGTGTGCAGTGTATCTCATCTGGGTGTCACTGGTCCTCTTCCTCCAAGCATTGTGAATGGGCTCATGGACGTAGACAGCAGTTACACATACAGGTGAGACACTGTGTGACCTACAATCCATCAAAAGTTTATATAGACCTTGCAAAATCTGCAAAATGTTAATTATTTGACCAAAATAAGAGGAATTATACAAGATGCATGTTATTTTTTATTTAGTACTGACTTGAATAAGATATTTCACATAGAAGACGTTTGCAGATTCAAGGTGTATGTAAACTTTTGACTGTTTTGGGAAATAGCATAACCTTCATAAAGAGTCGGGAAGATTAATTTATTGCTTATATCTGAAATATCACTGCACTGACTGAAGAAAACCTAGGAAGTAAACAAACCACTCTTCTCTTTTTAGGATGCATGTTATGATGTGCTCTATGAGGCAGAATATAAAGTAAGTGTCATACCGAGTACTGAGGATTTCGTTTTTATAAGGATCAAAGGTCATGTTTAATTTCCTTTAAAATACTTTTTTTGCTTGCATATTCACCCTTGGGGTGTCCTGTAGGAGCCAGAGATTTTCTCTCTGGAGCCGAGCAAGGCTTCTTTCCATGGGAGAAACAATGTTTTATTGAGAGGAAGGAACCTGGAATCTGTCACTAAAATCCGTATTCAACGGAATCCGAACTGCATTTCTCAAGAGTAAGACTCTTTGTTTGTTTGTTTAGTTGTATATATGAATATGTGTAAATTTAGATAAATGATGTGTATTTGTGCATAAATGCTTCCTTTAGATCTCCAATTTTTAATGGCTCCAGTGACTCTTTAAGGTTCCACATTCCTCCCAGTGAAACTAAAGGAACAGTAAAAGTGTGTGTTGTTACTCCTGACGACCGTTGTCATGGTAACAGCATCATCACTTACAGTTCTCAGCCCAGCTGCACTGGATTACAGCCCAAAGTCACCTGGAACAGGTAAGACTATCATTTTTCTATCATTCCAAATCAATTTTTTATTTAAGTACTAAATATTATTTAATCTACAAATTATTTTGTATTATTTAATTTATATTTCATATATAATAGGACTACTATTTAAATACATTTATATTGTTATTTTATACCATTGCCCTTCCATGATTCTGAAGTCTGCTTTTTGACTAAATTGTTTTAAATATCTCTTCAGTGGTGGAAGGAAGATTTATGTTCAGGGGAGCAATATGGAAATTGTGGAATCGGCTACTGTCCATTTAGGGGATAAAAACTGTGATCTGAAAACACAATACAACACAACATCAGGGGTAAGATGTGTGCTTTTTACTCCTGCATTCGGCTAAAAATTTGCCTTACTCCAAAAAAGGATTCTGTTGCAGCTTACAGCATTTTAAATATGGAAATCAACAGTCAAACAGACCATTTTCACATGAGTTCTAGTTTGGTAAATTGTGTAATTACTTTGCTAGCATAATTGTTAAATGTACTTCATTGACTGTCAATATTTAGTCATTCAAACACAACATTATTCTATTCACAGCTTACATGTAGCTTTACTATGTAAGTCACATATTAGTTATATTTTTATGTCTCTCTCTCAGGATGTGTGGTTTCACTCCGCCTACTGTGATTATTCTTATTCTTCTCATTTTCGTCCCTTAAACTTGATTGTTGGGAACTTCAGTGTCAACTGTGGGAATCTGCATTACGAACCTGATCTAGATTTCACTGGATTTACCACCTTACAGGTGGCCAGTGATCTACAGGTGAACATTAAGGTGAGTTTAGTGATACAATGTGTTTGGCATCAATGAACAGTCTGTGTGTTGTAGCATGCATGGGTATTTAAAACTCTCAGTAAATATTATTATTGTGAGCCATGCAGGGTTTATGCACATCAGCATGTGAAACTCACAACCTCCAAATCATCCTACACTCTCTGTTTCTCAGAAATGGGCAGATAATCTGAATTTGAGTACAAGTGAGGTAAATGTGACGGCTATACAGGGAGATCAGCAGTATCAGTGTGTTTTGGAGATTATTGAGTCATATTCTGTTATCTGCAAGATTAAAGAAAAAGTCCCAACAGTGGACAGACTCAACGTAAGTGTGTTTTTGATATTTTCTTGCATATTATACATTTATGTTAAGGAGAATCTCCTGTTAGACTTGATAATTACTGCTAGTGCTGTTAAGTTTTATGAATCTTTATCAACTTTATGAGATATTTTATGTATATTTCTTTGATTATCATTTCAGATCAGCGTTGGGGATTTTTATACTATCCTAAGTGGAGAAAGACCAAAAGAGTTGGGATTTTTTTCTCTAGTATTTTCTTTAATATTCTTATTCTTTTTTCTTATCTTTTTCATTTTGTTATTTGTTTTTCGTGTTTAACATAATATCTAATCAGTTTTCCAATTCAATGGCCACTCCACCTCAGATATATACAGCCTTTATAAGTGAAATTGTTCTATAAAGTTCTGTTTTCATCTGGTCAGAAATCTTCTGTTGAGATCCATACTGTCTAGCGCTGTTCTCCAGACAGCAGGTGGCGCTTTATACTTACATATTATGATATGCTGTAAAAACATAGCCATTCAAAGTTCCTACAGAGGACTGGTCTGTTATTTACCACTGTGCTAGTTATTTTATATTAATATAGGCTTTGATTGTATATTTTTCATTGTTCTCTTAATAAATTGACATTTTGATGTTATACTGTAAAACAAAGTAATTAAATATTTTTCCATGATCATTTCATTAGCCTATTGAGATTATTAAATGATTAAACTCCCTTTATTATATTATATTAACCCTTTCAGGCATATTAGTATATTCAAACTTTACTGTCATGAATTGATAATACATTTTACTATCAAAGTAATTCCTAAATGCAATATAAACAGACTTTTTATCTAAATATAATACAGAAAAATGTTAATATTTTATAGTTGTGCAATTATTGTAATACATTTTTATTCTGCAACTATCAGTAACATACAGAAATGTCTGCAAAAATCATTTTGCTACTTTACCAGTGCCTATGAAACATCTAAATTTCACAAAATGGAAATATTCCTTCTGAAAAGGTGATAAAAGAATACAATATGAAGGACAGCATAAAGAAAAACACCAAAAAGCAACGCCTTCTCTGAATTTTTCTATGGCACATGATTCATTTGATGTTAGACATAGTTTCTTCTATTATTCTGCTAATAGAGTCATTGCAAATTACCTTTGGAAAGAAGAATTGCTTCAAAGAACTCAATTTACCACAATTATTCTAGCAGAAAGGCATCACTAGTGCACTGATGATAGAGCCCACAAATACACAGAGATACACTGTCATACAATTACGGCTCACGCTTTGAGACACAATCCATCAGACAGTGATAAAAATAAAAGTATGGAGAGACTGCTATCGCTATAGCAACAAGACGAGCCGCATTCCTGAGTTCTTTGCTTGTGGAAGGATCAATAGCACATTATCCACTCCTTCTAATGTTCCAGGAAACCTGAAGCATTTTCCAATAGGCAGAACCCACTTCTTCAGAAGTTAGACTATATATATATATATATATATATATATATATATATTAGTGGTGGGCATAGATTAATTTTTTTAATCTAGATTAATCTAGATTAAATCTTGGAATTAATCTAGATTAAAATGGCTAATTTGAATTCTGATGAAGGCATTCAGAATATGTGTGCTACCCAAATAATGACTAAAAGTAAGTCTTTGAGAATGGTTTTCTCAAGCCAGGTGGCGCATTAGACCAGGCGCTCATCTCCTGTTTCCAAACTGCATCACAAACTGCTCAATAAAGCTGTTCTATGATAATTTGTTGATGAAAATAAATTATGTTCCATAAGATGTACTTGTGTTTACTAACTAACTAACAATGAAATTATTTTTCTACCTATTAGATTGTGTTTTTTTTTTAACATCTACACCTACCCAACCCTAAACGTAGCCCTTGCTGTAATAAAAAACTGTATTATTGTTGTACAGTGTGATAAAAATATACATATACGTATATATATCTATGGTAGCCAGTGTTTCCCCTACGTTTCCAGCTTTTGGGGGGTGGGGATACATGTTACACCGTACTTTTATTTTGACAGGTTGCCGTGAAGTTTCTGTGTATACAGTATGATATGATGCGAGTTTTCTCAAATGAAACGGTAAAAGTGACACTCACAGCAGTTTTGGAGATTGAGTTTATCTGTTCATGTGAGATGCAAATGCCAAAAATTACCGGGAGCGTCACGTGTGTTTCAGTATGCGTGTAGTAAAAGCGCGTTTCCTCCATTCATACATACAGCTAGGCAAACGGAACATACCGGATTCATATTAAAACGGTCTTTTTGCATTTCAGTTTTCACAGACACTAGTCCATATCGCGATTTGAATTAAGTGACAGACCAACATTTGATTTATGAATCCAAAAAACGACGAATTTACGTGGCATTTCGCGCTATAGTAGATTCGGTTTTTATGAATGGAGGACGACGCGATCCCGTCTGTGTTTTGGCGGAGGAGACGTAAACGCGCGACCATATTCTATAGTCTTTGGTATACATCCACGTTAAACTATCAAGGTGAAAGTCATCATATCTTGCGTAGTTTAGACCCAGCTCCAACCCAAATTTGAGAATAGATTAACGGCGATATTTTTTTATCGCCCGATAAGAGTCTCACGTTAAAGGAACCGTATGTAGGATTGTGGCCAAAACTGGTACTGCAATCACTTTCAAAATACTGTAGAATGGTGTATCCCCTCCCGCTCCCCCCTGACTCGAGGTTGCCAGCTAAGCTGCAGGAGTAGGCTGCTACAAGGAGCTTCCAATGGCAAGTGACGAGTCCTACACAGAAATTTGTTTTTCTTCTGTTAATTATGTTTATGCTTCACAAGAGATGTTTTGCGAAGTAATTATGTATCGCAAAAATTTACAGATGGCGATTAGCCAAATATTTCGTAAAGATGTAATACCACATTTCAGTCGGAGGTTGTTTTCATACCCTGCTAGTGGTGCGATATAAAGCTTTTTATGAACGCATTTAGCACGGGCGACCGTGGGAAATCCACTGTGTACGGAAGCAAAGTTAGCCAAACATAGATGAATCTTACCTGTCCAGGAGAAAATTACCAACGATGGCGTCTATCTTCAAATTCTTCTCCGTTTTCAGCCGTCTCCATCTTTCAAAGGCATATCTTTATTTCCGACTTTGTCACGACGTATTTCGGATTCATAACGAGGTCTTTTAGGTTTCGTAACGTTATACATGTTTTATCCGACACGTTCGTATAGCTAGCTGCAGCTCTAACAGAGATGGCAACCCGGAGGACGAAACTCTACTGACTTCGTTATTGGTAGATAGCTGGAGGGTGGAGCCTCAGACCAAAACACAAAATGACAACAATAACATCAGTTGTGGGCTGCAAGTTTCACTTTTAAATGACAATATCCTGGCCGGACCACTGTTGTCAGTGATATAAGTATTTGAAATGAACATGATTTCTTAATGTCTAGTGACATGTTAGGGCCATTTTATAATTAACTGACATAAATTTCTTACATACGGTTCCTTTAACGCAGCACGTTAACGCCGATAACGGCCCACCACTAATATATATATATATATATATATATATATATTTACACAGATCATTAGTCTGAAGGGGGTACATATTCAATTCACCCTTTATTTATAATAGAATTCACCAAGGCTGCATTTACTTACAATAAAGTACAAATAGTAATATTTTAAATTTCATTACCATTTATAATAACCATTTTCTATTAAAATTTTTTAAAATGTAATTAATTCCTGTAATTGCACTTTCAGTCATTACTCCAGTCTTCAGTGTCACATGATCCTTCAGAAATCATTCTAACATGCTGATTTGGTTACTAATGGTTCTTTTCATTATCAATGTTGAAAACAGTTTGCTGCTTAATATTTTTGTGGGATTTTCTTTCAGAAATCTTTTGATGAAGGTTTAATTAAAGGTTCACTCAACAGCATTTATTTTATTATAACATAATAAATATTTTTATATTTTATATTTAATCAGTCTGATGTGTCCTTGCTGAATAAAAGTATTCATTTCTTTCTTTCTTTCTTTCTTTTAAATCTTACTTAGATTTAAACATTTGAATGGTGCTGAATCACAGATAAATATATATTAAAGGATTAGTTCACTTCCAGAATAAAAAATTCTTGATAATTTACTCACCTCTGTCATCCAAGATGTTCATCTCTTTCTTTTTTTCACTTGCAAAGAAATTACATTTTTTGACGAAAACATTTCGGGATTTTTCTCCATATAGTGGACTTCAATAGTGGCCAGGTTGAAGGTCCAAATTGCAAATTGTTTCAATGCAGCTTCAAAGAGCTCTATACGACCCCAGCTAAGGAATAAGAGTCTTTATTTAGCAAAACGATAAGTCGTTTTCCAAAAAAAATTTATATACTTTTTAACCACAAATGCTCATCTTCCAATAGTTTGACCTCATGACGAACCTCTTGACGAACGAAAGCCAAACGCCATTTACAAAACAAGGTAAAACAACGATGTCGGACAATTTTAAAGTTGAATGTTTTTCTTATAAAACTTTATTTGTGAATGAGTAGGTGGAAGTACCGACCAAGTGTTTATAAAATGAATGTGCAAAGAAATTCAAACGTCCTGTAAAACAGCAATGTCGATGTGAATATTTAAGTTTAAAGGTCCCATAGAATGGAAAACTGTGTTTAGCTTGGCATAGTTAAATAATAACAGTTCAGTACATGGACATGACATACCATGAGTCTCAAACACCACCATTTCCTCCTTCTTATATAAATCTGGTGTTTGCAAAAGACCCCTGAAAAATAGGTCAATTCCAACATAACACCGTTAATAGTTAGGCCCCCAACATTTGCATCACCCAATCATCATTAACTTTAGTACATCAGTAAAATAAAGCAAGTCACTGAAGGGACATGGTTAGCTTAATGTTAGCGGTAGCCTGTTACATTGCAGTACATAAGATTTCACTTACCACATAAACAGAGAGATGACTACGCTGATGATGGTGAATGACGGAGAAATGACTGCGCTGATGATTGGCGAATGATTTACAGATACTGAGTATCACTGACAAGCATCTAAACTTGTGTGGTAAGTACTTGTGTCACTGCAGTATAACATTACACAGAGCACATGCGATCACAATAGTGAGAGTAAAATGTCATCGATTCAAAACGGTGAATTCAACAAACCGCATATTAAAAGCGGCTAGAGCTCCGTAATTAAATACATATTTCCTCCATGTGCAAACTTCTGAGATGATTAGCTCTGTGAAACAGCCAATAAGAGCAAAACCCTTAATTAATATTCACAGACCTTCTAAATAAAGCAATAACAGAGCATTTCATTCTAGGGACAAATCCCAGGGTTGTAAATGGACTTTTTTTTTGTCCTTTCCTATGCCATATACCTTCTATGTAGATATCAGAGAACAATTTAAAATTTTGTATAAATGCATTCTATGGCACCTTTAAGGAGAAAATGAGATGGAGTTTTTCATCCTACCCTACACTCTTAAAAATAAAGGTGATTTAAAAGGTTCTTCACAGCGATGCCATAGAAGAACCATTTTTGGTTCCAGAAAGAAACATTCAGTCAAATGTTCTTTAAAGAACCATCTCTTTTTCAACTTTTTATAATCTGAGGAACCTTCTTTCACCACAAAGAACCTTTTGTGAAACAGAAAGGTTCCTCAAATGTTTAAGGTTGTTTATGAAACCATTTAGACAAAAAATGTTCTTCTATGGCATTGTGAAGCACCTTTTTTTTAAGAGTGTACCTTGTTGAAGCGAAATACACAGATGAACAATGAACCGTGCATGACTTTTACAGTGTAATTATGTAAAATGTGAAGTCGCAGACACGCATCGCAGAGCTAGTGCAAGAGGAGGATTTGTGGTTATATATATCTTTTTTATTTTTTAGAAAATAACAGATCATTTTGCTAGGTAAGACCCTTATTCCTTGACTGAGATTGTGTGTAGCCCTTTGAAGCTAAATAGAAACTGCAATTTGGATTTTCAACCCACTGATCCCCATTGAAGTCCACTATATGGAGAAAAGTCCTAGATAGAAGTTTTATTTATTTATTTGTAGATAGAAGTACTGATCCAGTGAACATGCAAAGTGAGCGTGCAAAGAAAGTCAAACGCCCTGTAAAACAACAATGTCTGACAATTTTGAAGTGAGAAAATAAGACACAGACGCGGTCACAAGACGAACAACAAACCATGCGTGTCTTTTTCATCTGGATTAAGCAATGCATGAAGATGCACATCTGCATCGCAGAGCTAGAGCAAGATGAGCATTTGTGGTTAATAAAGTGCATAAATTGCTATTTTTTTTTAAAGAAAATGATCTATCATTTTGCTAGATAAGACCCTTGTAGAGCCCTTCGAAGCTGCATTGAAATTGTAATTTGGACCTTCAACCCACTGATCCCTTATTGAAGTCCACCCTACCTTTTTTTAACCACGCACAGATGCGGTTAAAAGATGAAGAACAAACCAAGCATGACTTTTCCAACTGGAATAAGCAATGCATGAAGATAGACATCTGCATCACAGAGCTAGAGCAAGGTGAGCATTTGTGGTTAAAAAGTGTATAAATTGTTTTTTTTTTTGTTTTTTTTTGAAAAAATCATTTTGCTAGATAAGACCCTTTCAAGATCGCTGATCCCCATTGAAGTGCACTATATGGAGAAAACTCTTGGAATGTTTTCCTCAAAAAGCTTTACTTCTTGCGACTGAAGAAAAGAAAGACGTAAACATCTTGAATCTGTTTTCAACACATAATATAATGTTTTTAGAGCTCCAAATCAGCTTTTTAGAATGATTTCTGAAGGATCATGGGACACTGATGACTGGAGTAACAGCTGCTGAAAATTTAGCTTTGCCATCACAGGAATAATTACATTCTTAAAATATATTCTTGACTTCTTTCAAAAAACACTTTTACTAGTAGTATATTGAATGAATATGAATATTGATTCAGGTTTCACGTCTGCAAGAGAAACACATCTGCTGGCAAGCCCTTCAAGGAACTCGAGCATCATTCACAGAAACATCACACATAAACGCTCCCCTCGATCACAACAGAGAAAGAAGCAGTCCTGAACTCTCAGAAATTAACCCTGCTGAGGGTTTTGGGAAAAGGGCATCTGCTTCCAATAAGACCCGGTTAATACTTGTTATCTGCACATTCAGGGGTATGGAGATTTCTCAGAATCCTCGTCTGAACCGCCCCTTACAGATCCCGCTCACAGACACAGCACCACAGCCTGTCACCACGTCTCTGAGGAGACCCCAAGAGATTTATGTGCAGGAATGAATACAAATATGGAAATATTTATGAAACTGAAAATTAATTATGGAATGAGCGTAAATATGTTTTATAAGCCTAACTAAACAGCACTTGTGACGGCAAAGGACAAGGTGTTCTGTTTTTGCTGGAAGGACTGTGTGTGTTTTAATGAGCTCGTTCACTAAGAAAAAAGTCTTATTAAAGTAATAATATAATTTCCATGTTCTTCTATCATTATGAAGACTTTCTGTTCACTTCTAATGTTTTTATACTGGGCAAATTATATTTGTTATCTCCTATTCCTGTCATATAAATCTTATATTACACACAATATAGATTTTTTGTGACCATAATAAGCAAATCCTGACACACAAACATACATCTCACTTGTCAATTCATCTATTCTGTGTGTGTGTGTGTGTGTGTGTTAGAGAGAGAAGGGTCATAAAACCTAACAGCCTAAACAGTTCACACAGATGGCTTATTCACCCTTTGGCAAACACGACAGGTGACAGATCCCTGCGAAGGTATTCTGTTCAACTCTTTATAACGCCCTTAAACCATCTGTGAGCAAGCATTCTTGGAATTAAATGCTTTGTTAGATATATAGAAACAATTTGTGACATCTTTTCCACAAATTCGACTGAACCATACTGCAGTGCTTATGTTAGGCTCAGTTCAATGGTTTAAGTTAATTCCCTCTGCCTGACTAAATACAAGTGCCAAAACCTTGTGAAGACAGTAATCAAAGAAAGACTAAACTGCAAGGCAAACAAACTGGCTTCCCCAACACTAATTTGGACTCAATAAATCTTATGTGACAAGGTGAGCTGAGGCGAAAGACAGAGACTGAGGAACACAGAGAGAAAGAAACAACGGATCAGTTAAAACACTAAAACTTTTGCAGAAAAATATTACATGAAAGTAAAATCAGTAAGATTTTTTATTTTTTAAAGAAGTCGTATTTATTTGATCAAATATACAGAAAAAAACAATAATATAATATTTAAAAAAGTGGTTTTCTATTTTAATATACTTTAAAATAGAATTTATTTCTGTGATGCAAAGCTACTTTTTCAACATCATAAGTCCAGTCTTTAGTGTCACACGATCCTTCAGAAATCATTCTAATATGATGATTTTTTATTAATATTGGAAACCGTTGTGCTGCTTAATATGTGATACATTTTTTCAGGATTCTTTTAAGAATAAAAGGTAAAAAGAACAACATTTATTCAAAACAGAAATCTTTTCTAACAATGTAAGTCTTTGCTATCACTTTTAATCAGTTTAACACATCTTTGCTGACAAAAAGTATTAATTTCTTTCAAAGAAAGAAAGAAAGAAAAACTTTGAACGGTAGTGTATATTGTCACAAAAGATTTCTATTTTAATTAAATGCTGTTCTTTTTAACGGTTTATTCATCAAAGAATCCTGAAAAAGTCACAGGTTGCAAAAAATATTGAGCAGCACGACTGTTTTCAACACTGATAATAAATCAGCATATAGAATCATTTCTGAAGGACCATTTGACAACGATGACTGGAGTAATGATGCTGAAAATTCAGCTTTGCATTACAGAAATAAATTCTATTTTAAAGTATATTAAAATAGAAAAAAAAAAAATTAAATTGCAATAATATTTCACAATGTTACAGTTTATTTTCTGTATTTAAAAACATTTAAAATCTTACTAATACCAAACTTTTGAACAGAAGATTATAACATAATAAAATGATTTTTTTTTCACATCAATAAACAGTTTATTACAGTTTTAAAAACAAATTCTCCAGATTACAAAAAGAGAAACAGTTGTTTGCTTTTTCGAATGTTTGAACAACCAGTTTAGTCACAATCATTAAAACTAATAAATCATTTTACACTGATGCCATTTTAATCTAATTTATGCCATTCACTGTGATTTGGAGCATGATTAACTGAGGCTTTTCTGAGAATTCTCTTGATGATTGCAATGTGCAGCCATTATCATTCAAGCGTTATCTGTATCATTCAAGTATTATCTGCAATGCATGCTGGAAGTCTTAGCATAATGTCATCAGGATGATATTAATAATAATACTATGGTACGATACCATGGTTAGTGCATAAGTACTGTCCCTGAGTTAGCAAACATTTGAAAGAGAGAAGAAGGCAAGAGAGAGAGAGTATGCATCAGAAGGGGTGGAGCTGCTGATGGGTGATCCTACTTGTCTGGCGTTCTGCCACTTCGTTCTAATCACCACTTCCTAGAAATCCATTTCCTGGTGTGTGGAATTCTGGGAAGCCTGCTGTACTGTAGGTAATCCCAGAGAAATTCCTCTCATCTCCTTAGACCATGAAAGGAGACACTCTCCTGACCTCACAAAGTGTGCACATCAGGGTTACGTGTGTGTGTGTGTGTGTGTGTGTGTGTGTGTGTGTGTGTGTGTGTGTGTGTGTGTGTGTGTGTGTGTGTGTGTGTGCTGCTACCAGGAAGGCAGATGCCCTTCTGGGAACACATCTTTTATTGCTGGTCGCAAGAAGAAGTGTTTCAGGAGGGAAAAGAGAATGTTTTTCTTTTTTTAATTGATTATGCTCCATCATGATTGCAGTCGAGCACAATGATGTTCAAAGAAAAAGAAGAGGAGAGAGAGACAAATGAGAAAGAGAAAAGCCAAATCTAGCTGCATGACAAACAAACCTATTAATGTGATGGAAAGTGACTAACGGGAAGATTTAAAGAAACAGTTCACATAAAATAAAAATACGGTCATCGTTTACTGTTGTTCCAAATCTGTCCGATTTTTTTGTGGAGCACAAAAGGAGACATTTTGAATAATGTGCTAGTTGCTCTTTTTCACATCATTATAGTGAATAGAGAGATATCATAAACAAAATATGCACTGTTTACCAATTTTATAGGAGTTTTTTTTTACATTTTGGAATTAACTGTTTTTACCTGGTCTCATGACAAAAATTGGACTTAGGATGCAAAATCCTTGGGTACAAATCTCATGAAAAACGACCTACGATAAAAGAGCTATAAGATGCAAAATCGAAAAAACAAGCTATAACGGTATGAGTGATCATGTTTTTACGTCACATCGCTTTTGTTCATACTATTGGGTAGTTTTAGATGTAGATGGTATGTAATTTAAAAACGTCAAGGAGCATTAGAGTTATGGTGCCATTCAACTGACATTTCAAGTCAGAACTGCAGTAACACGTACAAAGCCAACATCACATAAAATGTACCATATGCACATTCATCTGTTCCAGGGGAAAAAAACACTCTTTCAATGCCACTTGGTTGTCAAATATGTCACAAAACGTACATGGTGGTATGTATTGCTCATCTTGCAAAAAAGTTCTTAAAGTTCTCGTTTTCGTAACGAGAGCAGATTGAATCGTTCACACTGGTTTTGTGAATCAAATTAGCTGATTCATTATAATGATTCGACTGAAAAGAATGACGTGTTCTTAAATCAGACATTGCTGTTTCTCTCATAAATAATGACCCACTTTTACTATTTTCACAATGTTTTATAGTGTTTTTTTCTCCAATGAAGCACAAAAGGTGAAATTTTGTTTATGTGCTCATCACTCTTTTTCACTCCATTACAGTAAATAGGGACTAGAGCTTTCAAACCTCAAAAGGGTTGCAAAAGCAGCATACAACATCATAAATTATATTCATGGCCTGCAGTCCAAGTCTTCTGAAGTCATACGATAAACAATCAATAAAAAGTTCTTGCAATTTGCAAACAAATTGTTAACATCAGCTTTGTGAATCAAATAAACTGATTGTATTGAATCAAAAAAGTCAAAAGAATGATTGCTCACAAATTGTCACTTCTTCCCTGAATATTTTAAGTGAATAATGGCCAAAAGCTAGTGTGTTGACTATTTTCATGATACTTTAATTATAATTTTTGGCCTTTCTGAAGCTGTAAAGCATAGAAAAGAGCGATAATCACATTTCTCATAATATTTCCTTTTTTTCCCATAGAAGATAAAAAGACATTTGTGACCCTTGACCACAAAACCAGTGATAAGTAGCAGGTATATTTGTAGCAATAGCCAACAATACAACTGTATAGGGCAAAATGATCAATTTTTCATTTATGCCAAAAATCATCAGGATATTAAGTAAAGATATTTAGTAAATTTCCTACCATAAATATATCAAAACTTCATTTTTGATTAGTAATATGCATTGCTAAGAACTTCATTTGGACAACTTTAAAGGCATATTTCTCTATATTTAGATTTTTTTTTTTTTTTTTTGCAACTCAAAGACTTCCAGATTTTCAAATAGTAGTACTTCGGCCAAATATTGTCCTATCCTAACAAACCATACATCAAAGGAAAGCTTATTTATTCAGCTTCCAGGTGTTTACTGACTGACTGACTGACTCTTATGACTGGTTTTGTGGTCCATGGTCACTTTTGAAGTTGGAATGATGAGGTTGGTTCTTCAATTCGAGTACTCCATTATAAAAAATAGGATATGAACTGTCTCTTTAAGAAGTGTATGTGTGTGAGAGAGAGAGAGAGAGAAAGAGAGCGTGAGTGAGTGACAGGGAGAGTGACGCTGGTAAAGCCATAAGGCGATGTGTTAAATGTGTTATGTAAGTCTGTCTGCTCACACTCCAACCTCCACTCTGTGTTCACTCCACACACTGCGTTTCTGCCACTTTGGTTAAAAATAGCTGCTAAAGGTTAACCGTTGTGCATTATCATCAAACCCAGTGCTGACCCACCAGGCTGCAGAATCAATGTAGTGTTGCTGCCTTCATCTCATATGCCGAGAGCCATGTGGATCTGCTCACGTCGGCATAAATGTGTGGCTCAGGCTAGGCTCACTGAAATCTGTTTCTGGACATATGGTGCTTTATTATCAGCTTGTGCTTGTGTTTGTGTGTGGTGCATGTCTGATCACAAGAGTGTGGGAACACAGTGTCCAGTAGTGCAGCACTTACTGTACCGAAAATCTAATAAACAACTGTCAATCAATGGACGCACAAACAGATAAAAAGAATGTTTTAGAACTGCTTTAAGATCTAGTTTCTCCTAGACAGCAATGAGAATAAATAGTGATATATGGAAGCCGCTGAATATTTCTGCCACTGAATATAAAATTAAAAAGTTAATTGTGACTTTTTATCTCACAATTCTGACTGATCTCATAATTTAGAATTTTTTTTCCCAGAATTGCCTTATACAAATATAGGCTACAATTCTGACTTTTTTCTAAGAATTATGAGCTATAAACTCATAATTGCGTGTTTAAAAAGTCAGAATTGTGAGATATAAAGGCCCAATCCCAATTCTATTTTCTACCCCTTCGCCTTCCCCTCGCCCCTTCCCCTTGTCCCTTGAAACAAAGTGAAAAGGGGAAGGGCTAAAATATTTCCCCTAAGAAATGGGACACCACTACAACACTGTTATACGTCATCACACGTTGTCGCTAGTTCCTAATGTTACGTCAGAGGACATGCGCAGATGTTTATCACACATTCCAAGATGTCAAAAATGTTGTCATGTTGCAAAAAGTACAAATGTACGGTGTACGCACCATTCATTCACATGTGGCTGTAAGCAAAACAAACAATGCGTTATCACATAATCAGTGTAGTGGTGCCGGGAGAAGTGGGTATATGCTTCATTTGTGAATTTCGTTTTGAACTTTCTATTTGAACGCATTCGTTTACTGGATTCTTGGACTAAAATGTTTACAGGGGTTCACATGGTTTAAGAAATTTCTGATCGTAAAAATCTGCTTCTTTTTATTTGTAAGGTATCGTTTTTATTATTATTTAGCTTTATACGGATTTAAAATGACTGGTGCGGGAGACGGAGCGGGCGCAGTCGCATTAGGCGCAATCATCAAATACATTTCAAAGCAAGCCGGCTGCATCATCAATGTCTTTATCGGGTGTTTTTAGCAAACATTTACATTTATTCACATGACTGGATGTGGTGCACTGCCATGATTTTGGCTAATGCAGGACACATCAGAGGGGATTTAAAAAGTGGAAGTGTGTATACACCGTATACCTGCGTACACCCTCCACTGCACCACTGTTGCAAATTGCCGTGCCACTGGTCTTTCATGTTTCTAACATGCAGTCAAGTGTATATGACATAAAAATATATTTTGTGATTTCGTGCAATCAGTGCTATCTGCAAGCAAACTTTAGCGATTTTTTTGCAAACGTTTATTTACAAAACAACACCATAAACACAAACACAAGACTGAAGGTAATATACATATATTGAAACATTCTCATAAAAATCCTTATTAAAGGCAAAAATTACTTGCATTTATGGGTCTGTTTGCTCGAGTGAGCAGCCATGTTGGAAATTTCTCTTAGCCCTTCGTTTGAAGTGAGGTCCCGAAAAATCTTCGTTTGGAGGGCTATCTGGCCCTTCCCCTTACCCCTACCCCTCCAACCAAAAGAAAAATGAGACACCCCTACCCCTTCACGTGAACGCGCCAAACGGAGGGGTAGGGCTAAGTGTAGGGGTAAGGGGTAGAATTGGGATTGAGCCAAAGTCACAGTTCTGACTTTTCTCTCAGATTGTGTGATATAAACTCACAATTGTGGGAAAATAAGACTTTAAATTCACAATTCTGACTTTTATATTCTCAAAATTGCATGATATTGCATGATATCTCAGAATTGTGAAATATAAACTTATAATTTTGAGTTATAAAAATGGCAAGATATAAAGTCAAAGTTGCAAGATATAGTCACTGTCACAAGGATGGTCTGAGACGAGCGGATCCATATGCAGCATTTAATAGTAATAAGGCAAACAAACACAAAGGGGCAGGCAGAAATCGTAGTCAAATAGGCAGAATGGTTGGGGCGGGCAGCGAGAATCACACAAGAGAGGGAGTCCAGGAATCAAAAACACGGGAAAACAAACACGGGAAGAAACGCTCAGAATTACGACCATGAGGAACGATAAGACTTCGCAAAGTGGCTGTGTGTGTGAGAAGCTTAAATGCAGTCAGTGTGATGAGGAACAGATGTGTGCAGCAATCAGTGCAGTGGTTCACGAGGAGCAGGTGTGAGCAGTGATTGGTGCAGTGGCTTGTGGGGGATGAAGTCCAAGATGTGTAGTGCAAGAGTTTGTGATGACAGGACAATGGAGACTCAAATGGTGACAGTCACAATCTCACAATTCTGACTTAATTTATAGTCACTGACTTAGTTTATATCATGCAATTATGAAAATTAAAGTCATAATTCTGAGAAATAACGCCACGATTGCGAGATATAAAGTTACAGTTTTTACTTTTTTTTAATTGCATGAACTCACAGTTGTGAGAAAACAAGTCTGAATCGCAAGACTTTAAACTTGCAGTTCTGACTTTTTTCTCGTAATTCTGACTTTTATTCTCAAACTTGCGTGATACAAACTCGCAATTCTGACTTTTATTCTCAGAACTGTGAGATACCTGTATAAACTCATAATTGCAAGTTATAAATTCAGAATTGCAAGATATAAAGTCAGAGTTGCAAGATAAAGTCACAATTCTGACTTTTTTCCTGAATTGTGAGATTCTGAGAAAAAATAAGTCAGAATTCAAAGATGCAAACTTGAAATTGCGAGAAAATTCAGAATTGTGAGATAAAATATCATAATTACATTTTTTTTCCATTTTTTATTCAGTGGTGGAAACAGACTTCCTTAGATACATGATATAACCCAAATAATATCTATCTATCTATCTATCTATCTATCTATCTATCTATCTATCTATCTATCTATTTTTTATCTTTATCTAATTAACAGCATGAATTAGCTTATTTTTAGTTTTTTTTATTACAACTTCTAGAAAAGAATTTGAGGAATTGTCTATTCCACCATGTGTGGTTCTATTACAGCTTTTCAAAACAAAAATGGTCAGACTTCTCAATTTCTTGAAGAAAGATATTATTATTTCTGTTATATTAATATGTAAATATATTCACAATAGTCAAGCCTTTCTAGTGCAACTCAACATGTCACATACCTGGATCAGCAAGATTGGAGTTGCTGTAAAACATGATTTACTATGTTGGATTACAGTATCCGAACAGCCATAATTGAAGGCCACTCTAGACAGACAAAGAAACAGGCAGGATATGGAGAGACACCTCTCAGCTATGTCATTTAGGGGCAAGTTAGTGGCCAAACACACACACATTCACACAATAACCAGAGATGTTGTGGCTTTGGGACAGAGTCCCACGGAACTACACACAAACACCCAGAGCTCACAGCAGCCACATTGACCCCTAGCGTAAATGCTAAGTGTCTCTCTCACACAAACACACACGCAAAGGATACGAAAGTCGAGACCCCACCCGCTTATTACTGTGCAAGCAAAAACAACCACAGCTTAAGAATAACAGGACGTGAATTGAAGGGAGGAATCAGAATCTGTGAACGTGTCTGTAAGGAAACAAGGGAGGTTCCACTGTCTGGATCAACACAAGGAAAAATAAGTTTATTGAATTTAAATGTTACAAAAATCAAATCTCCTGAATAAGGAAACAATTACATTTTTGAAAAAAAAAAAAAAAAAAAAATCACAGCAGCTGCCAAATACTATACTCTTCGTGTTGTTTGTTGGTTCTTATACGTTTCTCATACTATTCTTATCCACCTTATTTTTACGTAAGAGTGGGAGTGGCCATTTGTAAATTTAATATGTTTGGCTTCTGGTGTCATCCGCTTCCAGCTGTTTTTAGCTGTACAAAACAGCTCGTTTTGCTGCTTGACACTGCAAACTTATCATAAATATTTTAATGTATTATTTTAATTATGAACACACTGGTTTGTAGTGCAAACAGTTTTACCGTTTACTGCACTTTGTTATTCTTCCCGACATAGCAGCTTATGAACCGGAAGTCTACAGACCCTCTTACACCAAGAACTATGACTATAAAATCGTTTTAAATATTAAAGAATAGCAGAGTCCACACCACAGCTATAACGATAAAGGCACAGAGAAACAATATCGTTGGAATCACTTTCAGGACTATTTTTTCCAGCTGAAAAACGCTAAAAACATTAACACTTAATCAGAATCAATCCTGCTATAACAAGCTTGAGAATTTGAAGCAGGAGACGCACATGCGATTAGAATAAACAGACGATATTGTCTGCTGGTGTGGATGCTAATATAGTTATCTTTACAGTTATCATTTTTGGTGTGAGCAGACCTTAAAGCTATAGTTCACCCAAAAATTAAAATTTGATGTTTATCTGCTTACCCCCAGGGCAACCAAGATGTAGGTGACTTTGTTTCTTCAGTAGAACACAAACAAAGATTTTTAACTCAAACCATTGCAGTCTGTCAGTCATATAATGGCAGTCAATGGTTACCAAATCTTTAAATTAAACCCTGCGGCTCGTGGCGATACATTGAGGTCTTAAGACACAAAAAGTTCGGTCTGTGCAAAAAAAACTGAACAGTATTAATATCATTATTTACCTTTGATCCATCGCAACATTCTACTGTCCTGAGCGCATTCACGCAGTCGACGTGTGACGCTTCAACTAATCTGATTTTTTTTTACTCTTAAAGATTTGTTAACTATTGACTGCCACTATATGACTGACAGACTGCAACAGTTTGAGTTAAAAACCTTTGTTTGTGTTCTTCTGAAGAAACAAAGTCACCTACATCTTGGATGCCTTGGGGGTAACAGATAAACATCAAGTTTTAATTTTTGGGTGAACTATCCCTTTAAACACATTACTAGAAAACAGCTTACTTCCACACTGAAAAATAAGGTGGATATTATTTGTGTTGGTTTTGTATATTTTTGAAATTCCTTAATCAAGATTTGATCTATTTTTTTAATGACAGTGCATATTAAAGTACATATGACAGTACATAGTAAAACATACAATATACTGCACATTACAAATATCATGTTTTCTTGGACGTTAAAATATCTTGCATAAGGGTCAATTTTTCAAAATTGAGAAACATCATATGACAGCTGAATAAATAAATAAGCTTTCTATTAATGTATGATTTATTAGGATAGGAAAATATTTGTTTGAGATACAACTATCTGAAAATCTGGAATCTGAGGGTGCAAAAATCAAAATATTGAGAAAATCGCCTTAAAAGTTGTCCAAATGAAGTTCTTAGCAATGCATATGACTAATCAAAAAATATGTTTTGATATATTTACTGTAGGACATTTACAAAATATCTTCATGGAACATGATCTTTTCTTAACACTAAAATGATTTTTGGCATTCAAGAAAAATCTATAATTTTGACCCATACTGTCACGTATTGGTCGTCTTGTCATCATGAACTCTTGCACACACATTCTGGACTGCAATCCCCATAAGCCACTGCACCAATCACTGCACACAGCTGCTCCTCGTTTCCCACTGCACTGATTGCTGCACACACCTGTTTCACATTTACCCACATGCATTTAAGCTTCTCACACACACAGCCACTCTGCAAAGTCTTATTGTTCCATCTGGTCATTATTTCCGAGCGTTTATTCCCGTGTTTGATTTCCTGTGTTTTTGATTCCTGGACTCCTTCCCGTGTTTTGATTCTCGCTGCCAGCCCCGACCTTTCTGCCTGTTTTGACCACGATTTCTGCCTGCCTCTTAGTGTTTGTTTGGTGTTTGTTTATTCTCATTAAATGCTGCAAATGGATCCGCACGTCTCTGACCCTCCTTGTGACAGAAGACTTCGCCGCACCAGGATCCAGCAGCCTTATCCCACCACCAGCGCAAACATGGACCCAGTCAACCAGCTACTTAATCTGCGACAGGGAGATCTACCCATTGATGAATATGTTCACCAGTTTTGTGAGTTGTCCAAGGAACTACCATTTTACGATGAAGCGTGGCTTAGGGGCCTATTTCGTTATGGACTTAATGAACCTGCCAAATCAATGCTGCCTGGAGGGGAATTTAACTGTTCGCTACAGGACTGTATGCAGTATGCGCTGTTGCTATGTGGCTCACCGTTAACTGTGGGTGTTTTAGAGGAGCCACAGCACAAGATGTCTGCCCTTCCAGAGCCTGTTCACAACATGGCTGCCACACCAGAATCTGCACCCAAGGTGGCTGCCGCCATGCCCAAATTTGCACCCAAGACTTATCAAAGATTAATGTCTAGCGTGGAGGACCCACCGCTGCTGTCGGCTCGAGCAGCTGGTCTCCCAACCAGCCTTTCAGAGCCTCCGCTGGTTCAGCCCAGTCTTCCAGAGCCTCCACTGGTTCCGCCCGGCCTTCCAGAGTCTCCGCTGGTCCCGCCCGGCCTTCCAGAGTCTCCGCTGGTCCCACCCGGCCTTCCAGAGTCTCCGCTGGTCCCGCCCGGCCTTCCAGAGTCTCCGCTGGTCCCGCCCGGCCTTCCAGAGCCTCCGCTGGTCCCGCCCAGCCTTCCAGAGCCTCCGCTGGTTCAGCCCAGTCTTCCAGAGCCTCCGCTGGTTCAGCCCAGCCTTCCAGAGCCCCCGCTGGCTCAGCCCGGCCTTCCAGAGCCTCCGCTGGTTCAGCCCAGCCTTCCAGAGCCTCCGCTGGTTCCGCCCAGCCTTCCAGAGCCTCCGCTGGTTCAGCCCAGCCTTCCAGAGCCTCCGCTGGTTCCGCCCAGCCTTCCAGAGCCTCCGCTGGTTCAGCCCAGCCTTCCAGAGCCTCCGCTGGTTCAGCCCAGTCTTCCAGAGCCTCCGCTGGTTCAGCCCAGCCTTCCAGAGCCCCCGCTGGCTCAGCCCGGCCTTCCAAAGCCTCCGCTGGTTCAGCCCGGCCTTCCAGAGCCTCCGCTGGTTCAGCCCGGCCTTCCAGAGCCTCCGCTGGTTCCGCCCGGCCTTCCAGAGTCTCCGCTGGTCCCGCCCGGCCTTCCAGAGCCTCCGCTGGTTCCAGCCAGTCGTCCTGAGATTCCTGTCTGTCCGGTTCTGGTCACGGAGCTCATGCATGGACTGTGTGGGTTCCCACCCACCCTCCCTGCTGCTCCAGTCCCGCCACCTCTGTCTCCTGACAGTCCCTCTGCTCACCCACATCCCACCTTCGGTGCAGAGGACTTGCCGTGGGACTGCCAGTCTCCATCGGTGTCCAGACTGAAGGATCCCTCACCATCACCTCCAGTCTCAGAGTCCTGGACTCCACCTCGGCCCTCCGACCCTGCGGCTCCACCCCGGCTCTGTGCTCCCTCGTCTCCGTTGTCGGCCGTCAGCCCACCAGCTCCTCCGGGCTCCATCGTCTCTCCGGCTCCGCCCCGGTCAGTCGTTGCCCCACCTTCGCCTCTGGACTCTACTCCTCATCACTCCGTCCTGCCGGCTCTGTGGACCTCCTCCCTCCCGTGGGCACAGCCTCGATCCTCTGTCACTCCGGCTCCGCTGCGTACCTCCGGACCTCCATCTCCACCGGGGTCGCCAGAGCCTTGGGTTCCGCCTTGGCCCTCCGGATCCTCTGTGTCGCCCAGGACCATCGACTCTCCGATTCCGCCTCGGGCTCCACCGGCTCCACCTCCGTCGGTCGGCCCCATACAGGAGCCAACCCTTCCTCCGCCATGGCTTCTCCCTCCGTCGGCTCCGCCGCAGTTCATAGCTCCATTACCCCCACATGGACCTGGCCCTCCATCCCTCCCCCTGTTCCGCCTCCGCTCCACCACCCTCCGGGTTTCATTAGGTGGTTAGAGCGTCTGGAAGCCGCTCCTTGGGGAGGGGCTCTGTCACGTATTGGTCGTCTTGTCATCATGAACTCTTGCACACACATTCTGGACTGCAATCCCCATAAGCCACTGCACCAATCACTGCACACAGCTGCTCCTCGTTTCCCACTGCACTGATTGCTGCACACACCTGTTTCACATTTACCCACATGCATTTAAGCTTCTCACACACACAGCCACTCTGCGAAGTCTTATTGTTCCATCTGGTCATTATTTCCGAGCGTTTATTCCCGTGTTTGATTTCCTGTGTTTTTGATTCCTGGACTCCTTCCCGTGTTTTGATTCTCGCTGCCAGCCCCGACCTTTCTGCCTGTTTTGACCACGATTTCTGCCTACCTCTTAGTGTTTGTTTTGTGTTTGTTTATTCTCATTAAATGCTGCAAATGGATCCGCACGTCTCTGACCCTCCTTGTGACACATACAATGTTTTCTATTGCTACAAATACTGTACCCGTGTTACTTAAGACTGGTTTTGTGGTCCAGGGTCACAAATGCTAAGTAATCTAATATATATTTCAAAGACTTGACCCTAATAAAGGTTCTCCAGGGGTCTTTGGGGTGATGCCATTTCCTGTTTCATGATTTATAATCACATTATAACAAAATCTTCTTTTGACAAAAATGGCATTTTGGTTGTATAACACTGATTACGCCTGAATGTTTTTCTCAAATATCAGTACTATTTTTAAACAAATTGCTCACTACTTTCAGCCTTGTAATTAGTAATAATTAACAGAGAATTCATTTTAATGTAACCGATTTATTCTTTATCACAATTTCTAAACAGTTATACCAGACATTTTGTAGCTTTATACCTTCATGCAGTTTATTTAAATGGTTAGTTCACGCAAAAATGAAAATTCTGTCAATAATTACTAACGCTCATGTCATTCCAAAGCCATAAAACCTTCATTCATCTTCTTAATTAAGATATTTTTGATGAAATCCGAGAGTTTTCTGACCCTGCATAGACAGCAACGTTACTGAAACGTTTTATGGACCAGATCTTAAATATCTTCATTTATGTTTTAAAGATGAACGAAGGTCTTACTATCCCTTTAAGTCATTGTCTGTATGAATCCATGTTTGATGTATATTTTAATATATTTATAGTTCATATAGCATATAAATACAGGAGTAACATTCACACTATGATGAGATGTACTGGTGAGAGTTTCTGAGAGGACAAGGCCACTGATTAATAACAAGCTTGCAAAATGCATAGTTTAGCATTGTGTCTACTACATATAAGTAGAGCGGTATGCATTTCCATGAAACATCTTGTAAACAACAATGCCTACAATGCTCACAGATTATGTACAAATCTCAAGAGGATTATTTTCATTGTTTAACATGCCACACATAGGCATAACAGCTGACTGCATAATACATTCAAATCCTAGTGGCTGTTTATCGCTTTATTTAGCATACAGTGCATCTATATATGGTTTGTTGTATATTGGCTGCTTTTGAAAGGATGTTTTAGCTCTGACAAGGATTAGCTATTCTTGCAAGAGAAATCGATTAACAAAATAAATCACAAATGACCCCGTTTCAAATTTTTCCTGTTTTCTGCCTACAGGTTTCCGCATCTTCCAATCAGATTGGCTTCTTTTACCACACAATCTTACAAAGACACAAAATCCCCCTTTACCACAGCTTTATATGTCATTGAAACTGACATCTGTGCAAACACTGTGTGGCCTGAAACGCTACACTGCCGAACACAGGGGTGAGATCACTTCCACGGTAATGCACAGAGTCAGATGACTGGGGAACGGCAGTCTAAATCTGAAGCTCAGACACAACTCTTTGTTCTTGCATTCATTCACTGCAGCTGTTAGTCCAGCTTTAAGGCTATATACAATGTATCAGAGTAGCATAATGTTGGACAAGCTGTGTCTGATCTCACTGGCAGCCAGAAAGGTTATAAGTAGCAGTGACGTACCTTCTGTTGTTCTGTCCATCTGAAAAAGAAAAAATACAGTGGTGGTGTTAGTGTTAATACCATAGCGTTTTCATAAATATAGTACAAAGATGGGCCATTTGATACTGGTATATAAATGTAGACGCTATTTCAAATAAACACCTAGTTACAAAAGCACATGTCCAGAGAACTTACTTCTTAGGATAAGATGAGGGAAGATACTCCCTTTAGGAACAATGTGGATTTAATTTTAAATTGTAACTAATTTATATATAATGTAAATTTCACTTGATGTGTCAGACAATGTGTTATTATCCACCTTTCTCTTTAACGTGGAAATAAACCTATGGGTGAGACCAGGGCCAGATTAACACTTTGTTGTACCCTGGGCAACAATATTCAAGGGCCCATCATCACGACCCCAGGATCACCATAATATGGTCATATATAGAATATATTACTGTAATATACAGTAAATATACTCAATACTTCAAATCCTAACTGTCATCATATTTTGATTTACAAATATTTAAATGCTCATAGAACTACAAATGCACTACTATGTCCCCTATCAAAGACATTCACTCACATATGATGCTATGAAAACAAAACACATCAGCATCTGTACAGTATAATCTGGTAAAATTGACCCACTACATTGAGAGGGAGGGAAGTATCCTCCATTTTCACAAAAAATGAATAGATAAGCAACCACTTTAAAACCATTTGCCAGTAGCCAACGTTACTTTTTTCCCCGGTACTTTAGCCTACTTTGTGTAAAAACGAAAACATTTGTTTCAGTGAAAAAAAAAATTCAAAACTCTCTATTTTAACATTTTGAACAATCTTTTGCTTTTTTTTTTTTTTTTTTGAGATTCTTATGTGTTTTAATTTTTCTGATAATCAAATGAAAGCATAAACATTTATTTATTTTTAATCAAATGAAAAATAAACCCTTTTAATTTTTGGCAAACAAACTGTTAAAATCAACACATGGAAGAAAAATTATATTCAGTTTAAAACGTTGAAAATAATAATTGTAGTATTTTTCTACAATTAAGTGGTTAATCTTGTTGTAATATTTATTTTATTATCATATATATTGTGTTATGTAAATTATTTAAATAGGAATATATAAACACCTACATTATACTGTACAAAAGGAATACAAGACTAATATTGTTGCTACATGTTGAACCGTTCTTTTATTTTGACAGGTTGTTGTGAAGTTTCTGTGTACAGTATGATATGATGCTAGTTTTCTTAAATGAAACGGTAAAAGTGACACTCACAGCAGTTTTGGAGATTGAGTTCATCTGTTCATGTGAGGTGTAAATGCAAAAAATTAACGTGAGCGTCGAGCGTGCTTCAGTACGCGCGCAGTAAAAAAAAACGCGTCTCCACCATTCATATTAAAACTGTCTTTTTGCATTTTAGTTTTCACAGACACTAGTCCATATCGCGATTTGAATTAAGTGACAGACCAACTTTTGAATTATTAATCCCAAAATCGACGAATTCCGTGGCATTCCGCGCTATAGTAAATTCCGTTTTTATGAATGGAGTGCGCGATCCCGCCTGTGTTTTCGCGGAGGAAACATTGTAAACGCGCGACTATGTAGAGACAGAAATGACATGCCTCCGTGTAAATAAGATAAATAACATGAGGCAATTTATTTTGCTCGTGCCCTTGCTGTCCTGGGCCCTTTAGATGTCGTGGGCCCCTGGGCAATTGCCCAGTTGCCCATATGGTTAATCCGGGCTTGGGTGAGACTTACGGTTCGCTATCCACTATAGAGAAATAACGAGTAGAATAACAATGTGCACGTTTTAAACGGTAAAACTGTTTGCATTACAAACCAGTGTGCTCATAATTAAGATAATACCTTAGAATAGCATGGGAAGACACACCAATTTGCAATATCAAGCAGAAAAATGAGCTGTTTTGTACAGCTAAAAATAGACACGGATGAGACCAGAAGCCAGGCCCATAAAATTTACAAATTACCCTGCCCACTCATATGGGAAGAAAAAGGTGGACAGGAAATAAATCTTAACTTTTGCTAATTTAGTTGTTATAGCACAAAATCTAAAATATTAAAAGAGGGGTAAGATAGTGCCTACCTGGGGTAAGAAGCTCAAACGCATAAACTTTTGATATAATTCTTATTAATATTTATAGATAAGTGTCATTAATGTAAAATAATAAACCATGTATTCTATTTAAGATTTTATATTGAAAATTTAGCTCAATATTGAAGTAATAGATTCATTTGAAAGGTAAAATTAATTTATGACACCCCTCTGATGAAAAGTTGTTGAACAGTAAGTTTTTTTTTTCTGCTCACCAAGACTGCATTTATTTGATCCAAAGTATAGCAAAAATAGTAAAATTGTGAAATATTTTTATTATTTAAAATAACTGTTTTCTATTTGAATATATTTTTCAATGTAATTTATTCCTGATTTCAAAGCTGAATTTTTTTTAAATCATTACTTTAGTCACATGATCCTTCAGAAATCATTCTAATATTCTGATTTGCTGTTCAAAAAATTAAATGTTTTATTATTATAATTATTATTTTGAATACAGCTGAGTAAAATTATTTCAGATTTGTGACCCTGGACCACAAAACCAGTCATAAGGTTAAATTTTACAAAACTGAGATGTATACATCATATGAAAGCTCAATAAATAAGCTTTCTATTGATATATGGTTTGTTAGGATAGGACAATATTTGGCCGAGATACATCTATTTGAAGATCTGGAATCTGAGGGTGCAAAAAAATCTAAATACTGAGAAAATCACCTTTAAAGTTGTCCAAATTAAGTTCTTAACAATGCATATTACTAATCAAAAATTACATTTTGATATATTTATATTAGGAATTTTGCAAAAAATCTTCATGGAACATGATCTTTACTTAATATCCTAATGGTTTTTGGCATAAAAGAAAAATCAATAATTTTGACCCATTAAATGTACTTTTGGCTATTGCTACAAATATATCCCAGCGACTTAAGACTGGTTTTGTGGTCCAGGGTCACATTTCTCTGATGAATAGATGCTGTTCTTCTGAACGTTCTATCTGAAAAAATATTATGCTATATTATACTGACTCCAAGCTTTTGAATGGTATAGCGCATAATGGTATAAAAGCTTTTTATTTAAAAAAAAAAAAATTCTGATCTTTGGATTTTTCTATTCATCAAAGAATCCTGAAAAAATTACTCAGCTGTTTTAAATATTGATAATAATGATGATAATAAAAATGTTTCTCCAACAGCAAATCAGCATATTACATTGATTTCTAAAGGATCATGTGACACTGAAGACTGGAGTAATGATGCTGAAAATTTAGCTTTGATCAAAGAAATAAATTACATTTGAAAATATATTAAAATAGAAAGCAGTTATTTTAAATAGTAAAATATTGCACAATATTACTGCTTTTGCTGTATTTTGGATCAAATAAATGCCAGCTTGGTCAGCAGAAAACATCTTAATGTCCAAAAACTTTTGACTGGTAGCAACAATGCGAAAGCAATGATTTCACTCAATTAACCTAAAGGTTTTAATGAAACCATGACGTTAATTAATACTTTTTAGACTGACTAAATATCATAGATATTAATATGACAAAAAATAGCTTTGATTATTTTTAGCTTATTTAGCTTATTTTACCGTCACCCTGTGTTGTGTAAACGTAACCGTACTAGCCAATAGTGACGTGATGCAAAGGAAAGTCACGTCTCGTGTTTCACGTGTGTTTTGGTAAGTGTGATCTCAGAATTGCAACTTTGTTTCTCACAATTGCAGCTTTACGGCAGATCTATAAAAATAAAAGTGCCTTTACATCTTACATTTATGGTTTTATATCTCACAATTGTCACTTTAAATATCACAATTGAGACTTAGTTTCCTATAATTACTTTACAGTATTTTACAAAGTGACTATATCTTGCAAATGCGACTTGGATTTTCATAAGTGTGACTTTATTTCTCACAACTGCTACTATATCTCAGAATTGCAACTTTTTTTCTCACAATTGCGGCTTTACAGCAGATCTCAAAAAAGTCTCTTTACATCTCACAATTATGACTTTATTTCTCACAATTGTGACTTAGTTTCCAATAATTACTTAACAGTATTTGACAAAGTGAATTTGTATCTTGCAAATGCAACTTAGATTCTCCTAAGTGTGACTATATCTTACAACTGCAACTTTGTTTCTCACAATTGTGCCTTTACATCTCACAATTATGACTTTATATCTCACAATTGTGATTTAGTTTCCTATAATTACTAACAGTTTTTCACAAAGTTACTTTGTATCTTGCAAATGCGACTTAGATTCTCCTAAGTGTGACTTTATATCTTACAACTGCGACTATATCTTACAATTGCAACTTTGTTTCTCACAATTGTGGCTTTACAGCAGATCTCACAAAGTGCCTTTACATCTCACAATTATGACTTTATATCTCACAATTGTGATTTAGTTTCCTATAATTACTAACCAGTATTTCACAAAGTTACTTTGTATCTTGCAAATGCGACTTAGATTCTCCTAAGTGTGACTTTATATCTCACAACTGCAACTTTGTTTGTCACAATTGTGGTTTTACAGCAGATCTCACAGACATCTATCTATTTATCCTTATTTTACCGACACTCTGTGTGCTGTGTAAACGTAACCGTACTAGACAATAGTCACGCAATGCAAAGCTAGAGTCACGTCTATTGTGTTTCAGGTGTGTTTTGCTAACTCACAGAGACGGAGATATAAACTGTGTGTCATCCAAAGGTTTGAGATGCAGTTGTTGTCTTCCACTGGAGCTGCCCCGTCAGTTTTGTCCTCCAAATTCTGCACTTTAAAGCCGCCGTCTTTTCATTTAGATTCGTTGTGGACCTGTTAAGGACTTCACGGTCATTTTTTGCCTTCTTTAGCCGCCGCCACTATGGTAATTTTCGCGCCTAAAGTAAATATGAAACGTTTCTGGCATCTTTCAGTAGCGGCTTAATGCTGTTGTCTACTATTTCTTTATTCCGCGTTGTTCAAGTCGGAATGAATGACTCTTTTGAATCGGTTCTTTTCAATTAATCGATCAAATTCGTCTAAATCACTTAAGTTAGTTGCGTTCACAATACTTTCAGCATGCGAAATTTCTTTGAACTGCGATGAAAGTGACGCTTTCCTGTGCCAGTTTAAAAATACAGTTCAACAAATCACAAATATTGATGAAAGCAAAATGTATACATTCTACTCCTTTTTTACTGAAAACCTGTTTTTTTTTTTTTTTTGTTCTTTTAATTAACAAAATATAGACCTTTTTCCTGAGTAAACGATGAGCGCCGCCATTACGAATTCTAACGTCAGATTGAATGCTTTTCTGTTCCGGTTTCCATAGGAACCCATTCAAATAGCGTCTGTCTGTTTTTAATGTAGCTACCTTCCGCTGCTTCGTGTCATCTACACACTCATTAAAGTGAGGCACTGACAAATGACGGTCATTGCGACATTGCCAAGTGATGGCGCTATGGAGCCATGTGCTTTTTAAAAACATTTTAATAGGTTTAACATTAGTTTATTAGCTCGGATTATACCCTAATTTGACTAGAAACAATGCAGACCGGAAATGCAAAGCATTCTTTCAGTTAAGAGTCGGACTTACTTCCGTGTTCAGGAAAAAGGTCTATATATTCTGAGACAATGATAAGCTATGTAAAGTGTGTTGTGAATTAGCTTAGAAACTTCCAGAAGGGTCCTGGTCCAGACTCCAGACAATCAACGTCCATTGAGTTGAATAGAAATTCCAACAGCTATGGCCTTCTCCAGGGAATTATGGAAGCGTAGAAAAACTGCAAGGTGATTGGGACCCATATTATCTTAAAACAAGTCAGACAGTGATATTTCTAAAAAGTAAACATCAGCTAAACGGAACATTTTGCATTAAGAGAGTCTGATGTTTTTCTCATGTTATGTGAACACGGCGTTAATCCATTACCAAGAGATAATACCTTGCAAGACTTCTTCAGAAGGTCACTTGAGGATGCTATAGACTGTGATCCAGACAACAGAAGAGAGACTGTGACCTTTATCATTAATCTTTATGCTTCATTCATGAATAGACCATTAAGCCATACAAACACAGGATCAGGAAACGATAAGAGAGGTATCCGGATCTGAAGGTGTGGACCTGTGATAGTTTGCTTTGATAGTCTCCCCTGTGCATTTACTATACACAGTTGACTAGAGAAGGATGATGCAGGGGTTTAAATGTTCTTCCTGACCTCTTAATTTCACTATTATCTCACAAATAAATTACTGCTGAAGTCGCTGACCTCCGGCTCAGAGTCTTTCCTTTACGTACAACCTTCAGCACTTCCACATATTCAATTTCAAACGTTCAAGTCAAGGGCTTTGTGAATGACTAAATACTGCTTTCTAGAACCTGTGAAATGAGCAGTGTTTTTATTATGTGTTGCTGTATTTTCTATTGAAACAGGAAGTTTGGGTTGGGCGTATTGAAGCTCCCTTACATCACAAATTTGAACTATGATTGGTTTACCATGATCAAAGGCAACTGGCATTAAGGGGAAGGATATTGTCGTTCTAAAGAGCATTTGATTGGACAAATGTTTATCGGCTAATAAGTCAATTTGGTCAGCTTTTATGTGTAACATACTTCATATAGGAGCCTGTTTCCACCTCACAAATTTACTTGTAATTATTGCTCGTATATTTGCAATTTTATATCTTTATATTACGCGGTTGACTTTTTCCCACATATTTGCGACTTTAAGTCTTTGAATGTAATTTTATATCTCACAATTGTTACTTTATATATCACAGTTGTGACTTGGTTCCCTATAATTACTTTACATTATTTCAGTAAAGTGAAAGTGAAGACTTTATATCTCACAACTGTGACTATATCTCAGAATTGCAACTTTGTTTCTCACAACTTTGGCTTTAGTAGATCTTACAAAGTGCCTTTACATCTCACAATTAAAGGAACACTCCACCTTTTTTGGAAATAGGCTCATTCTCCAACTCCCCCCGAGTTAATAAGTTGAGTTTTACCGTTTTGAAATCCATTCAGCCGTTCTCCTGTTCTGGCGATATCACTTTTAGCATAGCTTAGCATAGATCATTGAATCCTATTAGACCAATAGCATCGCGTTCAAAAATGACCAACGAGTTTCCATATTTGTTGTATTTAAAACTTGACTCTTCTGCAGTTATATCGTGTACTAAGACCGGTGGAAATGCAAAGCTTCAATTTTCTAGGCTGATAAGATTAGGAACTACACTCCCATTCCGGCGTAATAGTCAAGGAAGTTTGCTGCCGTAATAAGGCTGAAGCAGGAGCAGTAATATCACGCAGCACATGTGCAAATGCTAAACTAGCTGGGAACTCATTTCTGATAATACTCCGCCTGCTTCGGCCATATTACGGCAGCAAACTTCCTTGACTATTACACCGGAACAGGAGTGTAGTTCCTAATCTTATCAGCCTAGAAACTCGCAGCTTTGCATTTCCACCGGTCTTAGTACACGATATAACTACAGTAGAGTCAAGTTTTAAATACAACAAATATGGAAACTCGTTGGTCATTTTTGAACGCGATGCTATTGGTCTAATAGGATTCAATGATCTATGCTAAGCTATGCTAAAAGTGATATAGCCAGAACAGGAGAACGGCTGAATGGATTTCAAAACGGTAAAAATCAACTTATTAACTCGGGGGAAGTTGGAGAATGAGCCTATTTCCAAAAAAAGTAGAGTGTTCCTTTAAGACTTTATATCTCACAAGTATTACTTTATATATCACAATTGTGACTTAGTTTCCTATAATTACAGTACTTCACAAAGTGCCTTTATATGTCGTAAATGTGACTGTTTTTTTACAATTGTGGCTTTACAGCAGATCTCAAAAAGTGCCTTTACATATTGCAAATGCGACTTTGATTCTTATAAGTGTGACTTTATATCTTAAAACTGCAACTTTGTTTCTCACAATTGTGGCTTTACAGCAAATCTCACACAGTGCCTTTACATCTTACAATTATGACTTTGTATCTCACAATTGTTACTTTATATATCACAATTGTGACTTAATTTCCTATAATTACAGTAAGTGACTATCTTGCAAATAAGATTATGTTTCAGAATTGCTACTTTTTTTCTCACAAATGTAGCTTTGCAGTAATCTCACAAAGTGCCTTTACATCTCACTGTTGTTACTTTATATATCACAATTGTGACTTAGTTTCTTATAATTACAGGATTCCTCACAAAGTGACTTTATATCTTTAAACTGTGACTATATCTCACAATTGCAACTTTGTTTCTCACAACTGTGGCTTTAGAACAACTCCCGCAAAGTGCCTTTACATCTCACAATTATGACTTTATATTTCACAAATGGAACTTTGTTTCTCGTAACTGCGACTTTGAATCTCACATTTGTAAAAAATGAAAAAGAGTCGAAAAAATGTTCTTGTATTTCAAACAAAAGCAACTTTATATCACAATTGCAACTTGACAGTACATCACAACCTAGCTTTACATCTCACAGTCGTCTCACAAATATGCATTTTTGTTTCTCAACTGCAACTTCATACATCTCAATTTTCACTTTTATGACTTTTTGTCACATTTGATATCTTTACAGTAGATTTTACAAGTGACGTTATAAAGTGGCTTTATATCACTAATTGGTCTCAAAAGTGTGACTTTCCACTTTTTTACTACATCTATATACTGACTTTATTCAAACTTTATCTCTCAGTGTTTTATTACTCTGGGGCCATCCCGTGTCTCTCAAACAATAGAACATGGCACTATAGTAAAGCCAAGGCCGTTGGTTTGATTCCCAGGAAACTAAAAAAATGATAAAAAGTGTACCTTGAATGCAATCAAAGTTACTTTGGATAAAAGCGTCTGCCAATTGCATGAAAACACTGTAAATGTAGACAGAATTGGACCTTATAGACCAATCAAGGCTTCCTTTCTTAGAGCTACCTTAAATCACAAATCTTGTTCCAGCAGGTAAAGAAAACACCAGGGACTGGTAGATAATCACAGCTAAATTATCAAGATGCCACAAATTGAGTTAAATTGCTAATGTTATTCAAATCAAGCTGAAAGCAGGATTAAGATAATTGCATTTCATGTCAAAAGTCAGCACCAGAAAAAAACACCCCTGTCTTAGCCTTCCCATCCAGACATCCATTTGCTAAAACCAAAAGAGGAACAGATACGCAGACCAACCCATCAAGAGCCCACAGGGTATAGAATGCCACACCATCCAAAACCGGTCTCCATGGCAACCTGAGCCGAGGAGCCCGCCACAGCATTTACAGCAACCCTCAAGTATATATTTCCTCTGGAGTTCAGGGGAAGGCGGGTGACCACCGCTATAATTCAATGGAGTAAGACACATCGTTCGCTGAAGAGCTGCTTTAACGCTCTGCCTTCGGCCACCTTTAAATCTAGAACAAAACACGCTGTAGGCCCATGGAGGCATTTTTTATCTGTGGAGGAGATGCTTTTACGGGCGCTGATGCGTTTTTTGGCACCACACGTGAATTTTCTGAACCACTGGACCGCACACACATCATTTTATGGTTATGAATTCAACCGTCCCAACTGAAGGCTGCGATTACAATACCCTGCGCATTTCTGAGAAACACCGGAACAAAAAACGTACGCTAAGCTGAATTTCAAATGCTTCCCTGGAATTCGGGAACTCAGAGGACAGAGGGCCTGTGTGTGCGCGCAGGCGCGTGTCAGATATCTCTGTGTTTGTGCACATTTACCGAGACAATAGTCAGTCATTCAGAAAAAACACCACAGAGGACGTATATAGATTATGTTATAAATGTTACTCACCAAAAAGGATGAACATTTATCACAAATGATCAGTTATCAGATTAACAGCGCAAGTCTTCCGTGATTTCATAAACATGACATTGTTGGATCACCTCAGGGACCACGGGGCTGTTGATGGCCATTTATATTTAACTAGGTAAGTCAATTATACATCAGTGTAAACTCTTTCACGCTCAAATTCTAGGAAAGCATTCAAAGTCTCATAACGTGGCACTGACACCTGAGAGACAAAGCAGAAAGCAAAAACGTGGCACAAACGCGCGCACCTATCGAGAAACTGGCGCGCGCAAATGTTTACGAATGATGGCATGTATTACGCGCACACACACAAACACCCTCTATTTAATAAGTGAGAGATTAGGAAATGACCTGTGTCATATTACAAACACCTGATCTGTAAATATTGATTACGCTTTGAGTAAACAGCACTGAATAAAAACAGACAGATGGAAAGAAAAACAATAGAGAGTAGACCTGAGATTGTTGAAAACAGCATTTCAACAAACGTGTCATATATTAGAAATTAATGTCACATTACAGAAAACTCCAAAGAAATTGTGTTTTGAAAGTATAAAAAAGAAATTGCTAACCAGTCCGAGAGCATAAATCCCATGTGGGGGTTTCAGAGTGACATTACTGGGAGGAATCTGTGGGCAGAACAGCTTGTTTATGAATGAGAAATGAAACGTATGACCCCACTCTGAGAATGTCACATGTGTCAGCAAGCAGCTGGTAAATAGTTTCAAATAAAGATTGCATAAAGTGTCTTAACTCGTCTCACCTCAACAAGGACACGTTATCAGGGACAGGAAACGGTGATTACCAAAACATTATAAAACAGTGTTTTTCTCATGAATGAACATGAAATTATTGTACAACTACGGAAATATTTGACCTCTCGTTCAACATGGGCAGATATTTCCATTACAAAAATAGGTGTAAAATATATTTAGGTACATTTCTGTGGCACGGCAAACAAAAATGGACACTTTAAAGGATAATATAAGACATTTCGGAAGCATAAATTATTATAACTTTTAATTTAAAAAGCACACACTAACAGTCAAAAGTTTTTGATGTTTTAAAAAGTTTCTTCTGACCAAGCCCACTGCAAAAAATGTTCTTCTTACTTAGATTTTTGTCTTGTTTTCAGTCAAAATATCTAAAAAATCTTAAATCAAGGAGGATTTTCTAGACAAGTAAAAATTATTTTCTTGTTTTAAGAAAAAAAAAACAAGTCAAAATTAAGTGAGTTTTTTGCTTAGAACAAGCAAAAAAATCTGTCAATGGGGTAAAAACATCTTATTTTAAACAGAAAACAAGATTATTTTTCTTACACCATTGGCAGATTACTTTTCTTGATTCTTAATTTAAGAATTTTTAAACATTTTGGCTGGGAAAAAGACAAAAAATCTAAGTAGAAAAGCATTTTTTGCAGTGGGCTTGGTCAGCAGAAGAGACTTTAACTTTGTTTAACATTAAACAATTACTGTTCAAAAACTTTTGACTGTTAATGTATGCTTTTTAATATTAAAAGTAATAATTATGCTTCCGAAATATCTTGTTATTATGCTTTAAAGTGTCCATTTTTGTTTGACGCGCCACAGAAATGTACCTATATATATTTTACACCTATTTTTGTAATAGGAATATCTGCCAATGTTGAACGAGAGGTCAAATTTTTCCGTAGTTGTACAATAATTTCAATGGTACAATCATTTCAATATTACAATAGTATCAGAAGTACAATAGTTTTATTTGAAGTACAGCAAAAACAGTACAATTTTATTTAAAATAACTGTTTCCTATTTGAATTTATTTAAAAAAGTAATTTATTCCTGTGATCAAAGTTCAATTTTCAACATCATTACTCCAGTGACACATGATCCTTCAGAAACCATTTTAATATGCTGATTTGCTGTGAAATTCAGCTTTAAAATCACAGAAATAAATTACATTTTAAAATACATTCAAATAGAAAACAGTTATTTTAAATAGTAAAAATATTTTACAGTTTTACTTTTTGCTGTACTTTGGTTCAAATAAATGCAGAGAGACTTCTTTAAAAAAAACATTACAAATCGTACTGTTCCAAAACTTTTGACTGGTAGTATACATACAAAAAATTGCATGACATGATCAATTTCATCATTTTTGACAAAATGATGACAAAGTTTCAGTACATTCCTGTAAGAAAATGAAAAAGTCACATTAGGACACTTCCTGTTTCTCTTCCGCCAGTGCCTCTCAATTGTTTTTCAAAGAGCAGTATTGTGAAGTCCAGAAAAACACAGCTTGTTATGTCACACAAACACCTGTTGGAGGACAGATGGTGGGATGTCTGCGGCCTGCAGGCTCTGAAGCAGTCGCTGAACTGTGGCTTGTCTTCCGTTCCTCTGTGTCCACATCACCAGCCCAGCGAGCACCTGACTTTGAACCGTGAGGGGGTGGTCGGCGCAGCACCGGTACAGATCCGCAGAGGACAGGCCCAGGTCCAGCAGCACAGACTTCCACTCTGAACTGAGCTGAGCGGCCAAGCGGTTTAGATGCTGTGTGGTTGGAACAGTCGGAAGGATGTGGTCGGGAACTCCACACTGAACTGAAAACAAAGAAACAAAGTATGATTTTAAACGCACAGTACAGTAAGTCAGTCAGAGTCTGGTCATTTCACTGAAATAATAAGAGCACAAAAGCAAACAACAAATATTTGTACTTTTAAGGAAATTGGGCTGGGATTCAGAATTGGTTCCATTTTTTGTAACCGGATGATTTTTGCGACGTTCAGTTCTGGTAAAGTTAAAGTTCACCCAAAAAATGAAAAATCTGTCATTAATTACTCTCTTTTAGTTCTAAACCCGTAAGACCTTCATTCATCTTCAGAACACAAATTAAGACATTTTTGATGAAATTCGAGAACTTTCTAACCCTGCGTGAATGCAGCTACTACGTTCAAGGCCTAGAAGGTTAGGAAGGACATGGTTAAAATAGTCCATGTGATATCAGTGGTTCAACCGTAATGTTATTAAGCTACGAGAATACTATTTGTGCACAAAGAAAAAAAAAATGACTTCATTCAACAATTTCAGTCTCCGTCACGCATTCAAGACAATACATTAAAGCTATATAAATCAGCTTGATTTGTTTTCCGAAGATGAACAAAGGTCTAACAGGTTTTGAACGACATGAGCGTGAGTGATTAATGACAGAATGAAAAATTTGGGGGGAATTAACCCTTTAAGGGTTAAGATGTATTAAAATCTCCTTGTGTTGTCCATTTTGGTTGCATGCAACAACATACGGCATGACCAGAGTTGTCTAATAAAACAAGTATTTCTTTTAAACTAATAAAAAAAATCTGTGGAAAAGACAAATGAGCATAAGTTATGTAAAAAAAAAAAAAAAGAAATTATATTACCAAAAATAGTAAGTATGTGTACAAGTTGCTGGTTTTAGTAATATATACAAGTCCAAAACCTTAACCAACTGTTGGTTTTTTATGCTTCTACTCAGTTAAACAAAATAAAAAATAAATAAATAAATACAAAATGTCTGAATCTATGTCAAGTTCGAGTTCATTTATAATTACAGTCTAATACGCATATAAATACTTTTTTCTATAAATTTTATGATTAAAGGGTGATTAAAATGTGATGATTATCTGCTTACCCCCAGGGCATCCAAGATGTAGGTGACTTTGTTTCTTCAGTAGAACACAAACGAAGATTTTTAACTCAAACCGTTGCAGTCTGTCAGTCATATAATGGCAGTCAATGGGACCCACGGCTTTGAGAGTGAAAAAAGCATACACAGACAAAACCAAATTAAACCCTTCACCTCATGATGATACATTGAGGTCTTAACACATGAAACGACCGATCTGAACTAGAAACGGAACAGTATTTATTTCATTTTTTACCTTTGATCCACTGCAATGACCAAATGTCCAGAGCGCGTTCACAACAGCCGGCTAATAATATAAATACCGTTCAGTTTCTTGCACAGACTGATTGTTTTGCCTGTTAAGACCTCAATGTATCGTCACGAGCCGCAGTGTTTAATTTGGTTTTGTCTGTGTATGTTTTTTTGACCCTCAAAGCCATGGAGCCCATTGACTGCCATTATATGACTGACAGACTGCAACGGTTTGAGTTAAAAAAAAAAAAAAAACTTGTTCTACTGAAAAACCCTAAAGTCCCCTGTATCTTGGATGCCCTGGGGGTAAGCAGATAAATAACACATTTTCATTTTTGGGTGAACTACTCCTTTAAAAAAAGTGTTTTTTTTTGGTAATATGCTTGACGTTATAAATAAGTAATATATTAAGATGATATATTTAAAATTATTTTGGTAAAATGATATATTGTGAAGTTGAATCAGATTCAGAACTATCAGAACAATCAAATCCGTTCCAGTTCCAGGAAAATAAAAATAAACTCTGAAAGCAAAAGAATGTAAGCGACATGTTTTCTTCATATTTGCTTCACCATGTTAATGCACTCAGGTTGCCACTGAATGGCTTGAGGTGACAAGCCATGCATGTGTAATACTGACCTCAGTAACGGAGGGTTAGGGGGTCGGGGAACAGAAAACAGCATCTCTTATATGATGTAAGAATATTTATTTGAATAACTCACACTAGTGCTGCACCATGACCCCGAATGGAACAGCTCCATCTGATGAATAAAATCCGGCATAGAAAAGACTATCTACATGAAGCATCAGTAGGTCAAAACCTATTTACTGGATTGATTGAGAATTTACATAAGACATAAATGAATTTAAATACTAGAAGAGAAGAACTATTTAACCATTCAAAATCAATTTCTAGCTGGTGACATCAACAGCCAATCTTTCTGTCCCTGTGCAATAGAGACACGTCATTGTTTTCGTCCCAAAAGAATAGAGATGTTTTATTTGAGCAGTGGGGATGAATGGAGCAAAGGTCGGTTTGAGAGTTTGTTTTGAGTGTTCCCAAATTCTTCACAAAATCAAGGACGTCCATTGATTTCTGTCGTCAAGAGACAGGAGTGGCCACAGCAAGCCATGAGAATAACAACTCTCTGTCTCTAAGGCAGGACATCCAAATTTGTAATAGCTTCTGAGAGGAATCTAACACACTTGCGATTTTCTTCCACATTGAAAATAATCACTTGGTGACAGTAACAGGTGCAGAAATTGTCCACTTTAAAAAGAGCACTACAATTCCTCTTCACTGTTAGAAATGCTCAAATATCCAGTGCAGTAATTCTCTGCCATGGATTTGGACACTTTGCGGTAGCTTTAAAGCTTCTCGGCCCCAGAGACAAAGAAGATTAGTGTGTTAAGGTGGCCCAACCATCAGCAATAAACACCACAAAGAGGATTTCACACAGCGAGCGCTGGTTTAGTAAAACGGGGTGAGCTGGGAAAGATCCAACAGAGCCATAACATGTCTGTGGCAATACTTTATCTGATTTAATGGCACATGAGGGTGGAGGTACACAAAAGAAAAGAAGAGAGAAAAAAGATAAAATAAAGTGTAATTGAAGAATCAATCCATAATAGTGTTTGTTTTATAGTTTTGTATTAAATATAAATATTTTAAATATTAATATTTAAATAATAAAATTAAATTAATACTATTATTTTTCCAAAATGTAAAAATGAAATAAACAAACCCAAAAGAACAAAGAGTAGCAGTGATACTGATTTAGCTTTCACAAACTTTTAAGTACAAAAAAGCTTCAATCTGACACAGACAATTACAGATTTTACAGATTTCAACTCACGGTTCAATAAGTGAGTCAGATTTTTTAACCACTATGACAGATTCAATTAGTCAATTCAGTAAAGGGACATGATTGATGGATTGTTCATGATTGTTTTGAGTCATAAAAGTTGTTAGTTCTGTGGTCACATTGTTTCTAAGCGTTTTACATAATATGCTATTTGCGAGCATATTTATCACAGCCGTTTATTTTATTTTGCTGACATACAGTGCCTTGCAAAAGTATTCATACCCCTTCATTTTTTTCACATTTTGTTTCGTTGCAGCATTATGTTAAACTGCTTTAAATTAGTTTTTCCCCACACTAATTTACACTCTATAAAACATAATAATGACAGAGCAAAAACCAGATTTGCACTTTTTTTTTTCAATAAAACACTGAAATAAGTACATTGCATAAGTATTCATACCCTTAACTCAGTACATAGTTGAAGCACCTTTACAGCCTCAAGTCTTTTTGGGTATGATGTGTCAAGCTTTGCACATCTGCATTTGGCAATTATCTGCCATTCTTTGCCTCACCTTGTCACCTCTCAAGCTCTGTCAGCTTGGATGGGGGCTGGCAGACATTTTCTAGAGTCCTAGTTGTTCCAGTCGTCTTCCATTATGGATAATGCTTCTGTGAACCTTCAATGAAGCGGATTTTTTTTCTGAACTCTTCCCTAGATCATTGCCTTAACGCAAGTCTGTCACTGAGCTCTACAGGCAGTTATCTTGACCTCAGGACTTGGTTTTTGCTCTGACATACATTTTCAGCTGTTAGACCTTTTCTGAGAGGTGTGTGTAGGGTTGAGAATCGAAAATTCTGGAATCGGATACTTAAGATAAAGAATCGGATACTTGTTATAAAATTAAAATTTCGATTCCTCGTATCGATTCCTGGATGCATTTTTTCATCTAGCATCAGTCTACAAGATGGATTGCGGGAAGCGTTTAAAAGTGTGGCTACGCTTTGTAAAAACCGAAGACAAAGCTATATGTTATTTCGTCCCACTCCCGCCCACAAAAGCCCACATAAAAGCAACTTTTCATGATTTCGAGGCTCTGATCCATGGTATTTTTTTGCGTGAAATTTCAAAATATTTGCATAGTTGTCAAAATGAATGTCCTGTGAGTGTTTTATAATGAATGCTTACCAAGGTGGATCTTAAGGGTCAGTGGTGTTTATGCACATATGAGCACCAACATAAACAGATTTAGAATGTATTTACTGTATTTTTCATTTATATGTTTATTTTATAATAAATACAGTCCAGTTCAAAAGGACAGGTTTAGTGAGTGGTATTTTGCATCTCCCTGTTGAATGTTTGGCAGGTTCACTTACTTAAGAAAGAGTACTTAAGTAAGTGAGTCTGAATTAAATAATTCAGGAGCTTTAAATCTGTATGTGTATATACATGTTAAAAAGTTAGAGCAGAGGGTTTTCTTTTAAATTCAAAAGTATAGCTTTAATTTAAAGTTTGTTTGAATTTTTTTTATTACATGCAGTAGAAAAATAAAAAGGCAAAACAAATGTTTTGGTTAATAAAAAAGGTTCAAAAATAAACACCTTTAGAGGAAATGTCAGGCATGGGGGGGCTTGCAAAATTTACCCGAGAAGGAGGGGGGCCCCGGTATAAAAAAAGGTTGAGAACCCCTGTAATATAATAATATGTTGCAAGCAAGTATTGAAAATAGACATGTTTGATATATTAATGTTTCACGAGTTCGCCCTTACATCTAATCTGCTTGAGCGAGCATTAAGCATATTTTGGCGTGCTGTCCGGGGGAAGGGTTCCGGGCCGGAATACAGGCCGGAACCAGAGAACTCCCCAAAGAAGCTTTTATGCATAGGACAGCTGCCACAAAGCAAGAAATTTAGGTAGCCCCCCCAAAATATGCGTAGAACTAAATTTATGTAAGGAAAAGGAGGAGAGTGCCAATTTTTTTTTTTTTTTTTTTTTTTTTATATATAAACGATTCGATGGTCGGATGTGGCCCCCTAGCTGCGACCGAAGGGAGCCGCGACTCTGCTGCACCGGGAGGGAAAGCCCACCCGTCGTCGAGTACGCAGCGTAACTCGAGCGACGGATAGGGGGCTCACACTGCGACCGAAGAGAGCCACGACTCTGCTGCACCGGAAGGAGGGGGCCTAGTCCGACCCTGAAATGGGCAAAATATGAGGCGATTGGTGGAGGGACCCTCACTGCTTCCGAAGGGAGCTTCGGCTCTGCTGCACCGGAAGGGAGGGTCTCCCTTGCGAGGTGCCTCGGATGGAGGGCTCCCACTGTGACCGAAGGGAGCCGTGACTCTGCTGCACCGGCGGGGAGAGCCCGTCCGCTGTAGAGTACGCAGCGTAACTCGGCTGACAGACGGAGGGCTCACGCTGCGACCGAAGGGAGCCACGGCCCTGCTGCACCGGAAGAGGGAGCCCAGTCCGATGCTGAATAGGCAATAAGATGAGGCGATTGATGGAGGGACCCTCGCTGCTTCCGAAGGGAGCTGCGGCTCTGCTGCACCGGAAGGGAGAGTCCCCCTTGCGAGGCGGGTTTTGTTTTATTTATTTTATTTAATTTTTTTTTTTTTTTTTTTTTTTTTTTTATATGAATAAAGACGATTGGTGGAGGGACCCTCACTGCTTCCGAAGGGAGCTGCGGCTCTGCTGCACCGGAAGGGAGAGTCCCCCTTGCGAGGTGCGTCGGATGGAGGGCCCCCACGCTACCGAAGGGAGCCGCGACTCTGCTGCACCGGGAGGGAGAGTCTGTCCGCTGCCGAGTACGCAGCGTAACTCGTGTGACAGACGGAAGGCCCCACACTGCGACCGAAGGGAGCCGCGGCCCTGCTGCACCGGGAGGGGGAGCCCATTCCGATGCTGAATGTGTAAAAATAAAGCGATTGATGGAGGGACCCCTTCTGCTTCCGAAGGGAGCTGCGGCTCTGCTGCACCGGAAGGAAGAGTCCCCCTTGCGAGGCGGGGGTTGGCGCGTCGGATGGAGGGCTCCTACTGCAACCGAAGGGGGCCGCGACTCTGCTGCACCGGGAGGGAGAGCCCATCCGCCGTCGAGTACGCAGCGTAACGTGTGACAGACGGAGGGCTCACACTGCGACCGAAGGGAGCCGCGGCCCTGCTGCACCGGAAGAGCCCCGTCCGACGCTGGATAGGCAATAAAATCGGCGATTGATGAAGGGACTCTCACTGCTTCCGAAGGGAGCTGCGGCTCTGCTGCACCGGAAGGGAGAGTCCCCCTTGAGGGGAGCGTCGGATGGAGGGCTCCCGCTGCGACCGAAGGGAGCCGCGGCCCTGCTGCACCGGAAGAGAGAGAGCCCCGTCCGACGCTGGATAGGCAATAAAATAGGCGATTGATGAAGGGACTCTCACTGCTTCCGAAGGGAGCTGCGGCTCTGCTGCACCGGAAGGGAGAGTCCCCCTTGAGGGGAGCGTCGGATGGAGGGCTCACGCTGCGACCGAAGGGAGCCGCGGCTCTGCTGCACCGGAAGGGGGAGCCCAGTCCGATGCTGAATAGGCGATAAAGATAAGGCGATTGATGGAGGGACCCTCTTCCGAAGGGAGCTGCGGCTCTGCTGCACCGGAAGAGCGAGTCCCCCTTGCGAGGCACGTCGGATGGAGGGCTCCCACTGCAACCGAAGGGAGCCGCGACTCTGCTGCACCGGCAGGGAGAGCACA
This sequence comes from Garra rufa, assembly GCF_049309525.1. Classification (NCBI taxonomy): domain Eukaryota; kingdom Metazoa; phylum Chordata; class Actinopteri; order Cypriniformes; family Cyprinidae; genus Garra; species Garra rufa. Next base: position 19,998,865 of record NC_133364.1, read on the forward strand.
TCCGCCGTCGAGTAGGCAGCGTAACCCGAATGACAGACGGAGGGCTCACGCCGTGACCGAAGGGAGCCGCGGCCCTGCTGCACCGGAAGGGGGAGCCCCGTCCGATGCTGGATAGGCAATAAAATAGGCGATTGATGGAGGGACTCTCACTTCTTCCGAAGGGAGCTGCGGCTCTGCTGCACCGGAAGGGAGAGACCCCCTTGCGAGGCGACGAGCGTCGGATGAGGGGTTCCCACTGCGACCGAAGGGAGCCACGACTCTGCTGCACCGGCAGGGGGAGCACATCCGCCGTCGAGTAGGCAGCGTAACCCGAATGACAGACGGAGGGCTCACGCCGTGACCGAAGGGAGCCGCGGCCCTGCTGCACCGGAAGGGGGAGCCCCGTCCGATGCTAAATAAGAAATTGAATTTGACGGCTGGTGGTGACAATGATTAAATTTAACATACAACGGGGTGGTTGGAGTCGACGACAAATTGAGGATACAGTGCAGATTTAGCTTGCGCGTCCCCAAATTGAAAGTAATAAAAGGGGTGTGATAAAGTTAAATTAGAGAAAGGAGGTTAAATGTCAATGTAGTAGCCTTTCGTAGTAAATCTGATGCCGTTGAATTTAGACGTTATTGTGGTTTCCGAAAATCTCCAAGCCAAAGAAATTGCTTGGAGGATAAAGTCGAGTGACGTGTCAAGGAGAGGTTTCAAGGGATGAGTTATGGGAATATGAGTTGCGAATAGTGAGGTACTGGGGTTGGTGATTGGCCCGCCTCCAGATCCAGTGCTCTGAATTTTTTGCAAGAATCTGGAACTTGATGATATTAGGCCCAGGGGGTGGTTCCAGAGCGACAGCATTCAGTGGAGTAAGTAGTGGGACTGCTGTGAATAATACCAAGGTTTAGATTGAAAAGAAGGATCAGAATGAAGATAGGGCGGTGCCATAACAGTTTGTGGAGGCAGCCTCACGCATGGATTAGCCCCTGGTTACTGATAGGGAAAAGGAGTAGCAGGAGGGTAAGAGTAAGAGGTCTTGAGCGGCCAGCGGAGGCAGCTTCACTCTAGCGTCTGCTGCAGGAGATAGAAGGAAAGGCATGGGAAATATAGGAGAAAAAGCCATGATAGCGTGCAGTGTGAGGAGTGGCCGAGTCTGGGGCGCGGCCTAGGCTTGCTGATGACCTGCTTCATCCTGATGCTTAAGAGCCAGAACTTGACCTGGAGAAAGACAACATTATTTTGAATGAAGTAGAAAGCTGTGAGGGAGAGGAGCATGGGCCGCAATTGTCAGGGAGGTAGCCTCATACTTAAATAGGGCTAGTGTCTGCTATGGGAGCTGGATGCCACTGAAAAGAAAGAGGTTATTAGTAACAGGAGGAAAAGTCTGAGATGTGTGGGCCTAAGTTGCAAACACAGACAGCCTCATGCCTCCTTCATTGGGAAGCGAGTACGGTTTGAGACATCTTGAAGAGCCTGTGTAGCCTGCACAGCAAGTGAAAGCGGCCTCGCACTAGCGTCTGCTATGGGAGCTGTAGGCCACTGAAAAGGAAAAGGGATTAGAAGTAACGGGAGGAAAACACTGAGATGTTAAGGCTTGTTGCAAGCGGAAGCAACTTCGCTTTTGTTTCGGCTGCTGTAGCTGTAGGTCACTGAAGCTTGAGATGTGCGGAAGAAAATGCTGGAGAGTCTGTGCAGCCTTTACAGCTTGCGGAGGCAGCCTTATGTTTGTTTTCGCTGTTTTAGCTTTGGGTCACGGGAAAGGGGAGTGGTTTGTGGTGCTATGATACATACCGATGTTTTACTTCTTCAAAGAGCAAACATTTCTTCTAAAACGTTGTCCGCTTTGGGTCATCATAGATACTGTGTCTATTAATTCTGAACATGGGTGCTTATAATCAAGTACATTATTTACCGTTCTGTCTATTTGTGCTGGCTGTGCGTTATGACTTTTTTATTTTTTTTATTATTTTTTTTTATTTTTATTATTATTATTATTATTATTATTATTATTATTATTATTATTATTATTAAAATATTGTGTATAGTACGAGCTCTCCTTCGCATTATTAACGTGACAGTGTGAATGTACGTTGAATAATGCGCCCAGGAATAAACATGACAAAATCATAATACAATTTGTTAAGCTTATTTCTTAAATTTATGCATCGACAGGAGAAGTATAATTTATTCTTTGGAAAAATGTGCATTTGGATATAAATGCTGTAATAATTTAACGGAGTAAATTGAGAAAACACGCTCAAATTGACCAGAGTTTGAAAACAGAAACCAGCTGGCGCTATTGAGCATATTATTTTGCAGCGGTCAGCAGCCTGAATGAACATATATATTACAAACTAGTAAAACGTGTCTTTGTTGATAACAACACTTTGAAAAACAGAAAAGGTAAGAGGCATTATTTTAAACGAGGGCATACGACAGGAGCAGACCTGTAGCGGAACAAACTTTACCTTGAGATTGTGTGTGTGTGAAAAAAGTCTAAATACCGGTAGGTTGCTATAGTTGAACTCAACAAAAATATTAATGGTTGCCTTATGATGCGCCTTAGTTGTTAGTTTGCCACTTCAAAATTGTTAATTTAAGAACACAGTTTAACGTATTTTCTATAATCTGTATCTTATTTATCTCGGAGTACAATGTGTAATTTAAAAACCAAGCTACAATACTGAAACATCACGCACAGAAAAGTTTAATAATTTCATTTGTGTTCTGGTTACGAAATGACATGAACAAATTATGCATCGCATTGTTTATCGGCTTTTAGCAACAACTGACTGCCTTTAGCGGCTTAACAAGTGGTGTAGTAATGCCTGGAGAAGTGGCCATATGCTTCATTTATGAATTTCGTTTTTAACTTTCTATTTGAACGCATTACTGGATCCTTGGACTAAAATGTTTACAGGGGTTCGCTGGTTTAAGAAACGTTTGATCGTAAAAATCTTACTAGTTTTCTTTGTAAGGTGTTGTTTTTGTAGTGATTCAAATGACTAGGGAGCGGGCGTATTAGGCGCAATCATCAAATACATTTCATAGCAAGCCGGCGCCACGGTCCTGGCTGCATTATCACTGTCTTTAGCGAATATTTACATTTATTCACATATGACTGGATGTGGTAGACTGTCATGATTTTGGCTAATGCGGAACACTAACGTTACTGAATAATGCACATCAAAAGAGATTTTAAATAGTGGGTATACGCCGTATACCGTCCACTAAACTTACCTAAAAATAATTAACAACACGGCCCGTCTCTCGCTAGCGACTGCTACGAGACCTGGTGGTCTGACTACATGAAGCGCTGCGGCCGGAAAAGGCAGCGGTGAATAGTTGAACCAAAGCGGGAAGCGAGTCGGGTTTGCTGCGGTGAGAAGTAGGGCGCGACCCAGGCTGGTCTGAGGCTTGTCGCTGCGACGCTCGAAAGCCGGGTCTCGTGCGGTACTAGTGGTGTCGAGCGAGGCGAAGTCAATCTAAGGCCGACAGATTGCAACGGATGATCCAAAAACCCCGGTACAGGTTTAGTCTTTGACTGTAATATTTTGACCAACGCCAAACCGAATGCCAAGAAACTATCGCTGGATGGAGGTAAGACGGCTGGTAATATATAGAGGATGCGCTGATTGAATGATTGGTTAAACAGGTTGCACCTGTGCCGAATGGGTTGATTATCTGATCGTGCTCCTCCTGAACCTTGTTTAATCAAACATCATTTGACTTTTGTTGTTGTTGTTGTTTTTTTACTAAATTGGAATCGAAACTGGGAATCGAAAAGGATCGGAATCGATAAGTGGAATCGGAATCGGAATCGATATAATTCAAATGATACCCAACCCTAGGTGTGTGCCTTTCTAAATCATACTCATTCAAATGAATTTGCCACAGTTTAACTCCACTAGAAGTGTAGTAACATCTAGAAGCAATATGAATGCTCCTGAGCTAAATTTCAAGTGTCCCAAAAAAAAGGGTATGAATACTTGTGCAACGGGATCTTTTCAGTTTTTTATTTGTAATAAATTTGCAAAGTTGTTACAAATCTGTTTTGTGATTTGTCGTTATGGTGTATGAGATGTAGATTGATGTGGGGAAAAAAGTAATTTAAAGCAGTTTAACATAATGCTGCCTCAAAACAAAATGTGAAAAAAATGAAGGGGTATGAATACTTTTGCAAGGCACTGTAAATGTCTGGTAACATATGGGTTACAAAGGAAAAAAGCAGCATAGAAGTTACTGAGAATCAGCCGCACACTGAACATAATTTTAAAAAGTGCAAAACAAATTTAACACAGTAAAAAATGAATATTACAACAAACTAATGTAAAGGAAGTTAGGATATTAGAAAGGTAAAAGGGTTTTCCATGAATTTTTCAATCGAAATGAATTACTAAAATATAAAAAGAAGTAAAGAAAGGAAGAAAAACAGAGAGAGAAAGAGGTTGCTCTGCAAAGAACATTGCCTGGGTTTCAGTGAAATGCTTAACTTTTCTGAGAATTGTTTCTTTTTTATAGGATGGAGCATTCCAGCTTCAATTTCCATGTGTACATGTGGACACTTAACTCCAGACTGCTGGAGGGAACAGATCGTGCGCTTTAAGAACGTGAAGTATGCACTTCGCAGAAGCATTGATCTGAGGGGACGGCTACAGTACCTTAGTCTCAATGTAGCTCTGATGTACAGTATATATAGCCTATCTATCACCCTTTTGTTATAAGAAGTGTCTTTGAGTGCGTTTAACCGCAGGAAGTGTTTACAAAATCAATTAAACATCCATGTGAGAGGATGCTGTAAATTTTGAAAGAGTAGGAATGTGTTTTTTCCAAAGAAAAAAGGGTGCAATAAAAATACAGACGTGAGCGAACGTGTATGTGAGTGTGAATTTCCTAAAACAGGCCACTCTGTCTCTCTAGGAAAAGTAAATTCGTTAATTTTGGGCAGGGTGATAGTGAACCACCCACACACGGCCTCTAGGGAACAGCAAGCTGTGTCGTATCTCTGGAAAATTCCACGAAATCTCACAATAAACCCTGCTTTTCAGCGAGCGTGACGTCACAGGGCTTGTTTATCTGAAGTTGAAAAGAGGGAAAGTCGCAGGCGTATAAATCACTATAATATACAGTTGTGGCCAAAAGTTTTGAGAATGACACAAATATTAGTTTTCACAAAGTTTGCTGCTAAACTGCTTTTAGATCTTTGTTTCAGTTGTTTCTGTGATGTACTGAAATATAATTACAAGCACTTCATACGTTTCAAAGGCTTTTATCGACAATTACATGACATTTATGCAAAGAGTCAGTATTTGCAGTGTTGGCCCTTCTTTTTCAGGACCTCTGCAATTCGACTGGACATGCTCTCAATCAACTTCTATAGCAACTCATTCTTTCATAATCACTTCTTGGAGTTTGTCAGAATTAGTGGGTTTTTGTTTGTCCACCCGCCTCTTGAGGATTGACCACAAGTTCTCAATGGGATTAAGATCTGGGGAGTTTCCAGGCCATGGACCCAAAATTTCAACGTTTTGGTCCCCGAGCCACTTAGTTATCACTTTTGCCTCATGGCACGGTGCTCCATCGTGCTGGAAAATGCATTGTTCTTCACCAAACTGTTGTTGGATTGTTGGAAGAAGTTGCTGTTGGAGGGTGTTTTGGTACCATTCTTTATTCATGGCTGTGTTTTTGGGCAAAATTGTGAGTGAGCCCACTCCCTTGGATGAGAAGCAACCCCACACATGAATGGTCTCAGGATGCTTTACTGTTGGCATGACACAGGACTGATGGTAGCGCTCACCATTTCTTCTCCGGACAAGCCTTTTTCCAGATGCCCCAAACAATCGGAATATGACTTTGCCCCAGTCCTCAGCAGTCCATTCGCCATACTTTTTGCAGAAGATCAATCTGTCCCTGATGTTTTTTTTTTGGAGAGAAGTGGCTTCTTTGCTGCCCTTCTTGACACCAGGCCATCTTCCAAAAGTCTTCACCTCACTGTGCTGCAGATGCGCTCACACCTGCCTGCTGCCATTCCTGAGCAAGCTCTGCACTGGTGGCACTCTGATCCCGCAGCTGAATCCTCTTTAGGAGACAAGTTGATTTAGGTGCAATCTTAGTAGCCACAATATCCTTGCCTGCGAAGCCATTTTTATGCAATGCAATGATGGCTGCACGCGTTTCTTTGCAGGTCACCATGGTTAACAATGGAAGAACAATGATTTCAAGCATCACCCTCGTTTTAACATGTCAAGTCTGCCATTCTAACCCATTTAGCCTGACATAATGATCTCCAGCCTTGTGCTCGTCAACATTCTCACCTGAGTTAACAAGACGATTACTGAAATGATCTCAGCAGGTCCTTTAATGACAGCAATGAAATGCAGTGGAAAGTTTTTTTCGGGATTAAGTTAATTTTCATGGCAAAGAAGGACTATGCAATTCATCTGATCACTCTTCATAACATTCTGGAGTATATGCAAATTGCTATTATAAAAACTTAAGCAGCAACTATTCCAATTTCCAAATATTTATGTAATTCTCAAAACTTTTGGCCACGACTGTACAATATAAAGCAGGGAATTTCACATCTAACCTCATATAAACCCGCAGGATACCATCACAATGTGACATTAATGTTCCTGTTTCCTCTTGAAGAGAGATGGGAACATTAGAGGAGGGTTCACTGAGGACATTTAGGCTTATTACAGGTGCAGCATAATTTTTCATCATTACTATTAATCTTTTTTTTAAATAAAACAGTCTGACTTTAGTGGTTTGATGTGATTGGTTTACTCTGAGGTTGTATTTTTCATCCATTCAAATGGGATTTCAGTACATTCCAGTTTTTATCAGGCTTGAAATGTTCCATCTCATTCCTTATAAACGCAACTCTGCTGCCCAAGGATGGAATTCCAGTTGGATAACTGGATGTGCTCTAAGCTGAAAATACTGCAGACTGAAAGATAAGATTACACCTCTTTCCAGTGGAAACGTCCGGTCGAAAATATTTGGCTTATGCGTGTACATAAGAAACAGAAACAGAATGGAATGAATAATTGATTTAAGTTTACTCAAGAAAATACATCCTTTATAAACACAGACCAGGGGTGCGTTTCCCAAAAGCAATTATGGTCGCAAGTTCCGTCATTACCAATAGAGTTCAATAGAAGTAACGACCATAGTTATCTAACAATGATTTTGGGGAGAAAAAAATGCTTGCAAAAAAAAATTGTATTGTGTTTTGTATCATAATTTTATTATTATTTTTTTCAGAATTGTGTGATACAAGCTCTTAATTCTGACCTTTTTTTCTCAGAATTGCGTGATACAAACTGGCAATTCTGACTTTTTTCCTTAATATTACAAGATACAAACCTGCAATTCTGACGTTTTTTTCTCTGAATTGCATGATATAAACTCGTAATTCTGATCTTTTTTTTCAGAATTGTGATACAAACTAGCAGTTCTGTATTTTCTCAGAATTACATGATACAAACTCGCAATTCCGACTTTTTTCCTCAAAAATTCCGAGACACAAACTTTCAATTTGGACTTTTTTCTCAGAACTGTGTGATACTAACTCGCAATTCCGACATTTTTTCTTAGAATTGTGTGATATGAACTCGCAATTAATTTTTTTGTCTCAGAATTGCATGATACAAACTCGCAATTTTGAATTTATTTCTCAGAATTAGATAATATAAAATCGTAATTCTGATTTTTTTCCTCAGAATTGCGTGATACTAACTCACAATTCTGACATTTTTTCTTAGAATTGCGTGATACAAACTCACAATTACGACTTTTTGTCTCAGAATTGTGTGCTATGAACTCACAATTTAGATTTTTTCCCCTCAGTATCGCATGATATAAACTCGCATTTCCGTCTTTTTTCCTCAGAATTGTGATACAATCTCTCAATTCTGACTTTTTTCTCACTTACATGATATAAAATCGTAATTCAGACTTTTTTCCTCAGAATTGCGTGATACTAACACAATTCCGACCTTTTTTCTTAGAATTGCATAATATAAACTCGCAATTTAGACTTTTTTTCTCAGAATTGCATGATACTAACTCACAATTCTGACCTTTTTTCTCAGAATTGTGAGATATAAACTCGCAAATCTGATGTTTTTCTCAGAATTGTGATGTAAATTTGCAATTCCAACTTTTTTCTTAGAATTACATGATCTAAACTCGCATTTCTGACTTTTTTCCTCAGAATTGTGTGATATAAACTCACCATTTTGACTTCTTCTCAGAATTGCATGATACAAACTCACAATTCCAACTTTTTTCTCAGAATTACATGATATGAACTCGTAATTCAGACTTTTTTACCCAGAATTGTGTGATACTAACTTACAATTCCGACCTTTTTTCTCAGAATTGTGTGATATTAACTCACAAATTTGACGTTTTTCTCAGAATTGCGTGATACAAATTCGCAATTCCAACTTTTTTCTCAGAATTGCATGATACAAACTCACAATTCCAACTTTTTTAAATCAGAATTACATAATATAAAATCGCATTTCCAACTTTTTTCCTCAGAATTGCGTGATATAAACTTTTTTAGAAACATTTTTCTCAGAATTGCATGATATAAATTCGCATTTCCAACTTTTTTTTCTCAGAATTTCATGATATAAACTTGCAGTTCTGACTTTTTTCTTGGAATTGCATGATACAGACTCGTAATTCTAACTTTCTGCCTCAGAATTGCGTGATATAAATTCACAAATTTGAATTTTTATATCATGAAATTCTGAGAAAAAAAGTTGGAATTGCAAGTTTATATCATGCAGTTCTGAGGAAAAAAAATTCTAATTTGTGAATTTATATAATTTTTCTTAGAATTGCATGACACAAACTCAGAATTCCAACATTTTTTCTTACCATTACATAATATAAACTCGCATTTCTATCTTTTTCCCTCAGAATTGCATGATATAAATTCGCATTTCCAACTTTTTTTCTCAGAATTATGATATAAGCTCTTAATTCTTAGAAAATCTTAGTGTTTTCCCCCCTCAGAACTGAACATTATAACTCGCAATTGTGAGAAAAAGAATTGTAACAATACATTTTTTTATCACGCAATTCTGAGAAAAAAGTCTGAATCATGAGTTTATATCTCACAATTCTGACTTCATTTCCTAGAACTGTTTGTTTATATCTTACAATTCTGACTTCATAACTCTCGATTGCGAGTTTATATTGACAATTCTGAGAAAAAGTCATAATTATGAGATGTAAACTCGCAATTGCAAGAAAAAGTCTGAATTGTGGGATAAAACGTCGCAATTAACTTTTTTTATTCTTTCTTCAGTGGCATTCAGTGGTATTCAGTGAAAATACGGGCAGGGAAAGTACAAATCTGAACTGACTGGGCCAGCACAAAAGCATTTATTATGGTTAGTTATTTTTCATATGACTGACACAATCAGTTGAAGCCATTAATCCAGTTCCATATAAATCAAAGTGGCAGCAATGCGGGCAGACACGAAATCTCTCTGTTGTCGGACTTAAGACAAGCAACTTGATATAGATGGTTTTGTGTTATGAAGTGGCTCAAAATGTTCTAATGGAGCATAAATCTAAGACCTATTAATTGTCTTTAATAGACCCCATGTGTAAGCTTTGGCTTTGGGCACATGAAAAGAAAAATGATCTTGTGTGGCCAAATTGGCTGTGGATGCTCAGCATCTGATCTCTATAACCTCCCAATCATCTCCAAACAACTGCACCAATATAAGAGTGTCATCTCTGTTCATCAATACAAAACATTCCTAACAGATGCAGCACATCAAGGAATCAGCCCGAGTGTAGAGGCCAGCTGGAACGGCCGAGCGCTGCAGACCGCTTCCACATTCTGACAGGAAGACTTTCCTCAAGCCAACGTTCCTGGAAATCAGACTGTACTAGAGATGGGTGGAGGGAACGGAGGAGGAGAGTTGATGTGATATTCCAACACAAACAAGTGAACAGCACTGTGCTGGCTTGTTTCAAAAGCAATTTATTAAAAGCGCCTTCCTCCGTCCGTCCGTGGGCGAGGCAGAGAGGCATCAAATCGCATGAGGAGAAGAGTCTGGCTTAGCCGACGCTAATGTGATTGTTACTAGGAACAATCTTGCTTGTTTTGATAAATTAACTTGCTTATATGGTTTTTATCAGTAACTGACATTTCATTTTCATTTTCCTAAAATGACGACCAATTCATTGAATGTATTTTTTGGCATGTAGTTGAACTGATTTCTTCAGTAAGCTTACCGTAACTACATTATGTCTATCTTTATTATTTACAACAAAATATTTCTATTTCAGATAAATAATAGACACTATAATGGCTGCTTAAAATTCAGCTTTGCATTCATACAGAAAAGCTATTTACATTGTTATAATATACAGCTGTGACTATGGACCACAAAACCAGTCTTAAGTAGCACGGTATATTTGTAGCAATAGGGAAAAAATACATTGTATGGGTCAAAATTATGCCAAAAATCATTAGGATATTAAGTAAAGATCATGTTCTGTGAAGATACTTTGTAGATTCTCTACCATAAATATATCAAAACATACTTTTTGATTAGTAATAGCATTGCTAAGAACTTTATTTGGACAACTTTAAAGGTGATTTCTCAGTTTTGTTTTGGCACCCTCAGATTCCAGATTTTCAAATAGTTGTATCTCGGCTAAACATTGTCTTTTCCTAACAAACCATACATCAAAGCTTATTTATTCAGCTTTCAGATTGTCTTAATTTCATAAAATTGACTCTTATGACTGGTTTTGTGGTTCAGGGTCACATATGAAGCCTTGGTGAGTTTAAGAATACCTACATAAGAAAACATAAAAATACTTATCAACCCCAAACTTTTGAAAAGTAGTGTAGCCTATATTAATCATTATCATTGTAGAAAAGGGGGCTTTAAAAATATACAGAATCATTTGCATGGACTTTCAACAGCCATATAGCACACAAAAGACACAATTCTGAAACAGAAACAGGATTGTATGTGAATGTTTTACCATATGCATGCCATATGCCGTCAGATAATATTATGCTCTGGAAATCTACTTTAGTTCTCAAGCTTTTTTATAGTCTTTGTGGGTGCCATTGGCATACATTGTAAAAGTAAACACGTACAGAACGGTGCAAAAGCTCTTGAGATGAATCGGCAGCTGCTGAGTATTAAAGAGGGTGACTAACAATGTATAAGGGATTGACCTGAAGATATAAGACACACACACAAGTGCAGCTGTGCAAATAACAGATATACAGTCATCTTGGTCTGAGCACTAGTCTGGTGGACACATTTTAGTGATCAGGTAGACCAGTGTTTCTCAACTTTCTCGACATTTGAAAAATGTCTTCTAGGTTTGTTCTGAAAAACAATGCTACATGAAAACAATGAAAAAGTAACTAAGTTTGAAAGTTTGATTTAGTTTTAGTCATAGTCTTTGGACTAAATTGCCATTTAGTCATATTAGTCATCTGAATATTTTTAGCCTTAGTCTAGTTTTATTTGACTAAATCTACAGTAGATTTAGTCGACTAAAATCTAATGGGTTTAGTTACAGTGTAATGCATTTATTGAGCATTTCTCTAAAATTTCCAAACTCATTATATATTCCTGGAGAAATCATCTAGTAACCTGGTAATAAGATGATATTAAGGCTTGAACATGCAATATAGACAAACCAAGAACATGGTCCTCTTTTCAATGAAATACCAATTGTTAAAAATAAAGGTTATTTATTGGCATTAGAAGGTTCCATGAAGAACCTTGAACAGCCATGGAACTTTTCAAATGCAGAAAAAGTTCTTTATAGTAGAAAAAGGTTCTTTAGATTTTGCAAATGTTCTTCAAAATGGTTCTTTTAAGAACTGTTCACTGAAAGGTTCTTTTACATGAATATTCGTCTAAATTAACAATTTAGACATCATTTTGTGTGTATAAAGTGATCTTTCTCATTGTAACGCTTTCTAAATTTATATGTCTGCTCTTCTCTTACTCACAGAGGATGAGTTTTTTTTTTACGTTTTATGAAACATACAGCAAGTGTATGAAAACTTATGATCATATTGTTGCAGTTCAAATGTGTGCTTCTGCCCCCCGATTCGTTCTGACTGGAAGTCTTCCCAATCATCCCTTCTTAACATGTTCATCTTGTTTTTATTCGTTGATGAAAATGTCAATAGATTTTCATCACTGTTTTTGTCATTCAGAAAGCATTTTTATTTCATTATCGTCTCGTTTTCGTCTGTAAAAAATGTAATTGTTAAAAATTTATTCAAATTACTGGTTTGGAAAACTAGGATAATTAATAATTAGTAATTAAAAATGTTATTTACATATAGTATTAGCAACAGAGCTGGGTAGATTACTTACAAATTGTAATCCGTTACTGATTCCAGATTACATGACAAAAATTGTAGTCAGTTACGTAATCTGTTACATTACACATTTTAGGTAATCTAATCAGATTACTCTTGGATTACTTTTAGATTTCTTTTGACTTAACTTGTTTATCACATTAATTTAAATAGGATTATCTTGTACCATAATGACGTAAAAAAGGCAAAGAGCAAGAAAATATGTTCCATTCATTGTAATTTACAACATGAAGTTTAATGAAAAGCTAACAATTAATTAAATCATAAAAAAGAAATCATTTTAAAACAAAGTGCCTTTCAAGGGTATTTCTGTAGTCTTTGTTTTAAAATAACAATTAAAATAAAACACTTACTAAAAAAGATGAAATATTTTGATTTACCTGCATGCCATGTGACCATTTACATGACATCGAAGAAACTGAACATGCAAATGTGACACTTATTTATTGAAATATTTATTTTAAAATCTCAGGGGTACTGAAAGTAAAGAATATACTTAAAGTATATTTGGTGAATAAGGTTTAGATGACAAACAGTTTTGGAATGCCTGCATTACATGTAAATAAGAAATAATGTTGAATATATGCATTTTAATGAGTTTGAAAGACAAAAGCTTTCCGAAGACAATAATACATGGTTAAAAAACCTACAGCGTGATAATTTAGTAGTTGATGCAATGTTGAAACCCTTCGTAAACCTGAAATTATTTTTGTAAATCCATTGGTCAAATGCTGTGTCACCACCTGACTAATGACTTGTCTATGTGTGAATGTCAACAAAACTGGACAGTCTGAATGTTTTTTTTAGCTTTTATTTACATTTGAACAAAAAGTGGCATGTCCAAAATTATTCATGCCCTTTGCAAACTGTCACAGTCTATGGGAAAATCCAAAGTTCTATACCATTCCAAATAGTCCAAGCTGTTCTAAAGCATCCTAATTACCCTGATTCATTGGGAACAGCTGGTTTAATCAACTCAACAGGTATGAATAATTTCGGACATGCCACTTTTTGTTCAAATGTAAGTAAAAGCTGACAAATATTTTTTTCCACAATGATGCCTCTTGTACATCGTCTTATTATCTTTTGGGAGAAGCCAGTGTAATTTCAGGTCAAAAAAACTTGCTGGTTGAATAAAAGTAACTTTAAGTCAGAATTTGCCAGGGGTATGAATAATTTATGACATATTAAAAGACTTTACTTTCACCCCAAATACTAATTAGTTGTAATTCTACATTTTGTTTTAAATCAGCCACTATCCTAGGTTTTGTCCATTTGTCAGTAAGAATGTTTCATTAATTTAAAACACACTAAAATTTAATAAGCTCCCTCATTCTTTTATATATTTTAAAATGTACAACTCAGAATAAGCATGTTGTTTGAATTTTTACATAAATACTGTGTTATAATGACAATGTAACATTATTTCAACTAAATTTTGAGTTTTTTTTCCTTATTTGAAACCTTAAAAGTAGACACTTTACTTACATTAAATGTGCTTTCTATGGATATAAAATATATATTTATTTATCAAATATATATTTTTGTGGACATCCTCACTTTTTTGACCCACATATATAGTTTTTTTATTGAGTATTAGATTATTAGAAATATACGTTTGCATTTTTGTCAGTTCTTCGTCCGAAACTGGTAAAGCAAAGAACAAAATAACTACAAAAAAAAATATGATGTTTGGTAAGGAAAGCTTCCACAATGACTCACAACTGCACTAACAAGCAGTCACCAAGGGTTCATGCTAACTTCTGCTATAATGGAAGCCAGTTGTGATAAATTCGTCTTAGAGGCCTGCCACAGAACATTTAGCCTTGTAAACAACTTAAAATTCAAAAACCTTTCAGCATCAGGTACGATAATTCCCAGAACCCGTAAGCGAAGGCTTAAGGAATCATTTGCATAATTTTCCTTAAAGCGAGCATCTCATAAATAAACATGCAAATACGCAGACTCGCAGGTGTGCAAATGGACTTGAAAACGAGGATATTGTCTCCCTACTTGATTGATCTCCATTCAAAAGCAGGTAATAAGATCATAAAAAGCGTGCTTTGTTCAATTCAAGCAGAACACGCGTCTCGTTTATTAATGTGTCCGTGACACTGCAGATTCAGGGCCTGTCACCACCACGGAGAATGAAAGCGAGTTGAATGAAAAACACGTTCCCATGCCAACCGAATGACATCATTGATGTCAAGATCCAAATTCATAGTGACATGAATATTAATAATACGACCAGCGGATGACAATAAAAGCGCCACAAAGCGGCACAATCGTCAGTACGAACCCCCCCCCGACGAAACCTATTAAGCTAAGAAGAGCTTAAAATTAAAGCGAGTACTTAAGTGTGAAGAATGTTTGCTCAGAGTAGCGCTCGTCCTCGACTTCCTAGAAACTTGCAAGCATGCTTGTTTTTTTTTCCTCTCCGTTTCTTTTATGCTTTCGCTCAAACCCCACTCCATCCCCCAATTTATTACCATCTGAACCACAGTAAGTCAATAAAATCTTCAGCTCAGTAACTGGAGACAGGAGGGAGAGGGAGAGCAGCCAACAAACGGCTTTGATTATATTTTTCCTAGAAAGGAGGATGCTCGGCGAGAGTGCTGGGCCGCAGCGCTAGTGCCAGGAATTAATGCAGCTTTCATGGAAAACCAGGGCAGCGCACCAAGCTGGCCCGGCCTTGAGAGACTCAAAACACAACTTCAGCCCTTTTTTTTCTTTTTTATACCTCGCTCTCCTTCTGTTTTGCTTTTTACGTCTTGTTTTTCTAGGAGGGAAGGGGTTGGGTTTTTTTCAAAGGTGTTGGGGTTCACTTGACTGACTAAAAAGGGGGGATGCGGAGCGTCAATGTAGGGTTGTTAGTGGGTGTTCCGTCCTCTCGAGGGAAAACAACAAAAAGCAGATAATAAGCCACCTTTCAGCAAAACAGCAGCTGAAATATACGTAGTGCACACAGAGAACTCCTTTGTTTTCAGCCGAAACCAGACTGCTGTGGATGTAAATATGGCATTTCACAGACTGTAAATATGCAAAACATTAGCTTACAAATCGTATGGAAATTTGCTATGCTGTAGATGCATTTGCTGTAGGTTCTCTGCTAGAATTAGTAACAGTGGGTTTAGTGTTAGGGATTAGAGGAAGGGCAATTAAACCACTTGTTATTTAACCCTCGGGTCTGATACGGTGGATGTAATGGCTTGACCTCCAGCTTTCATAACCTCATCTCAATTAAAAAATGAATGGTTTCATTATGAGACAGAGAGTGAAATCAGGTGAAACAGAGAGGGAATGTGAGGGAACAGAAACACGTCTTTACAGTCAAATCAAAATTTATTCATACACCTTCTCTCATTATCACAGTTTATTTGTTATAGTTTAGAAAATGGTCATAAAATGTGACAAGAACTCCGAGTAAAACTGTGTCAGAACAAATTTTCTTCTGATAATGTCATATAACTTTGATGGAAAGGTATGTAATGGATTGCAATCAACCAAAAAGGCAGACAACTGTTAGTATGCCTAATTTTGTTCAGTCTGTGGCATAAAAAGGTTGCATTAGTAATTAAAGAAAAAACACTTAAGCAAAACATGGTCAGGGTCAAGTGTCTGAATAATTTTGGTCCCACATTTTTATCACTTTTATTGAAAGTCCATTGTATGAAGATTTTTTGGGCATAATATGTCACAGTTTACTTTGTTTTGCTATCATCACTTACATAAATGAACTATAGTGTCCTGCACCCACTAGTAAAAAAATATCAAAAATGATATCTGGTGTCTGACTAATTTTTGGTTTGACTGTACATGCAGTGCAAATGGCTCAGAATAATGTTAGAAGTAAATGTTCTTTATATATTTTATTTTGTAATTATTTATATATAATAAATTATATTAGTGAAATAAATATAAAACTAAAAGCTACACAATACAGTTACAACACAACTATGTTAACGTCTATTCTATTTTATTAAAATTGTTTACAATAGTATTTATATGTCATATATCTGTGCTTTCGCACATGTGAGACATGTCCCCCTCAATGTCTAGAGACATTTGTCCAAAAAGTGTAGGTTTAACCTTTATCCACCTTATTTTCCAAGACGGATGTAATGTGACATATTTTCTTTGAATGTGCAAGACTTACGATTCATAAGGAGCTGTATATAAATAAATAGAAGATTAACACTTAAGTGCAGCAGGCTATATAAATCAATGTTTTTATAATGTAAAAAACAAAACTGACACTAGAAGCCTTACACATTTAAGTTACAAAAGGCTGCACCCACTTACAGTAAAACCAAAAATTATTCAGACACTAGATATAATTTTTTTATATTTTATTTACTAGTGAGTGCAGGACACCATAGATCATTTATGTAAGTAAGGATAGCAAAATAAAGTAACATATTATACCCAAAAATTCTTCATAAACCAGTAAAATGAATAAAAAGTTGGGACCAAGAATTTGATTTGACATTTTGACCTGACCAAGTGACCATGTTTTGTTATGTACCTTTCTATAAAGGTTTTCTGACATTATCAAGATAAATTATATATATATTCTGACACAGTTTAACTCTTGAGTTCTTGCCATGTTTTATTACCAGTTTCTAAACTATAATGAATGAACTGTTGAAGCTCGCTGAATAAATTGGTTTTACTGTATGTTAACAAAAAGGTTCACACACACATTTTTATTTTTGTGTGTACATGGAATTTCTATGTAATAAGGATTAAATGTCCCTCAATACCAGTAAATATTAAACTTTTTGGTCCCCATGAGAAAACAAGCTTATAAATCATACACAATATCTAAAACAGCAGAAGGTTTTGTGTGAGGGGCAGGTTTAGGAGTACTCTTAGGGGGGAAAAATACAGTTTGTACAGTATAAATAACATTACGCCTATAGAATGTCCTCATAAAACATGGAAACCAGTATGTGTGTGTGTGTGTGTGTGTGTGTGTAGTCATTGAGAAGATTTGTATTTTATTGTATTTTTTTAGTTTTAGCTAACTAGTTAGTTAGTTAGTGAAATAATGATGTTTTCTATTCCCTAAACCTCACACAAAACGTTCATGCATGTTTTGTTTATCATTTCATTACATTTTGGGGAGACATGACTCCCACACATATACTTAGCTATCCAAATAAAGACATTTAGGGGAATTTGTGCTTACTTGTAACTACTTATTCTTTGTTTGTATTATTTATGAATCGTTTTTTTTTTTTTTTTTTCAATTAAAGATAGCCCAACGGGATGTCTGTCAGATATAGCTCAAACGACAGCCAAGTAAACAAGCACATGCGCGCTTACACACGCAGGAGTCAGGACTCACCTGTGAAGGACGGAGGAGGAGACTCGTTGTCTTCATCACACAGTCGCAGTAATTTGTCTTTGATCCAGGGAAAATCTTTGGCTAATGACTGAATAAAGTGATGGAAGGCGCGCTCGCCCCGCGTGGGCAGGATATCCAGCAGCTTTAGCATTTTTTTCCTATTTGACGACTCAGAGTGAATCTCTTCTAAATGACTCTCTGTTAAGATGTCCTCCTGGTATAAATACTGTATGATCATGTCGTCGACTAAAAGCTCCTCGGAGAGAAAAAGCCGCTGAGATCGAAGCAGTTTCTTGTGTTTCGGGTCCATATTTGAACCCGATGACCGAGTAAAAACACAGATTGTTAGCCTGACTGAACTGAAGAGCGTACTACAACAGCCGGGAAAACGGCGAATTCTTCGTTGCCAGACCCATAATTAGTGGTAAATGCACTTAGAGTGATGTTTGTGGATATATAATCACATACATATCACAAGTTTTGTATAATACATTGTGTATTACACATTACTTTTCCGCGTCATGTCGCATTTATTTCTACCGGCTGGAAACGAAGCGCAGGAGGAACTATTTTTTGGCACCAACTTTGTTCTCGCGCGTGTGTGTGTGTGTGTGTGTGTGTGTAAATAAATTCGGTTATTTAGCTTATCATTGTGCTGAAATAACGATTAAAAACTAAAACACCCTGAGAAATTGTATTATAAACATAATAAAGCTGCTTTTATGCTTTTTAGACGAACTCCCATACAGAAACCCTTAATATAAAGCTGGATAGTCGAGTAATAGCCTACATTCAGTTCAATAATTCAATAATAAATACTTATTTTATTATTACACCGCATTTATATAAATATTTGAAATATTTTCAAATATTTTACAGACATAGTTTATTCTGGTACAATCACTGTGTCTTTTCTCTCTTTCCTGTATCATTATGTAAAGTAAGTGAAATTGGCAGCACTAAATGTAAACAATGCCACCAAACAGAACGAAACTTGAATATTTTGCTGATTATTTCTGCTGAAATTGCCAGTTATTGTCATGTTTTAGGGCTGTAGTAATCAGTACCAGGAAAACATTTGGAGTAGGCCTAGGCTACTATAGACTGCCAAAAGTTATAACAATTCAAGGACAAGAGTGCAAAAAACAGTCTGAGGAACCAAAGGCATTTGTGGTTGGCCAAACTGAACCAGGATTTCCAGGGCAAGAATCTTTGTGTTTCTTATCATTTCGGGTCAAGTAGGTGAAATATTAGGCTAATACCTTAATTAATTGGTAACTACTCCTCGTACATATCTTTACCACCTATTAACTTTAGTTTGTCAAAATATTGCACCCTTTCCTGCACTAAGTCCTTCTCTATATGATTTAGCAGCTTTCAGCTTTTTTCAATGGTTTAGACAGCATAAATTAGCAGAACAACGTATTCAGTAGTACATTAACCGTGCAATCCATGCTGTTTTTACATCCGAGTATCGCCAATATGGCCACCCCTGGTGAAAAACACAGCTAAAACCAGCCTAGGCTGGTCGTAGCTGGTCAGCAGGCTGACTGTCTGTTGTATATATGTGACCCTGGACCTCAAAATGAGGGTCAATATTTTGAAATTGAGATTTATCAATCATCTGAAAGTCAAAAATAAGCTATAAATAGGCTTTCCATTCATGTATGGTTTGTTAGGGTGGGACAATATTTGACAGAGATAAAACTATTTGAAAATCTGAAATCTGAGGCTGCAAAAAAGGTAAATCACCTTTAAAGTTGTGCAGATGAAATTCTTAGCAATGCATATTACTAATCAAAAATTATGTTTTAATATATTTATGGTAGTAAATTTATTAAATATCTTCATGGAACATGATACTTAATATCCTAATGATTTTTGGCATAAAAGAAAAATCAATAATATTGACCCATACAATTTTTAGTATTTGTAGCTATTGCTACTATACAGTGTTACTACTGATTTTGTTGTCCAAGGTCACATCTATATTTCATGTCCTCATGATGTTCGGTTAAACCACTTGTTTGAAATGCTAAGCTGTCTTTTCCCCATAAAGTGGCTTTAGTCTTTGTAACACTAGTTATGATTTTGTAGAGCAACAGTTGTTCCAGGAAGAGCGGATTATTTAAATTTCATGGCATTTATGAGCTGCAAGAAGTTGGATGTATCTATGTAAATCCCCCTTATTATTATTTGCATGTATAATCCCAAGGGCCCATACGGTCATTGCTTTTGTGCAGCACTCAACCCCGTGTCCTCACGCAAATAATGCCCTATATGTTTTGTTCACTACATTTATGGCTTCTTATACAACCATACATAAGGCCTGCCTTACCATCAAGCACGTTTTACACTAAGCCTTTTAAAATCTGTTAGCAGGGATTTTCCCTTCAGAGAATCCATTATTTTTGAGGATTATGGACTTCAAACTAAATTGGAAGCATCTACAGGGCTGCTTAAGGACACGGATATTTGCATAAAGTTGTACAGCATGTTTTTTTTTTTTTTTTTTTTTTTTTTGTTTATTTAATTAATCAAACCTATTGTTTTGTCATTTAATAATCTGATCTGTTTTATAATTATCGCTCTGAGCTCTAAATGGTGTGTTGTGTTTCTGCATGTGGCGCCGCACCTGCCTCAAATTTGAATGAACAGTTTGATATTATCTGGTCTATGATAATGCCATGATGATACAGAAAGTGTCACATGTGTTTTTGTCAAGCATGCTTTGCAATGCAAACATGCATCAGGCAGTGTTTTAATCAGATGTACAGTTGAGCATGAAGACTTTAAGCTGCTGAATTGTTTTCTGTGCATGGGATATGAGGTGAGAGTTCAATAGCCCTCGCCCCTGAACTGACCTTTCAAATCCTGTTTACTTGACCGCATGAGCTGTTAAGATGTTCACCAAGCCGGTGTCAAGTCCGGTCATGTAAAGATATGTGAGCTCCAGAAGATTCCAGTTCAGGTCCTCCTGCCCTCCTGTCAACATATATGTATAAATCTGAATATTTCTACTTTTAATTAAAAAAAAAAAATCTTAATATTCCCTGTTGTTTGAATCATTTTTTCTGAAATTGCATTAAACTATGTTTAATTTCATGTTTTGTCTTCCATAGTGTTGAAAAAATACCATTGAAGTCAGATGGGATTAGAAACTGTTGGATTACATTCTTCAAAATATCATACAGCTTTAGGGTAAGTAAATGATGACACAATTTAAATTTTTGTGTGAACTATGCATTTAAAAACATATTATTCCCTAGAACACAGCCACTGATTTCTAAAGGCTCAGATATGGTTTTCAGATTCAACAAAATAGGAATAACATGCTTTAGGGGATAATGAAAATAAGTTTGCTGATGTTATGACTTGCTGAAAGCCAATGCTTAAATGTGTTTGTGACTGCAGAAACTGTGACGGTGCACTTGTGGGGTCAATTACATCCAATTTCCATGTAAAATCCAATGAAGTTTAGATTACCTGGAAACCAGCGCTATCTCCACGTTATCTTTGACTAAACAGCTCTTTTGTGCTGTGACAAGGAGAACTCCTGCTTTTAGCAGCTCTTTCTTGGGAACAGTGTCAATATTTAACAGAGAAATAGTCACTTTCTTGCGCTGATCGGGTAGACCGTTGCCTCTCGAGGAAACGTCTGCAAACATACAGCCTTTGTACACACAATTCTCTCTGAAAATCCCTGGAAAATACGGAGTGACTCAGAATGTTTCTCAGAATTTCCATGCTTTGGTGAAAGAAAAAAAAAAACACGAAGGGGGACAAGAAAAGCTGTAGAAATGGAAAACGGACTGGGCAAATTGGGAGTTAAACTTTCCAAATCAGGTGGCAAAGAGAAAACACTTTTAAGAGAAACGTTTAAAAATGTTCACAACAAAAATGCTTATGAAGGGCTAGCATACATGAAATCGTGAATCTTTCTATTAACTGAACAAGCAAACAAATGATTTCCAAACAAACACCAAAGAGTGTATTTAGGATTATCTGTATATTTTTCCGATTTGGGTTTACTAAAGGTTTGAGAGGTTGCCAGGTTGTGGGTGTGTGACCTTGATGATGGGTGTTAGTATCAGTTCTGCACATGATTGGCTCATTTAGGGGCAGAAATAAAAGCAACCCAGGCTCATGAAAATATGTGCCTTTATATACATTTCTGCAACACTGTTATTACATACCGTACTGCATGTTTCACAGCGGTTTCAAAGTGAAATGTCCAGACAGCGGTGCTAAAACTTATTTTCTTATGTTAGTACAGACACGTATTGCTGCGTTTTTATGACACTGCTTGAGGTACATATTGCGGCTCTTTAGAATTCAAATATCCGTAGAGTGTCGCTAAAATTGAATGCTGTATCTTTCTGGAAAATCCCCTACACCAAACCCAACCTTAAACCTAATCGACAGTGTTAACAAATGCAAAAGATTGTTGATGCAGCCATGCCTTTTCAGCTTCCTTATCGTTGGATTTGAGCTGGTTTGTCGGAACCGTACTTTCACGAGGTTCGTAACAGAGATGATAAAATAGTTTTGAAGTCAAAACATAATATTCTACAAGTAATTTTGTGAAAATTAGGCTTTATTAATCAAAGCTCTGTACCTGTAAATCTACTTGTGTGTGAAAAGGAATAAAATTGTCTGAGTTTTACTGGAAACTACACTGTAAAAAGTTTTCACCACTTTCAACTTAAGAACTTAAGTTTAGCAGCTGCCTTAAAATGTTAAGTTAAACCAACTTAAGTCATTTAAACTCACAAGTTAAATCAACTAATTTTGATTGTAATAAGTTCAAATGACTTGTAGTTTTAAGCTGATTTAACTTAAAAACTCAAGGCAGCTGCTGAACTTAGGTTTTTAAGTTGAATCTGGTGAAAACGTTTTACAGTGTACAGTGATTCGTACACATAGGTACGTTTATTCAGCTTTAAAGAAATGTATACAGAGGCATGTATTTTCAATGAGCCAATGTTGCAACCAAGAGTGATCAGACAATAACAAAAAGACACAGAACAAGAATTAAAGCTATGCTTGCTTTTATTTCTCACTTTTTGAGAGACAATCCATTCACCCTGATGCAGCACAATGTTGTAAAATGATAGTAGTGGAATTTTGTAGTGGCAAAAAGACCATATCAGACTTACTACCCTAGATATACCATGTCCTCAAGGAAGACGACGCATAAAAGTGACAATAGTATACTGGATCTGAGAGATATTGGCGGAATTAACTTTTGTGCTGATCTGAGATCAGCTTCCCAAATTAAATTAAGTCATATTAAACAGGGAACTTCTTAATTTAAAAGTAATGGCAAAATCAAGTCACCAATCTGTAATCATTTTCAGCACAGTGCTTTTGAGATAATACTATTCGAATGCTTTAACTGAAAGACTAAGCGTAGAGAGAAAATACAGGAATTTAGCACCCAAGCACAATGTTGAATAGAATACATTGAGCGCCCCATTCTCGAAGGATAAAATTATGTATGTTTCATTAAACCAAAATAGAAAG
Organism: Garra rufa; assembly: GCF_049309525.1. Classification (NCBI taxonomy): domain Eukaryota; kingdom Metazoa; phylum Chordata; class Actinopteri; order Cypriniformes; family Cyprinidae; genus Garra; species Garra rufa. The sequence continues at coordinate 20,022,129 of NC_133364.1, forward strand.
GAGGTCAGATTAGTGAGGAACTTCACAGGAAAATCCAATTTTTCTTATAATCTCTCCACAAATAGCAATGAGGAGAGAATAAAAAGCTTCTGACCTAGTACGTCCTTTTTTTTGGTCTGTCTCCAAAATTACGATTCAGTATAGAATCAAATATTCTCCAAATACAACCAATCAGCATGCAGGTTTACCACGACGCCCTCCTGAGGTAGGGTTAACACAGGCCAATTCTTGTTGACCATATGCAACAAAAGCTGAAACAAACCATGCTGCTAAATTACCTCTTGGTTCAGAATGTGCAATAAAATACTAAGCCGGTTGTATATTTTATTTGCAAACGTACGCACCCTTAAAGTCTGGGGAATGGCGAGGACCTGTTTAAAGCAAGTTTGAGGTTTTATATATACATTGCCATTCAAAAAGTTAGTATGTTTTTGAAAAAAAGTCTCTTATGCTCAGCAAGGCTGCATTAATTTGATCAAAAATACACCAAAAAAGTAATGTCCAAATGCTCTAAATGTAAATGATTAGGATATTAAGTAAAGATCATGGTCCATGAAGATATTTAGTAAATTTCCTACTGTAAATACATCAAAACTTAATTTTTGATAGTAATATGCATTGAACTTCATTTGGACAACTTTAAGGTGATTTTCTCAATATTTTGATTTTATCTGCACCCCGGTTGTATCTCGACCAAATATTGTCCTATCATAACATTATTTATTCAGCGTTCAAATGATGTATAAATCTCAATTTCAAAACAAGTTGACCCTTACGACTGGTTTTGTGGCCCAGGGTCACATTACATATTAAAATGTAATTCGTTTTTGTGGTAAGGTGAATTTTCAGCAGCCATTAGGCCCTACTCCAGATTTCAGAGTCACGTGATCCTTCAGAAATCATTCACGTTTGATCAATTTAATGTGTTCTTGCTGAATAAAAGTATTAATCAATCTAACTCCAAACTTTTGAATGGTAGTGCATGTTTTATCAGTTTTGCTTCAAATTGACTGTGTATAAAATTTTTCAGTAGGTATTACGTTATCACGTTGACACGTATTGGGATTTACAGTATATCATATCACAAGGTACCTGCCAGTTCCCAGCAGTTCCTTGGGCAACCATGACATCAAATGATCATCTATGACTACAGTACAAAAATATAACATGGATAATGAGCAAATAAAACATAGTCAAAAAGCATACAGTTTCAAAACTCCCATGTCTCAAACACAGGATGCAAAACATCTCAGACACCTGCTGCTACCAATAAAAGGCCAGTTTACCCTAAAAATGATCATGTTACCCTCATGTTGATCCAAACTCATATGGTTTGTTTTCTTCTGTGGAACATAAAAGAAAATACCTCACACGTCAATTAACATCCCAATGAGGTTTGACGTCAGTGGATGTTTGCGCTGCCATAGTTAATCTGGGCTTTGATCAATGATTGGAAAGTAAATAACCTTTAAATTTCAGAAGATTATGAATATGCCAGATGAGCCATATGGATTTATTTCATACCAATAATAAAGGACCTTTAAGAACCTTTAATATCCATATGTCACCAGTGTTCTTTATCCACCTTTTTCTTCACGTAAGAGTGGGTGAGGCCATTCGTACATTTTATGGGTTTGGCTTTTGGTTTCATCCACATCCAGCTATTTTTGTCTGTACAAAACAGCTTGTTTTGCTGCTTGAGATTGCAAATTGGTGTGTCTTACCATATTATTTTAACGTATTATCTTAATTGTGAACAAACTGGTTGGTAGTGCAAACAGGTTTACCATTTACTGCACGTTGTTATTCTTCTCATTATTTCTCTATAGCGGCTAATAAACTGGAAGTCTCACCCATAAACATACTTCTGCGGTGGATAGTGGAAAAAGAACTTTAGATTAAGAAAAAACAGCTCTTTTAAGAACTGTTCACTGTAAGGTTCTTTGGGGAACCCAAAATGGTTCCTATACAGCATCACTGCAAACAAAACTCCTTTATTTTTTAACTTTAACATCCCTTTTGGAGCTTGATTAAACATTAAACATTCTTCAAAATATCTTCTTTTATGTTCTCTACAGAATAAAGAAAATGTGAGTTTGGAATGATATAAGGTTGAACTGTTCATTTTTGGCTGAACTCTTCCTTTGAAAGAGACGCATGGTGACACCGTACGGGCGTCCTGTATATCTGATGTGCGTATTACAGGTAGAAACCCACAGATGTGCTTCTCTCAGATACTGCTCACTCGCTCATTAAAAACTGACTGTAGAATATCTACAGGCCATAAACTTGTTAAGTGCGCAATGAAGGACACTTAACACTGTTATGATATTCTGTGTATTAATAGGATAGTTCAACCAGAAATTAACGTTCTGTCATTATTTGCTCACCCTCATGTCGCTGTGAAACTTCCTTCTGCGTAAAATTTAATATGTTTGATACAGTGAAGTATAAGTATCTTTTGGACCCCATTGACTTTCATTATATGGTTGTAATGACAGATTTTAATTTTTGGGTGAACTGTCCTTTTAAAGTATTCCTTGGGCACAAGATAAGGGATCCCAGGCGAATGATCCTAAACAGGACGTCAGCACCCCTTTATCACTGGGTCTATGATCCATAGAACCTCAGCACTTATGGTCATCATTGTCCATCCGGTTCTATACATTATAAGTGTAGTCTGACAGGTAATCTTTCAACCGATTCGGCAAAGGGAGTTCTTGTACCCGCCGTGTGGTTTTATTGATGGCAATACGACACAGATGCTGCAGAGACGGTGTGGCCGTGTACACGGGAGTCGTGAGCAGTAGCTGCACGGTGCCGTTGGATGGGGCAAGAGTGGTAGTCCTGCCCTTACAAGACGTCCGGGACAGCTGCACATAGTGTTCCACCAGATGGACGACGCTGTCGAACTGCTTGAGTTTGGGTTTGACCAGCACCACGGAGTCTAGTTTGAACTTGCCGTCCTTGTATTCGATGCGCAGGTTGGTTGGTCCAGCAGATGTCATGGCGGAGATGGTGAAGAGGTAGTCCCTCTGAGAGCTGTCCCGGACCAGAAACGTGCCCTCCGATGTGTCCTGCAGGATCTCCTTGGCTTCATTGGCTGTCAGGCTGCCCCAATACCAGCCTGCTTCCAAGAAAAGAAGAACAGAGATGGTCATACGTCTCCTCTTCCACAGTATCTGTTTCAGTCGTTTACTTGTGTAACATGAGACCCATAACGTGTCCCTCTAAAGACACGCTCACCAAAACCGACACAGCTACAGTCATATCCTGGCTACTCTGCTCGAACGCCTGTTGTTTTGTCAGGCGTTTTCAGAGATTTTGGCTTTCAGAAGAGGACGCAACGTTACAGAGCAAATTCACATCTGATAATGCAGCAAAGACCAAGCACTTCTGAAACAAGCTGTTAAATGAACATTAATTGAAAACATTATGTCAGCTGTGGCTTAGCAAGACTAAACAAGATGGCAGAAATGTCAATAAAAACGTCATATTTTTCCTGAAATACTGAATTAATCCATCTGACTTATCTAGAGAGTATCTGACATTTTTTGAGCCAGATGCTTGACAGATGTTCCCCTAAAGCTACTCACATTGTTTTTCTCAGCAACAAACAAACCTAAAAATGGATCTCACTGCAGCATCATGAATGCATGTTGCATTTCTCTTGTATACAGTGCAGTGCTAGACTAAATTTGCTCACGCACTTGAAACCAGAAAGGGATGTGACAGAGACGCTAACTATTGCAGACAAATGTTCCAGGAAACATAACAAAAGCCTCATAGACATGATAATGTCACTCTTTTGTTGGACAAAAAAGCAAACAGAAAATGTATACAGTAAAGGCTTTGTCAGGAAACTCGCATAGTTCCTACTTACATAATTCATATCATATGTGACCCTGGACCACAAAACCAGTCTTAAGTCGCTGGGGTATATTTGTAGCAATAGCCAAAAATACATTGCATGGGTCAAAAATTTAGATTTTTCTTTTATGCCAAAAATCATTAGGAAATTAAGTAAAGATCATGTTTCATGAAGATTTTTTGTAAAATTCCTACTATAAATATATCAAAATGTAATTTTTGATTTGTAAAATGCATTGTTAAGAACCTAATTTGGACAATTTTAAAGGTGATTTTCTCAGTATTTAGATTTTTTTGCACCCTCAGATTCCTGATTTTCAAATAGGTGTATCTCGGCCAAATAGTGTCCTATCCTAACAAACCATGCATCAATAGACGGCTTATTTATTGAGCTTTCATATGATGTATATATCTCATTTTTGTAAAATTTAACCTTATGACTGGTTTTGTGGTCCAGGGTCACATATGTCACAGAAAGTGACAAAAATTCCCCTGGGAATTTAGTATGTAAGGGCAAAATATGCAAATGCAACAACTATGTATTTGTAACATCTGATATGTTTCTTAATATTCCTTTGTAGTTAATCTAATTATTTTGATTAATGAATGTATTACACTCTTAAGAATAAAGGTTCTTTAAAGAAGAACCTTGAACATCCATGGAACCTTTCAAATTTATAGTCAAAAAGGGGCTTTAGACAAAAATGTCTCTGGGAATTCAGTATGTGAGGGCAAAATATGCAAATGCAAAAACTATGTATTTATAACATCTGATATATTTCTTAATATTCCTTTGTAGTTAATGAAGGAATTATTTACACTTCATACATAATCTAATTATTTAGATTAATTAATGTATTACACTCTTAAAAACAAAGTTTAAAGAAGAGCCTTGAACATCCATGTAACTTTTCAAATTTATAGTCCAAAAGGGGCTTTAGATTTTTCTTCAAAATGGTTCACTCACAAACTGTTCACTGAAAGGTTCTCTGAGGAACCAAAAATGGTTCTCCACTGCAAAACACCCTTTTGGAACCTTTAGTTTTAAGAGTGTACATTCAAATACTGACATAAAACAATAAAACAAACTATTTATGTGGATAATAATATAAAAATAAATTTGCCTCTTAAAGTTGCTTCTTAATGTCTATAGTTTCAATATTATCTTCTGCTGAAACAACAGCACACCAGATGCAAATTATATCACACAAATCAACAAATACATTAACAGCAGTCCTGAAACAACATTGTCAACCATTTGACGTTCATAAAATGAAATCATAGCTGCTTTGAATATATCAACAAACAGACCTGCTGACAGTTTAATTTATGAGACTGAAGTACGACCTTTAAATAGTTATTGAAATGTTATAGTGATGTTTAATCGACTGTTCAGATCAAATTTTACGCATTATTAGGCCTATTTTATATGAATTACAGGATGTTGCATACAACATTAATTCAGTGAGCGTTACAGAATCAAACGAAGAGAATGTGTAAGTAAAACGAGCAGTAAACGTTTACCAGTGTTTTTAAGGTCTCTCATGGCAGTGGCAATGCGACTCTGCTCGGACTCCGCGACTTGGGTGTCTGTTTGCGATCTCCTTTCATTCTCGATGCTTTCAGTGGAGTCGGATGAGTGACAGGTCATTGGAGAGCGGCGTTCTGCATCCAGTCAATGTCTATAATTATCCTTCAAAGACGACTGACTCTTACAATCAACCAAAACATGTGAGAAATCTTCCACAGCGTCCGTGGATTTTGTCCGCCTGCGCCGTTCTGGGGAAAAAAAAAAACAAAAAAAAAACAGACAAACATGTTTTAGATGACGGAATGCATTGGAATACGTATGGAATTAGATCATATGTTTTGTTTCGACATCTGCAAACGCTTTTTGTGATAGATATTACATTTCCATATTTCTCTGTTGCAAATTAAAGATGTTTGAAAGCTTTAAAAACTGGGTCGGCTATATTAATATTAAACACAAAGAGTGCTGGTGCTACAATCTTCCAGATTACCTGAGTGCAACACTAATAGAAAACATGGACATGCATGCGTTTATCCATTTGTGGTCTTCAAAAATGATTATGTCATCTTAAGACTTCATTTTAAACATTTAATTAAATAAGGACGTATAGGGAACGTTTAAAAACGTTTAAAGCCAAAGTTTTAGTCACTCTCTCACACAATTGTGGTAAGCGTAGCAACACTGTCCTGTTTTGTTCAATATTTGTGTCTCTAGCAGAATGGAAAATGTTACAACCCTTCCCGTCTCCTCAGACGTTTAACACGTAAATGAAAAGCTTGTGTGAGCGTTATCAGACTAAACATGATACTAGTTTAGTCCTTCATTATCATTAGAAATGAAATAATTCTTACCTTAAAATTCCAAATCCCAAATATTTTTACAGAATTAGAGCTTCTGCTGTCACCTCAGGAGGGTGGTGCTCACATACTGTATAATAGTTCATTTCTAATTGGTTATTTGATATCACTCATAAAGTAATAAATGAAAGTGGGCATTTCGTTTTAATCTCCATTGAATAATCCAAAGGTCAGCTGCTGTTCATTTTATTTCTTTCTTGTTTGCAAATATATAAAAGAACGAAATGACACTCTTCGTGAGCTTCATAAACATTACAAACGTCGCTCTTCTGTGTGAACTGCAGAATACGCAGAATAACTGCCTTTACTAGGAAACAGCATTGACAGCTCCTGGTAAATGATAGTGTGACAAATAAGATAAACGACTGTACGCGTAAATAAATGCGCGAATCATCATTTGATGTGGCTGCTATAATAAATTAAACGTGAACTTGAGCCTGAACGGCGACAGTCGGAGAAAGCGCACATCACTTACCTTTTGTCTAAGTGAAAGCAATAAGCAATCAAGTCCAGCGCGTTTCACGTTACAGGCGTTCAATGGCACCATGATTGAGACCCATCATTTATTAATGGGAAACACTGATCGGCTCGCTGTCAGACGACCAGCACGCCCTGATGCTCAGCAGATCGGGACGCGTTTTTCCTTGTATTCGCATTGATTTGTTCGGGAGCGACACTCCACAAAAGGCGACACTGTCTGGCTCGCTCTTGTCTGCGAGCGCACCGCACGCGTCGTGCGTCCAAACGCGTTACAACGCGCGCCAAGCGAGCAGGACACATATAATTACTCTCTCCAGCAGTTTAGTGATATTCCAACGAATCTTTTTTCTCTCTCTCCCTGTGTGTGTGTGTGTATGTATGTGCGCTCGTCGTTAACGACTTAATCCTCATTTAAAAAGACTGGTATACAAAAGACTAATTTCCAGGAACTTTCCAGGAATCGTATCACGTGGTCAGATGTGCGAGCGCTCTCTTAAGGTCGTGCCAACTGGCTGTTTTGTTGTTGTTTGTTTATTTTGTTAGTTTTATTGAGATCTGCCAGACGCATATTTATATCACGATTTACTCTGCATGTAATTATAGTTTCATTTTATTTAGTTTTTATATTATGTTTATATTTATATTATATTATATTTTTCTTACAGGCCTATAGCTACAAAAGGCCTAATATCACAACCAGCAATGAAATGCAAGGGGCTGATTGAAATAATATCCTGTCATACAGTATGTTAAATACACATAGCACATGCGAAATGATCACCCTGTTTTAGTCTATTGTTTAGTATTCGTTCTGTTACATTTCTGTGATAATATGTTTATTACTTTGTAAAACATCTGCATCAGCATGTTTGTATAGAATCTGTTATAGAATCTGTATTGTTTTTAAAAACATTTACAGTTGTTGCTTTTCAAGATCTCTGTGTTACAGATCTATGTCTCGGTTATATTCATCTGAGACACAGTCACAGCATGACAAGTGCCACCTTAAAATCAAGAATTATTGCCAAGAAATGACAAAACAAAATATAAGAAGCTGTATAATTTGGGGTTGTAAACCACAAAAAACACAATAAACTATCTGTGTATCCACAACACAGATGACAGACAGACAGACAGACAGACAGACAGACAGACAGACAGATAGACAGATAGATAGATAGATAGATAGATAGATAGATAGATAGATAGATAGATAGATAGATAGATAGATAGATAGATAGACTATACTGGTCAAAAGTTTTTGAACAGTAAGATTTTGTTTTTTAAAGAAGTCTCTTCTGCTCACAAAGCCTGTATTTATTTGATCCAAAGTACAGCAAAAACAGTACAATTTGTAAATATTTTTGCTATTTAAAATAACTGTTTTCTATTTGAATATATTTTAAAATGTCATTTTTTCCTGTGATTTCTAAGCTGAATTTTTAGCATCGTTACTCCAGTCACATGATCCTACAGAAATCATTCTAATATTCCGATTTGCTGCTTGAAAAACATTTATTATTATTGTTATTTTCAGGTTTCTTTGATGCATAGAACATTAAGAAGAACAGCATTGATTTGAAATATAAATCTTTTGTAACATTATAAATGTCTTTATCATCACCTTTGATCAATTTAAAGCATCCTTGCCAAATAAAATTGATTCAATCTCTATAAATTCTTTCCAAGAAAATAAAATGAATGATAATAAAATAAAATAAAAATAAAAAAATTATACTGACTGCAAGCTTTTGAATATAGTCTATAATGTTACAAAAGCTTTTTATTTAAAATAAATGTTTTCTATTCATCAAAGAAACCTGAAAAAATTTACTCAACTGTTCTATTGATAATGATAATAATAATATATAATTTTTCAATGTCTCTTGAACAGTAAATCAGCATATTAGAATGATTTCTGAAGGATCATGTGACACTGAAGACGAGTACTGATGCTGAAAATGTAGCTTTGACCACAGCAATAAATTACATTTTAAAATAATGCAAACAGAAAACAGTTATTTTAAATAGTAAAAATATTTCATAATATTACAGCTTTTGCTGTATTTTGGATCAAATAAATGCAGGCTGAGTGAGCACTAAAATCTTAGTGTAGATAGATAAATAGATAATAGATAAATAGATCCATAATAGGCCTATTAATTTCTATACTATGGAAGTCAATGGCTATCATCAACTGCTTGGTCCTTTTAACACAGCGCTCAGAGCTGACTGTAAGTCTGATGCCTCAGATGACCTAGCTGACGCTACTGCTCTTACGGAGACAATTGGCTTGCTTGTTTTATGGACAGGGACATGTTACATGTGTTTATAAACCAATTAGTTGCTACTTTAAATCAAATAAAATTGTGGTCGAGCATCCTCTTCTTTAGATAAAATTAGCAGGACCTGGGAGGAAGAGCTTGGCAGATCAGCCTCAGATGGCACGTGGGACTGTGTCCTCAAGCAGGTTCAATCATCATCAATGTGTGCTTGGCACTGATTTCGATTTAAAGGAGTACATAACACTTATATGTCAGAAGTCAAATGAGCCATAATTTACCTATGTGTAATAGCTGTTCATAGTCTATATTTAAGTCTCTTTCAGAAGTTCTCCAGCACAGGTTCCTCTTGTAGCATTATGTAGTGTTTCCCCAGGAAACTCAGGGTTATCAGCATCAATGGGTAAAGTCCTTGCTTTTTCTTCATTGTTAGAATGCAGAGCAATACTACTAAAGTGTAAGAAGGTAGTTCCACCATCCAGTGGATCAGAGATTTAATGTCTTGGCTCCAGTATTGAACAGTAAACATACTCATTAAGAGTATATTATATATCCCTGTTAAGCCCTAAATAGATTTAAAAGTTTGTTTATTTATATGGAAGTCTGTATGTATATACATGTACATGGGCCATTCTACAGAATTGATCCAAACTGCTGTCCCACAACCAAAAAAAAAAAAAACACATTTAAAAAATATTTAAGTATTCAAATCTTAGATGTTTACTAAGATCCTTGTATTATCTATTGAAACCCACCATAATATTTAAAATATTAGTAAGCTAAATATATATAAAATCATTTATTGGGTACTTTCAGTTGGGAGGTGGAAACTCATGAAAACAATATTAAAATGACTTTTTTCCATAGATTTTTTTTTTCCATTGTTGTTTTTAAAAGTATCGTTTTGATTCTTTTAAAAAGTGAAGTTCAAAAAAATATATTCATTTTATATTTTCTTTGTAAATTATGAAACTTTATGTAAAGAAATGGGTCACTTCTGAAACAGTGTATGTTTTAAGTCCATTGGCTGAGACTGATTTTAACTACACCACTACATTTATGATCAGGAAATGTTCATGTGTGCCTCTCTCTCAGGCCTCATCATTTTGACGTAAATGTGTTCAAAAGTCTGAAAAATCTGTGTGTAACTTTAAGGAATGTCAATACCGAACACCTTGTTTCTTCAATTTAAGGTCACTTTTTTGGAAGTTATTCCATAACATTTATTTTTATGTGTGTACAACTGTTCAGAACTGTGTTAGCTAACCATGTGCTGATTAGCATCTTTGAGCTAGGTTCAAAAGTATCTAAAATTGTCACTACCGGAACAATTTGTGGATTTTCGGCAGTGACATCTTTGTTTTTTTGGGTGTTAACCCATAGAATTGTCACTACCGATACAGTAAGAACAAAACCGGTCATCATTGTTTCGTTTGTAACAAAATAAAAACACATAATGCTCATATTTGAGGGAAATAAAAAAAAGATTTTAGTACGGTTATGCAATTTTTTTGTATTTTAGTATGTTTTAGTTGTATTTAAGTGTAAATAAAAAAAGAGTTCTGTAATGTGATGTGGTCGCTACCAAAACATTACAGTCACTACCAAAAATGTGCAGTCACTGCCAAAACATAGGATGTTTTTGCCAAAAATAAAGTATATTGAATTATTTACTAAGATGTTATGAAAGTTTTTGGTTCAGTGTATATTCAAACGAATGAATCCTTAACTTTGATATCAGTATCAACTTTTTGCCTTTTACAAAGACAAATTGGAATTAAAATACAACAAATCATAAATGAAACTTGAGATATTATTAGAAATGTAATTGTTATTGATTTACCGCTGAGAAAAAATAATTAAATAGCACAAAATATATATTTACAATGTAGATGTAGGCAACATCTTTAATAGGTCAATAAAACCCTTCTAATTAAATTATTATTTCTGTGTCTCGGTAGTGACAAATGTGAGGAAAGGACAAATATTCCAAACTTCCTGAAAATACAATATGAGAATTAACTGCACAATTAGAAAGATGTACCTTGGATATTTTACAATTTACATACATGCACATTTTTTTGGATAAAAGCCGTTTCCAACTCTTTGGACCAATTCAGAATGGCCCATATAAGTAAGTGTATGTGTGTATACAATTCATTTTTTTTCAATTATCTTATGAAAATGAATGGTCAACACTGAAGTAATCATGACGAATATTGTCTCAGGGTTGAGGAATTGTGTAAAATTTATATGTATTAAAAAAATAAATAAACATTTGAGAACAAAATTACTGCTGACATAATAAATCAATAATCCTATTATTTTAAACTGTAATTGTCCCTTTTTTTTTATCTTTTAGGTTATACATCTCTGATGGTTAAATTAAATTATTAAC